>NC_092757.1:31527147-31881009 GCF_047496795.1 Chiloscyllium punctatum
TCACCAGAATTGCACCACAACTTGTTCGAGGATACCAAACACAGAATAGTCTTTATTGTCACATAAACTCAATGAGTACAGTGAGGAGTTTATACCTCACCAATTACAGTGCCAACTGAGGTACAAAAGTAAAAGTTCAGGACAGCAGACCACGCTGGCAGCTAGTTTTCAGTCCGCGCCAATGACACACCATGCCAAGAAGCCGCTTTGCAAGGAGGCTGTTACACCAGACTAGGACATTGCCATGTCACCCCGGGAGGCTGCTGCACCAGGCAGGGAGGTCACTGTGCTGTAAGACCACTGTACCAGGTCAGGAGGTTGCCACACTGGGAGGTCACTGCGCCAAGAATAGAGGATGGCACACCACACCGGAAGGCTGCTGTGTTAGGCTGGGAGGCCCCTACAACAGGCCAGGAGGATACCATGCCTCACCGGAATGCTGCTATGGGAAGCGAGAAAGCTGCCACAAATTGCCAGGAATCTGTTGTGCCAGGCCAGGAGACCGTGAGCGGAGGCTGCTGTGCCAGGCCAGGTGTCGTCACCAGCGGCTGGGAATCATCTCTGTAGACAAAACATCGTCACTTCCCAGAGGCCAGGAGTCATCACCAGCGGTCGGGAATCATCTCTGCAGGCAAGGAATCATTGCTCACCAGCGGCCAGGAAGAAAAGGAGCAGGAAAAGAGAAAGAAGAACACGTGGAGCGGATGAGTTCTGGCTGGAACATCCTACTCTGCTGCCTTCTTGGAGCTTGGTATCAGGGACTGCTGCTGTGGATCCAGTCCAGTGTCAAAGATTAGGGGAGATGATGGGGTTTTGGTCTTGTGAAACAATGATTTCAGAGTTCAAGGGGAGCTGGGTTCGATATCCACAATGGCAGATGGTGAATTCTATACAAATCTAGACTTAACAGGTGACCACTAAATTGTTATCAGTTGTCAGGAAAAAGAATCCCATCTCCTTCACAAATGTCTTTCAGAGGAGGTAAGCTTTCATTCTAACATGGTCTGGGCCACATGGGACTACAGTGTGTTGGAAATATGCCTTTAAGAGGGATTTATTTTATCCTGTTCTCTTGAAGAGAGCTATTGTCAACTATTGGTGAGGAGTCTGCTCCATGGAAAGCAGGTTAAATAGCTTTGTTATTTTTTAATTTTACATGAAAAACACCTGAGTGGATGGAGTTCGGCTCACAAACTCCCAGGGTTTTAGTTTCTGCTCTCTGTTGTTGAACTTTGTGTTTTGGAGTTGAAACTGGTCAATACAGTTCTCTCTCTGCTGCTACAGAAAATCTTGAGGACTCTCTCAGTTGTTGAAAGGGTTCTTTCAGTATTTTATTCTGCCGCCTTAGAATGAGAAGACCGCAATGAGAATCACACAATTTTGTTGAATTTGCTTTCGCCAAGGGTGTGTTTATGGATGAGGTTAAAATACAAATTACTTTGTCTCTGGTCAATAATATAGTATAGAATGTATCTGCAAATACAATCCTGCAAATGCAAATTCACCTCATTGACATGTGTGTGTGTGTGTGTGTGTGTATGAGAAGGAGAGAGAGAGAGAGAGCATGTGTTGGGGCGGTGGGGGAGAGGGACAGAGTGTGATTGTGTGCATGTTTAGTGGAGTGTGTATAGGTGGAGTGGTCAATAGCCACATTTGATACCCAGAGGATGGCCTCAACTGGGATCTGGGGTTTATGTCACACTACAGTTGACTCCACTATACACACACACACACACATATATATGCTCATACACTCACATTGACTCTTTCACATACATATTCTCTCTCTCAGCTACACACATACACAAGCTCCACAAGCACACCCTCTCACAGGCTTATACTCCATCACTTTACCAAGCACACAGTCTCGCTCGCATGTGCACACACACACACACACACACATACACTCCTCTCCCTCACATGTACACACACAGACATTTAAGTCAATGGGCTGAATTTGCATTGGCAGAATTGTACTTGTAGATACAATCTATTTTGCTCAGAAAGTACACAATCTGCAGGCAGTGTACACAGGCAGTCAATCTATGTAACATTTTATAAATTCCTACATTGGAACTAGAACCAGTCTGACTCAAGGATGGAATACATGCAGTCTCTCACCTCACACATTTAATGCATTGTTTGAGCAGGAATGTCACTTTTTCAAATAAAACCTTAAGTTATCTCGGGAATATGACTTGGAAGAAATTCTGGGATTTACATATTAATGAATTAAAACCCGCAACCTATTCGAAAAGAAAGACTTAACAGCAATCTAGATTTCTTCAGTATATTGTATCAGTTGCATGACACTATGATCTTGTGCTCTCAATTCTGTGTCTGATGAACCTGCCCCATGAGCTACCTGACGAAGGAGTAGTGCTCCGAAAGCTACTACAGGTACACAATCCTTTATCCGAATCCTTGGGACCAGTTGGTTTTTGGAATTCGGAAGTTTTCGCATTTCAGAATAAGTGACAGTTTAATGGTGATTTTTTAAAAAATTGTACCAAACAGCAGACTCATTGGTGAGTACTACAGGCCCTGAGACAGAATTGCTGGGTGCTGGGTCAGGCCCCCACGTCACATCTGATGTGGGTCGAGTGGGTGTGGAGTTGGGTTAACTGTTTGCACGCCAAACAACCTTGTAAATGAGAAAAAAAACTTCACAAAAGGAACTTCAGATTTGGGAGCTTTTCGGATTTCAGGATTTTGAATAAAGGATTGACTGCCTGTATTTCCAAATAAACCTGTTGAACTATAACTTGGTGTTCTATGATGTGATTAAGATCTGATTAAGGAACAAATATTCTGTAAATACAAGTCAAACAGTCCTGAGTTTGTCACACTTTAGAGTTAACACTTGCTTCTTTGGAAGATCAGCAGCTGGGAATAAAAAATGGGCAATGTGTGACAGTCTGGAGACCCGGTCGAGTCAGAATATTTGTCATTACCATACAAAAAGAAGAGAAATGCCCACAACTTAAGAAATTGGATTTGTGAGCTCTGTTAGTGACATTAAATGTGGTGGGCAGGATCGAGTTGTAAAGTCTTAAGTCAAATGTCTCATTCATGATTTTCTCTACTTAATGGCCTAGATACTGCATTCTGTACTGTTAATTCTCTGTAATGCTCTTAAACTCAATTATTAATCAGAGTCATAATATTGCAGATACTAAAGTCAGTTATTTGTTGAAACAAACACTTTTATTCCATATCATTTTTTAAATTCCTGTATGTCCATCCTTCTATTCACCTGTCCACTCCACCCCTCCCCATGAACCAATCACGATTACCTCCTATCTGCATCCACCTATCACCATCCTACCTGCCCTTCTCCAGCCCTACCCCCTCCCTTTATTTATTTCTTTGCTCCCCTGCCGTCCCCTGCCCTGATGAAGGATCCCAGCCCCAAACATCATCGACTTCCCTGCTCCTCCAATGCAGACGGATCTGCTGTGCTTCTCCAGCTCCACATTGTTGACTTATATTTGTTTATCTCCAACGGATCTTTTAACTTTGGAAACTTTGGACCAAACATATTCACCCAACTGAGAAGATTTTCCCATATGCTATCCATCATATTTCCAAGCTACATTCACAGATCCATTTGTGAACAGATCAGAAATGAGAAATATAATACAAATAAATCATCACATGGTTTCAATCAAGTTATCATCCTATCTCCCACTGCGGTCAGATATTCCATTGCATTCAATTCCTCACAAACAATTAAAGTTTGTAGTCTGGGTTACTCCTCCCTGTGCAAAACTACAGGGGTAAGTTGTTCCCCTCCAGTCAGTAACCCCTACTCAGTGTAATTTTACTCTGAGAGATTCTCCCAGTAACACTTGGACACTGGGGTTAGTTGTTCCCCTTTGGCTGGGAACCCACACTCGGTCAAATTCTAACTGAAAGATGCTGACTGAATCACATTGCCACTGAAACCTGGTATTCCTATTGACCCACATGTAATACAGTTCCACAGTTAAAGACGTTCCCTGTAAGACTTGCAATTGAGGTCACTGGTATTCTGCTATTAGTGCTCCCCATTTACTCCAATGCTGCATTTACAGATACCCATAGAAAAGCAAGAATACTGGCTCAGAAGTTCATACCTGTGCAGTTACCCCATTCTGTACAATTCTACAATGACACATCCTCCCAGCAACATGAGGGTCCAGCCTGAGGTTTGTGATCCCCATTCAGTACAATTCCATGATCAGGAATACCTTCACTCAGAGTGATTCCTGGAGATCTGGATCAACAGTACACAACATTCCAATCAATCTCTGGATAATGCAGAGTCTCTGTGAGCTACAGATAGAGTTTCTTTCCTCAGCTGAGGAATTACACCACAGAGTAAGTTTGGAAATGTTAACTGCAGATGTTGATCTCACACGATGGAAACTCGCATTAACCCAGTGATCTGTCCCCACCAATATCATGACCCCATACATCCACTGACTGATAAATACCCACAAGATGGTCAAAGCCGTCTCTGCTGACCCTCACTTTTCACTCCATAATAACCTGCTGACCCCACCCATTGCCCTGTTGTATCTGGGCTCCCATTTGGAGCGAGCTGCCTGAGCAAGATCCACCAACACAATCCCTTTCCATCAAGGAATGGGAAACACCAGGTGTCACTGTGAGGTGGGTTGTTACAAAACCCGTCTGACCGATAGCAGGCTGTGAACTACCACAGAGAGAGGGTGGTCTTCCGAAACCCTTTCTAAACCAGCCAGGGCTGGTGCTCAGCCAAACCCCATCAATGTGGCCTCAGTGTAAACTCATTCTGCACAGTAAAGGGAAACACACAATGCTGAACATTACTGAGGAACCTCCAAACTGACAAACTATTCGCTTTAAACACAATAAGTGAGGACACTACTGTCTGACATCAGGATTTGCTTTGCTAAATGGAAATATAACAATTATCAGTCGTAAGTAGAAATAACTATGTTTCAATGCAGCGACTTATACAACTTAAAGTTATAACAAAGCCTACCAGGAACACCAACAATGGCAAGGGTGGTGTAGTATACTGTAGCGATCCTCAGTCTTAGAAAATACATTCTGTTGTTTGTGAAACCACCTCCCCCTTCCTGCTGCTGGCAATCTGTCCAAATTGGAGGATCCTCTCAGAATTGGAGATGAGACATTTCCAGAGACTTTATTTTATATTGTGTTGCATCTCCACTGGGAAATTGTGTTTACACCTTCAGGCTTTTTTATAATTTTGAACAATAGCTTTATTTTAATGATGTGATGTCATTGAGATTTAATCTGTAATTGAATACCCCAAAGACTGCACTAATCTGATCCTGGTCTCAACCGTTAATTCCAACTTGTCTTCAAACAACAATACTGAAATTATTTCAAGCACTATTAGCCACATCAATATCTCAATACCTTTTGATATCCTTTTCAGTGATGACCTTCACCCTGCTGAGGCTATTCAGACATTCAATACCTCATGTTGGAGAGCTCCTTGAAAGCTGTTCTACTATACGCTGTTATCCCCCAGCTTTCCTTGTTCATTCAGTTTTATAATTCATTTGGGAAATTCTATCTTGCCGAATACTGTCAAAATTTGCCTTCCTTAACTTTGAGATCAGGTTTATCCTTTTCCATCACTACTTTAAAACTACAAAGGACAAAGACAAAGAAAATTACAGCCCAGGAACAGGCCCTTCAGCCCTCCAAGCCTGCGCCGATCCAGATCCTCTATCTAAACCTGTCGCCTATTTTCTAAGGATCTGTATCCCTCTGCTCCCTGCCCATTCATGTATCTGTCTAGATACATCTTAAAATGATGTTATTGTGCCCACCTTTCCCACCTTCACTGGCAACTCATTCCAGGCATCAACCATCCTCTGCATAAATATCTTTCCACGCATACCTCCCTTAAACATTTCCCCTCTTACCTTGAACTCATTAACCCTAGTAATTGAGACCCCCACTCTGGGAAAAAGCTTCTTGCTGTTCACCCTATCGATCCCTTTCATGATTTTGTAGACCTCAATCAGGTAACCCCTCAACCTCCATCTTTCTAATGAAAATAATCCTAATCTACTCAAACTTCCTTCATCGCGAGTGCCTTCCATACCAGGCAACACCCTGGTGAACCTCCTTATCACACTCTCCAAACCATCGACATGCTTTTGGTAATGTGGCAACCAGAACTGTACGCAGCATTCCAAATGTGGCTGAACCAAAGTCTTACATAACTGTAACATGACTTGCCAATTCTTGTACTCAATACGCCGTCCAATGAAGGAAAGCATGCCGTATGCCTTCTTGACCACTCTATAGACCTGCATTGCCACCTCCAGTGTACAATGGACCTGAACACCCTGATCTCTCTCCACATCAATTTTCCCCAGGGCTTTTCCATTCACTGTATAGTTCACTCTAGAATAGGATTTTCTAAAATGCATCACCTCTTATTTTCCCAGATTGAACTCCATCTGTCATTTCTCTGCCCAACTGTCCAATCTATCTATATTCTGCTGCATTCTCTAACAGTCCCCTTCACTATCTGATATTTCACCAATCTTAGTGTCATCTGCAAACTTGCTAATCAGACAATCCATACCTTTCTCCAGATCATTTATGTATATCACAAACAATAGTGGTCCCAACACCGATCCCTGTGGAACACCACTGACCACAGTTCTCCATTTTGAGAAACTTCCTTCCACCACTCCTCCATCTCCTGCTGCCCAGCCAATTCTCTATCCATCTAGCTTACACACCCTGGACTCCATGTGACCTACCATTGGGAACCTTACCAAACGTCTGACTGAAGTCCATGTATATGATATCTACAGCCCTTTCCTCATCAATCAACTTTGTGACTTTCTCAAGGTATGCTATTAAGTTGGCAAGGCATGACTTTCCCTGCAAAAAGACATGTTGCCTATCACTGTCAAACCAATTTTCTTCCAAATGGGTATATATCTTATCCCTCAGTATCTTCTCCAGCAGCTTCCCAATTACTGATGTCAGGCCCTTTGGTCTATAATTACGTGGATAATCCCTGCTACTCTTATTAAACAAGGGGACAACATTTGCAATTCTCCAGTTGTCTGGGACCTCACCCATGTTCAAGGATGCTGCAAAGACATTTGTTAAGGCCCCAGTTATTTCCTCTCTCACTTCCCTCAGTAACCTGGGATAGATCCCATCCAGACCTGGGGACTTGTCCACCTTAATTCGTTTTAGAATATCCAACACTTGCTCCCTCCTGATGCCAACTTGACGGGGAGTAATCAAGCATCTATTCCTAACCTCAACATCTGTCATGTCCCTCTCCTTGGTGAATACTGATGCAAAGTACTCATAAAGTCATAGAGATGTACAGCATGGAAACAGACCCTTCAGTCCAACCCGTCCATGCCGACCAGATATCCCAATCCAATCTAGTCCCACCTGCCAGCACCCAGCCCATATCTCTCCAAACCCTTTCTGTTCATATACCCATCCAAACGCCTCTGAAATGTTGCAATTGTACCAGCCTCCACCACATCCTCTGGCAGCTCATTCCACACATGTACCACCCTCAGTGTGAAAACATTGCCCCTTAGGTCTCTTTTCTATCTTTCCCCTCTCACCCTAAAACTATGCCCTCTAGTTCTGGACTCCTTGACCCCTGGGAAAATACTTTGTCTATTTATCCTATTCATGCCCCTCATAATTTTGTAAATCTCTATAAGGTCTCCCCTCAGCCTCCAATGCTCCAGGGAAAACAGCCCCAGCCTGTTCAGCCTCTCCCTGTAGCTCAGATCCTCCAACCCTGGCAACATCCTTGTAAATCTTTTCTGAACCCTTTCAAGTTTCACAACATCTTTCCAATAGGAAGGAGACCAGAATCGCACGCAATATTCCAACAACGGCCTAACCAATGTCCTGTGCAGCCGAAACATGACCTCCCAACTCCTGTACTCAATCCTCTGACCAATAAAGGAAAGCATACCAAACCCCTTCTTCACGATCCTATCTACCTGCGACTCCACTTTCAAGGAGCTATGAACCTGCACTCCAAGGTCTCTTTGTTCAGAAACACTCCCTTGGACCTTACCATTAAGTGTATATGTCCCGCTGAAATTTGCTTTCCCAAAATGGAGCACCTCGCATTAATCTGAATTAAACTCCACCTGCCACTTCTCAGCCCATTGACCCATCTGGTCCAGATCCTGTTGTAATCTGAGGTAACCCTTTTTACTGTCCACTACACCTCCAATTTTGGTGTCATCTGCAAACTGTACCTCTAATGCTCGCATCCAAATCATTTATGGAAATGACAAAAAGTAGAGGATCCAGCACCGATCCTTGTGGCACTCCACTGGTCACAGGCCTCCAGTCTGAAAAGCAACTCTCCACCACCACCCTCTGTCTTCAACCTTTGAGCCAGTTCTGTATCCAAATGGCTAGTTCTCCCTGTATTCCATGAGATCTAACCTTGCTAATCAGTCTCCCATGGGGAACCTTGTCGAACGCCTTACTGAAGTCCATATAGATCACATCTACTGCTCTGCCCTCATCAATCTTCTTTGTTACTTCTTCAAAAAACTCAATCAAGTTGGAGAGACATGATTTTCCACGCACAAAGCCATGTTGACTATCCCAAATCAGTCCTTGCCTATCCAAATACATGTACGTCCTGTCCCTCAGGATTCCCTCCAACAACCTGCCCACCACTGAGGTCAGGCTCACTGCTCTATAGTTCCCTGGCTTGTCTTTACCATCCTTCTTAAACAGTGGCACCACGTTTGCCAACCTCCAGTCTTCCGGCACCTCACCTGTGACTATTGATGATACAAATATCTCAGCAAGAGACCCAGCAATCACTTCTCTAGCTTCCCACAGAGTTCTCGGGTACACCTGATCAGGTCCTTGGGAGTTATCCACTTTTAACCATTTCAAGACATCCAGCACTTCCTCCTCTGTATATCTGCAACATTTTGCAAGATGTCACCATCGATTTCCCTACAGTTTACATCTTCCATATCCTTTTCCACAGTAAATAATGATGCAAAATATTCATTTAGTATCTCCCCCATTTTCTGTGGCTCCACACAAAGGCCGCCTTGCTGATCTTTGAGGGGCCCTATTCTCTCCCTAGTTACCCTTTTGTCCTTAATATATTTGTAAAAACCCTTTGGATTCTCCTTAATTCTATTTGCCAAAGCTATCTCATGTCCCCTTTTTGCCCTCCTGATTTCCCTCTTAAGTATACTCCTACTTCCTTTATACTCTTCTAAGGATTCACTCGATCTATCCTGTCTATACCTGACATATGCTTCCTTCTTTTTCTGAAACCAAAAACTCAATTTCTTTTGTCATCCAGCATTCCCTATACCTACTAGCCTTCCCTTTCACCCTGACAGGAATATATTTTCTCTGGAAACTTGTTGTCTCATTTCTGAAGGCTTCCCATTTTCCAGCCATCCCTTTACCTGCGAACATCTGCCTCCAATCAGCTTTCGAAAGTTCTTGCCTTATACCGTCAAAATTGGCCTTTCTCCAATTTAGAACGTCAACTTTAAGGTCTGGTCTATTCTTTTCCACCACTATTTTAAAACGAATAAAATTATGGTCGCTGGCCCCAAAGTGCTCCCCCACTGACACCTCAGTCACCTGCCCTGTCTTATTTCCCAAGAGAAGGTCAAGTTTTGCACCTTCTCTAGTCGGTGCATCTACATACTGAATCAGAAAATTGTCTTGTACGCACTTAAGAAATTCCTCTCCATCTAAACCTTTTACACTATGGCAGTTCCAGTTGATGTTTGGAAAGTTAAAATCCCCTACCATAACCATCCTATTATTCTTACAGATAGCTGAGATCTCTTTACAAGTTTGATTCTCAATTTCCCTCTGACTATTAGGGGATCTACAATACAATCCCAATAAGGTGATCATCCCTTTCTCATTTCTCAGTTCCACCCAAATAACTCCCCTGGATGTATTTCTGGGAATATTCTCCTTCAGCACAGCTTTAATGCTATCCCTTATCAAATATCCCTCTCCCCCTCTTCTCTTGCCTCCCTTTCTACCCTTCCTGTAGCATTTGTATCCTGGAACATTAAGCTGCCAGTCCTGCCCATTGCTGAGCCATGTTTCTATAATTGCTATGATATCCCAGTCCCTTGTTCCAAACCATGCCCTGAGTTCATCTGCCTTCCCTGTTAGGCCCCTTGCATTGAAATAAATACAGTTTGATTTATTAGTCTTACCTTATCCCTGCCTGCCCTGAGTGTTTGACTCACTTCTGTTCTGAACTGTACCAGTCTCAGATTGATCTGTTTCCTCATTATCTCCCTAGGTCCCCCACCCCCCCCCATGGCTGGAAAATTTCCCTGCCAGTTTATTTGTCCCCTTCCAATTTAGGTGCAATCCATCCTTCTTGTACAGGCCACTTCTACCCCAAAAGAGATTCCAATGATCCAAACATGTGAATCCTTCTCCCATACACCAGCTCCTCAGCCATGCATTCATCTGCTCTATCCTCCTATTCCTGCCCTCACTCGCTAGTAGTACTGGGAGTAATCCAGATATTACTACCCCTGAGGACCTCCTTTGTAAATTTCTGCCTAACTCTCTGTAATCTCCCTTCAGAATCTCAACCTTTTCCCTTCCTATATCATTGGTTTCAATGTGGACAATGACCTCTTGCTGGTCCCTCTCCTCTGTGAGAACATTCTGCACCTTCTCTGAGACATCCTTGATCCTGGCACCAGGGAAACAACACACCATTCTGCTTTTTTCTTTGCTGGCCACAGAAACATCTGTCTGTACCTCAGACTACAGAATCTCCTAATACAATTGATCTCTTGGAAGCCGACATACCCCTCCTTGCATTAGAGCCAGTCTCAATACCAGAAACCTGGCTGTTCGTGCTACGTTCCCCTGAGAATCCATCACCCCCTACATTTTTCCAAAACAGCAGACCTGTTTGAAATGGGTATATCCACAAAAGACTCCTGCCCTAGGTGCCTCTCTCTGTTACCCTTCCTGGAGTTAACCCATCTATGTGACTGTATCTGAGACTTTCCCCCCCTTCCTATAACTGCCATCAATCACATACTGTTGCTGTTGCAAATTCCTCATCGCTTCTATCTGTCTCTCCAACCGATCCACTCAATCTGGTAAGATTCGCATCCAACAGCATTTATGGCAGATATAATCCGCAGTAACCCTTAAACTCTCTTTAAACTCCCACATCTGACAAGAAGTACATATCATGGCAAAGGCCATATTTGATCCATTGCAATCTACAGACCCAGAAAATAACACCATCTTATTCCTCTGCAAAACACTGCACCAGGTTGAAGAGCTCTGGCTTATATTTTAAGTTTAATCAAGAGACTTATCTCCAAAAAACATACAATCAAGAAAGAAACCACTGTACTCACTAATACAGCCTTTCTCTTGGACAGACTTAAAACAACAATTCACTTATCTGATTCTGTGCTGTGAACTTCACCCAAACCAGTTCCTCCAAGATTAGTTGTGAAATTCACAGTTTGTTAATTTTCCCAGATGCACTCCGATGTCCAGTGACACATCAATTCAAAAACAGCAAAGGCAGTAACTGTGTAGGTTCTCTCTCTCTCTGTCTCTCTTGCACTGCCCTCTCAATGTGCTTCCTTTGTCTTTTCTTCTCCCTTTCAAAACTGCTGTTGTTTTCACTTTTTTTTCTAAAGTCCCAAAACAATGCAACAGCATCTAAAACAGGAATTGTTGCTCCTGGAATTCGAGGAAATCACCTCCAGCACCTAAAATACCTCAAAAAAAGGAGCAGCTGTTACAGCCAGAAATTTTTCCCGTCCTCCATCTTGGATTACCAGAATGCTGGATGACTGGAGAAATTGAGGTTTTGGTTGAGGAAAAGAAGGAAGCAGAAACCAGGTACAGACAGCAGAGAGTGAGTGAATCACAAGAAGAGTATAAATGCAGTAGATTAGATTTCTTACAGTGTGGAAACATGCCCTTTGGCCCAAAAAGTCCACACCGACTCTCCTAAGAGCAACCCACCCAGACCCATTCCCTTACATTTACCCCTGACTAATGCACAGAACACTACTGGCAATTTAGCATGGCGAATTCACCTGATCTGCACATCTTTGGACTGTGGAAGGAAACCGGAGCATTGGGAGTTAACCCAAGCAGACACAGGAAGAATGTGCAAACTCCACACAGACAGTTGCCCGAGGTGGAAATTAAACCCGGGTTCCTGGTGCTGTGAGGCAGCAGTGCTAACCACTGAGCCACCGTGCTGCCCCAGTGAATACTTAAGAGGCCCAGTAGGAGTAGACTTAAGAGGGAAGTCAGGAGGGCTGAAAGGGGACATGATGTAACACTGACAAATAAGATTAGGGAGAATCCAAAGGGATTTTATAAATACATTAAGGACAAAAGAGTAATAGGGGAGAGAATAGGGCCCCTCAAAGATCAACAAGGCAGCCTATGTTTAAAACCACAGGAGACTGGGGAGATACTAAATGAATATTTCGCATCAATATTTACTGTGGAGAAGGACATGAAAGACAATACAATGTGGGGAAAGAAATGGTGACATCTTAAAAATATTCATATTACAGAGGAGGAGGAGCTGGGCTTAAAATGCATAAAGGTGGATAAATGCCCAGGATGTGATCAGGTGTACCCTCAAACTCTGTGGGAAACTCAGGGAGTGATTGCTGGGCTCCTTGCTGAGACATTTATGTCATTGATAGTCACAGGTGAAGTGCTGGCAGACTGAGGGTTGGCTAATGTAGTGGCACTATTTAAGAAAGACGGTAAGGAAAAGCCAGGGAACTATAGACCGGTGAGCCTGACATCGATGGTGGGCAGGTTGTTGGAGGGAATATATTTGAAAAGACAAGGATTGTAAAGGGATAGTCAGCATGACTTTGTGCTTATGAAGAAGATTGATGAGGGTAGAGTAGTGGGTGTGATCTGCATGAACTTCAGTAAGGCGTTCAACAAGGTTCCTCATGGTGGACTGGTTAGCAAGGTTAGATTTCATGGAATTCAGGGAAGCCACTTGGATACAGTATTGGCTCAAAAGGTAGAAGACAGAGGGTAGTGATGGAGGGTTGCTTTTCAGCCTGGAGGCCTTTGATCAGTGGTGCGCCACAAGAATTGGTGCTGGGTCCATTTCTTTTCGTCATTTATACAAATGATTTAGATGTGAACATAGGATGTATAGTTCAGAGGTTTTCAGATGACATCAAAATGGAGGTTACCTCAGAATACACAGGATCATGCTCAGATGGGCCAATGGGCCGAAGAGTGGCAGATGGAGTTGAATTTCAAGAAATGTGAGGTGCTGCATTTTGGAAAAACAAATCAGAGCAGGACTTATACACTAATGGTAAATCTTGGGGAGTGTTGCTGACAAAGAGACCTTGGCGTGCAGGTTCATAGTTCCTTGAAAGTCAAGTCGCAGGTAGATAGGATAGTGAAGAAGGCATTTGGTATACTTTCCTTGATTGGTCAATGAATTGAGTAAAGTAGTTGGGAGGTCATGTTACATCTGTACAGGACATTGTTTGGGCCACTTTTGGAATACTGTGTGCAAATCTGGTCTTCCTCCTATCAGAAGGATGTTGTAAAACTTGAAGGTGTTCAGAAAAGATTTACAAGAATGTTGCCAGGGTTGGAGGATTTGAGTTGGAGAGAGAGGCTGAAAAGTCTGAGGTTGTTTTTCCTGGAGCTTTGGAGGCTGAGGGGTGACCTTATAGAGGTTTATATGGAGGGGCATGGATAGGATAAGGAGACAAGGACTTTTCCCTGGGTGGGGAAGAAATTTAAAAGGGACCTAAGGGGCAACTTTTCATGCAGAGGGTGGTGCGTGTGTGGAATAAACAGAGGAAGTGGTGGAGGCTGGTACAATTACAACATTTAAAAGGCATCTGGAGGGATATGTGAACAATGAGGGTTTAGAGGGATATTGGCCAAGTGCTGGCAAATGGGACGAGATTAATTTATGACATCAAGGTGAAATGGACCAAAGGGTCTGTTCCTGTGTTGTATATCTCTATGATTCTATCTATCTCTCTCTCTCTCTCTCTCTCTCTTGCTGTCTTTTTCTCTCTCTCTCTCTCTCTCTCTCTCTCTCTCTGTCTCTCTCTCTCTCTCACTCACACACACACGATATACACCACATACAATCAAGTAATACCTTCCTATCCATGGAAAACCAACTCACTCTGCTCATCTATAATTCATTTAAACTTTGCACTGAGTGAATTCCTTAACTGATTTCAACTTGGGTAATCTCACAATTGTTCAGATAGGATTCAAGTTCATATCGTTGACAGCCCACACTCAATCTATCTGTGTTCCCATTTTCAAAGGACCAAATAGAGACAAAATAATATTACACTCAATGAGACAAAATAAAACGTCAACTTTTATTTTGTAATTGGGACAGAAATGTCAAGTTGGATTCTAAATCAGCCAGGAGGCCATATTCAGACACTTCCCAACTATTATCCTGAACCTGGGTCAAATCCTATCAATGACAGATGTCAGACATTCAATTTAATAAACATGTGGAATTACGACTCTAGTGTTGACCACAAAATCCTTGTCAATTGTTGTTAAAACCCATCTGGTGCTCTAATGCCTTTTAAGGGATTAGGGCTGTCCTGGTCTTGTCGGGGCTACATGTGACTCCAGACCCACAGCAATTGGTGCGGTTGGTGGAGGTCAGCTCCAGGCCCTCACAGCAGGAGGTCCTCAAGATTGTATCCTCGCCCTAACTATCTTTAGTGACTGTATAACTGACCTTCCCTCAGTCAGAATGTCATGAGTCCGAGAGTTCATTAATACTCACACAATGTTCAGCAGCATTCTTCCCTCCTCAGATACTGAAGCCCTCCATGTGGCTCTGCAGCAAGATCCTGGCAACTTCAGCTCCTCAGAAACAGCGTTTGGGAACTGGAGTCGGAGGTGAATGAACTTCGGTTCATTCGAGAGGCTGAGGGAGTAATTGAGAGGAATTACAGGGAGGTAGTCACACCTCAGGTACAGGGGAAAGGTAGATGGATTACAGTCAGGAGACAGAAAGGGAACCGGCAGACAGTGCAGGGACCCCCTGTAGCTGCTCCCCTCAGTTTTGGATACTATTGAGGAGGTTGACATATCAGGGGTAAGCCATCGGGTACAGGTCTCTGGCACAGAGTATGTCCCTGGTGCTCAGAAGGGAAGGGGGAAGTGGAGCAGAACATTAGTCATTGGGGCCTCCATAGTTAGGGGGACAGATAGAAGGTTCTGTGGGAATGAGGGAGACTCACGGTTGATGTGTTGCCTCCCAGGTGCCAGGGTTCATGATGTTTCTGATTGTGTTTTCGGTATCCTTAACGGGGAGGGGTGTAGCCCCAAGTCATGTTCCACATAGGCACCAACGACATAGGTAGGAAAAGGGCTGGGGATTTAAGGCAGAAATTTAGGGAGCTAGGGTGAAAACTTAGTGATAGTACAAACAGGGTTGTTATCTCTGGTTTGTTACCCATGTCACTTGCTAGCGAGGTGAGGAATAGGGAGAGAGAGCAGTTGAACACGTGGCTACAGGAATGATTCAGATACCTGGATAATTGGAGCTCATTCTGGGGTAGATGAGTCCTCTACAAACAGGATGGTCGACACTGAACCAGAGGGGTACCAATATCCTTGGGGGGCAACTTGTTTATGCTCTTCAGGAATGGTGAAGCTAATTCAGCAAAAGATGGGAACCTGAATTGTAGCTCCAGTGTACAGAAGGTTGAGAGTAGTGAGGTCATAAATAAGCTTTCAAGGTCACAGGAGTGCAGCGGCAGGCAAGAAGGTGGTTTGAAGTGTGTCTACAATGCCAGGAGATTCCGGAATAAGGTGGGTGAACTTGCAGCATGGGTTGGTACCTAAGACTTTAATGTTCTGGCCATTTCAGAGACATGCAGAGAGCAGGGACAGGAATGATTGTTGCGGGTTTCTGGGTTTAGACGTTTCAGTATGAACACAGAAGGGAGTAAACGAGGGGGAGGTGTGGCATTGTTAGTCAAGGAGCTTTGAGGAATGCAGATGCTGGAGATCAGAGCTGAAAATGTGGTGCTGGAAAAGCACAGCAGGCCAGGCAGCATCCAAGGAGCAGGAGAATCGACATTTCGGACATGAGCCCTTCTTCAGGAGAAGGGTTCATGCCCGAAACATCGATTCTCCTGCTCCTTGGATGCTGCCTGACCTGCTGCGCTTTTCCAGCAACACATTTTCAGCATTGTTAGTCAAGAACAGTATTACAGTTGGCAGAAAGGATCTTTGATGAGGACCCATCTCCTGAGGTAAAACAGGCAAAGTTTAGAAACAGGAAAGGAGAGGTTACCCTGTCGGGAGTTTTGTATAGGCTTCCAAAAAAAAGTTCCAGAGATGTAGAGTAAAGGATTGCAAGAATTATTCTGGATAGGAGAGAAAGTAACAGGGTAATTGTTATGAGGACTTTCACTTTCCAAATATTGACTGGAAACACTATCGTTTGTGTACTTTAGATGGGTCAGTTTTTGTCCAATGTCTGCAGGAGGGTTTCCTGACACATTATGCAAATAGGTCAACAAGAGGCAAGGACAATTGGATTTGGTACTGACTAATGAACTGAGCAAGGTGATAGATTTAGAGGTAGGTGAGCACTTTGGTGATAGTGACCACAATTCGGTTACATTCACTTCAGTGATGGAAATGGAAAAGTATATCCTGCAGGGCAAGAGATATAGTTGGGGGAAAGGCAATTAAGATGCGATTAGGCAAGAGTTAAGATGCATAGGATGGGAAGGAAACTGCAGGGAATGGGCACAATTGAAATGTGGAGCTTGTTCAAGGAACAGCTACTGTATGTCCTTGATAAGTATGTACCTGTCAGGCAGGGAGGGGAGGGAACCGTGGTTTACTAAAGAAGTTGTGTCTCTTGTCCAGAACAAGAAGAACGCTTAAAATGAGATGTGAAGGCTCAGTTGGGGTGCTTGAGATTTACAAATTAGGCAAGAAATATCTAAAGAGAAAGCTAAGAAGAGCCAGGAGGGGACACGAGGAGGCTTTGGCAGGTGGGAACGAGGCAACTGGAAAGCTTTTGGAGGGATGTCAGGAACAAAAAAATACTGGAATAAGATTAGGACCAGTCAAGGACAGGAACGGGAAGTTGCGCATGGAGTCCGAGGAAGTGGGAGAGGTACAAAATGAATATTTTTCATCAGTATTCACACTGGAAAAAGACAATCTTGTCAAGGAGAATACTGAGCTACAAACTATTAGACTAGATGGGATTGAGGTTCATAAGGAGAAACTGTTATCAATTCTGGAAAGTGTGAAAATAGGTATGTCCCCTGGTCAAGATGGGACTTATCCGAGGACTCTCTGGAAAGCCAGGGAGGAGATTGCAGGGCCTTTGGCTTTGATCTTTATTTTGTCATTGTCTACAGGAATAGTGCCAGAAGACTGGAGGATGGTAAATGTTGTTCCCTTGTTCAAGAAGGGGAGTAGAGACAACCCTGTAATTATAGGCCAGTGAGCCTTAATTCAATTGTGGGTAAAGGGTTGGCAAAGGCTAGAAGAGTTAAAATTTATAATCATCTAGAAAGGACCAAGTTGATTAGGGATAGTCAACATGGTTTTGTGAAGGGGAGGTCGTGCCTGACTAACCAAATTGAGAAGGTGACCAAACAGGTGGATGACGGTAAAGCTGTTGATGTGGTGTATATGAATTTCAGTCAAACATTTGATAAGGGTATCCATGGTAGGCCATTGCACAAAATAAGGAGGCATGGGTTTCAGGGTGTTTTTGTGGTTTGGATCAGAAATTCGCTAGCTGTAAGAAGACAGAGGGTGGTGGTTGCTGGGAAATGTTTATCCTGGAGTTCAGTTACTAGTGGTATACAGCAAGGATTTGTTTTGGGTCCACTGCTGTTTGTCATTTTTATAAATGACTTGGATGAGTGTAGAACGATAGATTCATTAAATTTGCGGATAATACTAAGATTGGTGGAGTTTTGGACAGTGTGGAAAGATGCTGCAGGTTACAGAGGGACATAGATAAGCTGCAGAACTGGGCTGAGAGGTGGCAAATGGAGTTTAATACAGAAAAGTATGAGGTGATTCACTTTGAAAAGAACACAGAGTACTGCATTAATGGGAAGATTCGTGGTAGTGTGGATGAGCAGAGAGATCTCTGTGTCCATGTACATAGATCCCTGAAAGTCGCCACCTAGGCTAACAGGTTTGTTAAGAAGGCGTACAGTGCCTTAGCTTTTATTGGGAGAGGGACTGACTTTCAGAGCCATGTGGCCATGTTGCAGCTGTACAAAACTCTAGTGAGGCCGCAGTTGAAGTGTTGCGTACAGTTCTAGTCGCTATATTATGGGAAGGACATGAAAGCATTGGAAAGGACGCAGACGAGATTTCCCAGGATGTTGCCTGGTGTGGACCTGGTCCTATGAGGAAAGGTTCAGGGACTTGAGGCTGTTTTTGTTGGAAAAAAGGTTAAGAGGTGACTTAAAAGAGACATGCAAGATGATCAGAAGATTAGAGAGGGAGGACAGTGAGACCCTTTTTCCCTGGATGGAGATGGCTAGCATGAGGGGACATAGTTTAAATTGAGGGGTGACAGATATAGGACAGATGTCAGAGGTAGTTTATTTTCTCAGAGATATTAGGGCCATGGAACACCCTTCCTGCAACAGTAGTGGACATGTGAACTTTAAGGACATTTAAATGGTCACTGGATAAACACATGGATGATAATGGAATAGTGCAGGTTCAATGGGATTCAGATTGGATTCACAGCTCGGCGCAACATTGAGGGCTGAAGGGTCTGTACTGCGCTGACATGTTTTATGTTCCAGGCCTGGGCTGACAAATGGCAATTAACATCCGTGCCAAACAAATGTGAAACAATTACTACCTCCAATAATAAATCACATAAATAACGCCTTTTGACATTCAATGCTTTGCTGTATCTGAATCCCCTAAGATCAACAAGCTGGGAGTTCCCATTGAGCTGAAAATAAAATGGATTTACAATGTAAGTACTGTGGGTACAAGAGCAGCTCAGGGGGCAGGAACACTGCAGTGAGGGATGTACCTCATGGCTCCAAAAGCCTCTCCACCATCTCTAAGGCACACGTCAGGAGTGTGATGGAATATTCCCCACTTACCTGGATGGAAATATCTCCAAGATCCCTCATGAAATGGGATCCCAGCATGACCAAGCAGCCATATAAAAGCACAATGTTGCAGACATTCAAAATCCGAAATGAAATCAGAAAGTGCGAGAGAAATTCAGCAAACCCGGCAACACCTGTGAAGAGAAACATAAAGTTAATATTTTGAGTCCAATATAACTCTTCTTCAGAACAGTGCTGACAAGGTATCATTTCGGACTAGAAACATTCATTCTCTTTCCCTTTTGACAGTTACACCAACCCTGCTAGTTTCTCTAACATTTTCTCTTTTATGATGAAGTAACCAGTTTTTTTTGGCACCACATCTACAAACATTCATTCCATCCACCACCAGTGCTCTGTCGACAGCATCTTCAACATCTATGACCACTCCCTTCCTAAAGAAACAGGTAATAGATGCATGAGAACACCACAAGCTGCATGTTCCCTTCAAGCCTCTCACCATCCTGATTTTGATATATATCCCTTCAGTAAAGTCGCTATAGTCCCATTAGACCATAGGGCTGATCTCTCAGAGACATGACTGGTTGTGTGTTTAACCTGAGTGTCACCATGCCTCAGGGGAGCGGGGGTTTGAGAAGGTAGGAGTTTCATGGTGATCTCAACCAGCGTGATTTGGAGGAGCTGGTGTTGGTCTGTGGTGGACAAGATTGAAAATCACACAACAATAGGTTATAGTCCAACAGGAAGCACTAGATTTCGAAGCACTGATGAAGAAGCAGCACCTCAAAAGTTCGTTCTTCCAAATAAACCTGTTGGACTATAACCTGATGTTCTGTGATTTTTAACTTCAACCAGTGTGGGAATTGAACCTGTGCTGTTAACGTAGAACATTGAACAGGAAAGCACAGTACAGGCCCTTCAGCCCTCACAGTTCTGCTGACCTTTTATCCTCCTCCAAGATCAAAGGAATCTACATGCCCTTCATTGTTCCACCTTCCATGTGTCTATCCAAGAGTCATTTTAATAGCCCTCATGTATTTGACTCTACTCCCACTGCTGGCAGTGCATTCCACACACCCACCACTGGCTATGTAAAGAACCGACCTCTGACATTCCCTCAAATTTCCTTAAGATATATGCCCTCTCGTGATAGTCATTTCCAGCCTTGGAAAAAAGTCTCTGGCTATACACTCTCTCTGTATCTCATCATCATGGACACATCTATCAAGTCACCTTGCATCTATCTTGGCTCAAATGAGAAAACCCTGAGTTTCCTCAACTTATCTTCATAAGACATGTGCTCCAGTCCAGGCAGCATCTGGGTAAATCTCCTCTGCCCCAGCTCTGAAGCTACCACAACCTTCCTATCATGAGGTGACCAGAACTGAACACAATATTTCAACCGTGGTCTAACTAGGACTCTATAGAGCTGCCGCATAACCTCATGGCTCTGAAACTCAATTGCCATGCTCATGAAAGCCAACATACCCTACACCTTCTTAACAGCCCTATCAACTTAGTGGCAACTTTGAGGGATCTATGGAACCCCAAGGTCCCTCTGTTCCTCCACACTGCCAAGAATCTTGCCTTTAACCCTACATTCTGAATTTAAATTCAAGCTTCCAAAATTAATCATTCCACACTTTTCCAGGTTGAACTACATCTGACACTTATTAGCCCAGTTCTGCATCCTGTCAATGTCTTGTTGCAACCTACAGCAGTCTTCCACACTATTCACCACTCCACCAACATTCACGCAATCGGCAAACTTACTTACCAACTCTTCCACTTCCTCATCATTTATAAAAATCACAAACAGCAGAGGTCCCAGAACCGATCCCCAAGGAACACCACTGGTCACTAAGCTCCAGGCTGAATATTTTACATCTACTACCACCCTCTATCTTCTATGGGTCTGTCAATCCTATATCTGGCAGCCACGTTTCCCTGTATCCCATACCTGCTTACTTTCTGAATGAGCCTACCATGGGGTACCTTATCAAATGCCTCGCAAAAATTTAGTTACATGACATCCACTGGTCTTACTTCAGCAATGTGTTTTGTCACATCCTCAAAGAATTCAATAAAGTTTGTGAGGCATGACCTGCCCCTCACAAAGCTATGCTGACTATCTCTAATCAAGCTTCAGTTTTCCAAGTAATCAAAAATCCTGTCTCTCAGAATCCTCTCCAATAACTTTCTCACCACAGACTTAAAACTGATTGGTTTATAATTCCCAGGATTATCCCTATTCCCTTTCTTGAACAAGGGAATAACATTTGCCATGCTTCAATCATTTGGCACTACTCCAGTGAACAGTGAGGACACAAACATCGTCGTCAAGGGTGCAGCAATCTCTTCCCTCGCCTCCTATAGTATCCCAGTGTATATTCCATCTGACCCTGGGGATTTATCTATCCTTATGTTTTTCAAAATTTTCAGCACATCCTCCTTCTTAACATCAGACTGTTTGAGTAGATCGGCCTATTTCACGCTGTCCTCACAAATGTCAAGGTCCCTCACCCTCGTGAATAATGATTGATAAAGGACTTCCCCTACCTCCTCCAACTCAAGGCACAAGTTCCCTCTGCTGTCCTTGATTAGCCCTACCCTCACTCTGGCCGCCCTACCCTCACTCTGGCCATCCGTTCCTCACATAAGTGTAGAACACCTTAGGGTTTTCCTTAATCCTACCTGCTAAAGATATTTCATGCACCCTCCTAGCTCTCCTAAGTCCATTCTTCTGTTCCTTCCTGGCTACCTTGTAACCCTCTTGAGCCCTCTCTGATCCTTGCCCTCCTCAACCTTAAGTAAGCTTCCTTCTTCATCTTGACTAGATGTTCCACATCACTTGTCACCCAAGGTTCTTTCAACCTACCATCTCTTCTTTGCCTCAGTGGGACAAACCTGTCCAGCACCATCAGCAAGTGCTCCCTAAAAAATCTCCACATTTCTGTCGTGCATTTCCCTGAGAAAATCTGTTCCCAATTTAGTTGCCCCAGTTCATGTCTAATAGCATTGTAATTTCCCCCCCCCCACAATTAAATGCTCTCTTATACCATCTGCTCCCATCCCTCTCCATGAGTATCGTCAAGCTGGGGGAGTTGTGATCACTCTCACCTAAACGCTCTCCCACCAAGAGATCTCACACCTGACCTGGTTCGTTGCCAAGCACCAAATCCAAAATAGGATGTTGGTGTCACTCTCCATTGCAAACCAGCCATCCAGTCCCCACCGTTGAGGGTGGTAAGTTAGCAAAGTTTGCTGGATAGCTGGTGTCAGCTGTAGAGAGGCGAAGTGGTACTTTGGTTAAATTCACCATCTGTTGTCTCTCTACCTCTCTCCAAGATAGAATAACCATTTGAATAGGGCAATTCCTTCAGTGTCCCTCTGTCACAATCCTGGAACATCCCTTTCCCCCCATTCCCTTCACACCACTAACCAATTGTTCCCACATCATCAGGACTGTAGTGGCACAAGAAAGCAGCTACCGCCATAATCTCAAGGGCAGTAAATTCTGACCCAGATATCGGTGTCAAAGTCGCCTTGATTAATTCTGAAACACATCTGAACAAAACATGTTGACAGACAAGCTTTTGGCTGCCAGAAAATTCAGACAGTTTATTTCAGATTGTGTGTGCGTCTGTCTGTGTGTCTCTGTGTGTGTGTGTGTGTCTATGAAATGTTTCTGACCTGTGCAGCATTTTTACAACAGCACTGTCAGGAAATGGTTCATCCTTGGGGCAGGTCATTAAATCCCTGCTGCTAAAAGCAGGAATAACTTCATATGTTCCTGAATTATCGTCTGGTATTTGATTTGTTCCTGTGTCTAGGATGGTCCTGTCCCCCTTGTGATCCCAGGGTGGTCAATGTTTGTGTTTGAATGGAATAAAACATACTGCCTGTGCCAACAGTACAGCAAATCAGTGACTGTCATTGTAACAAGAGTGTGTTCTGTTATCAGCTTTGAAGGTGTAGTTGTCTTTGAAGAATATTGTTATCTCTCATGTAATTGTGGGTTAACACAAGTATCAGAAGAGCACAGTAACTTCTAGAGTGAGCAGTTTCACATTCAAACTGACAATGACTGATTCCTGTTAGTATAAGGGTATAATATCAAAAGAACTGATCTGAAGGAGGTGGGGATCAAGACCTGGGTCAAGAGCAGGCTCAGGGTGATCTGTCTGCGAAGAGTTCCCATCACCTATCCTGTGGGGATTGGCTCACTGCCATCAATTCAACCCCTCACTTTCCACGTGGAAATGTTGTCTTAATGAATTATCTAATGTCATTGCCTATCATTGTTTTCAATCTGAATGTACACAATATAAATCACACGTCAGTACATTTGTTAAATGACTGGAAGTAATGTAACTTCTGACATGAAAGTCGGTGGAGTAGTGGACAGTTTGGAAGAATGTTTCAGGTTGCAGGGGGACTTGGATAAACTGCAGAATTGGGTTGAGACGTGGCAAATGGAGTACAATGCAGGCTAAATGTGAGGTGATGCATATTGGGAAGAATAACAGGAAGGCAGAGTACTGGTTCTATGGAAAGATTCTTGGTCGTGTGGATGTGCAGAGGAATCTTGGAATCCATGTACAGAGATCCCTGAAAGTTGCCACCCAGGTTGATAGTGCTGTTAAGAAGGCATACGGTGTGTTAGGTTTCATTGGTAGAGGGATTGAGTTCCAGAGCTGCAACATCATGCTGCAATTATACAAAACGTTAGTGTGGCCACACTTGGAATATTGTATATAGTTCTGGTCGCCATATTTTGGGAAGGATGTGGAAGCATTGGAAAAGGTGCAGAGGAGATTTACCAGGATGTTGCCTGGTCGGGAGGGATGGTCTTATGAGGAAAGGCAGAGAGACTTGAGTCTATTCTCATTGGAAAGAAGAAGGCTAAGAGGGGATTTGATAGAGACATACAAGATGATCAGAGGATTAGATAGGGTAGACAGTGAAAGTCTTTTTCCTACGATGATGATGTCAGCTTGTATGAGGGGGCATAACTGCAAATTGAGGTGTGATAGATTTAAGACAGGTGTCAGAGGCAGGTTCTTGATTCAGAGAGTGGTAAGGGTGTGGAATGTCCTGCCTGCCAATGGAGTTAACTCAGCCATATTAGGGAGATTTAAACAATCCTTGGATAAGCACATGGATGATGATGGGATAGTATAGGGGGACGAGCTGAGAATAGTTCACAGGTCTGTGAAACATCGAGGGCTGAAGGGCCTGTTCTGTGCTGTATTGTTCGATGTTCTAACTATTTAGTTAACCGAATTGATTCCCTGGGGTTTGAGTTTAGAACTAGAACTAAATTCTATTGTCACGTGTGTTCACGTATAGGAATACATGAGGGCAGTGAAAAGTGCACAGAGTGACCATTCTCCACCACCATCTGCAACAAGATAGATTGGCCATACCTTGGCCATACACCAGTCAGAATCTGTCAGCCCCGGAGGAAATCATCCACTCTGACGGAGAATGGGGCAACTGCTATTTCGCGAGTGAAACAGCTTTACTATCCCATTCTTGAAACTGTTGCTGTTCCTGGTGATTCATGGTTCAGCCCCAGTGTATTGGAAGATAGCGGGTGGAAGCCCTGCATTAAAAAAGGGAGACAGAAAAAAGGAAGCCCAGGCCGGTTAGCTTAACATATCACAGGGAAACTGCTGGAAGGTATTATTCAACTAGATACAGCAGGTCACATTGATCAGTTGAAGATAATCTGGCAGAGTTGACATTGTTGTGTGTGTCCATTGAATTTCTTTGAGGATGTAACATGTGTCATTGATAAAGGGGATTTCCCTGAGCTGAGATTTTATCCCATAAAATGACACAGCAAATGTCATGGCAGGAAGGTGTGGGGTGGTGTTGGGTGGGGGTAATGATTACACGGGAGCACTACAGTTTACTGAAATGGAAAGCAATTGGAAGCAGCGCTTGCAAAAGACAATAGACAGTAGACAGTAGACAGTAGACAATAGGTGCAGGAGTAGGCCATTCGGTCCTTCGAGCCAGCACCACCATTCATTATGATCATGGCTGATCATCCACAGTCAGTATCCTGTTCCTGCCTTATCCCCATAACCCTTGATTCCACTGTCTTTAAGAGCTCTATCCATCTCCTTCTTGAAAGTATCTGGAGACTTGGCTTCCACTGCCTTCTGGGGCAGAACATTCCATATATCCACTAACTCTCTGGGTGAAGAAGTTTCTCCTGATCTCTGTTCTAAATAGCCTCCCTCTTATTTTTAAACTGTGTCCTCTAGTTCTGGACACACCCCATCAGCAGAAACTTGCTTCCTGCTTCCAGAGTGTCCAACCCTTTTATAATCTTATACTTCTCAATCAGATCCCCTCTCATCCTTCTAAGCTCAAGTGTATACAAGCCCAATTGCTCCAATCTTTCAACATCTGACAGTCCCGCCATTCCAAGAATTGACCTCGTGAACCTACACTGCACTCCCTCAATAGCTAGAATGTACTTCCTCAAACTTGGAGACCAAAGCTGAACACAATACTCCAGGTGCTGTCTCACCAGGTCCTGTACAGCTGCAGGACCTCTTTGCTCCTGTACTTCATTCCTCTTGTTATGAAGGCCAGCATGCCATTAGCTTTCTTCACTGCCTGCTGTACTTGCATGCTTGCTTTCATTGACCGATGTACAAGTACACCTAGATCTCGCTGTACATCCCCTTTACTGAACTTGACTCCATTTAGATAATCTGTCTTCCTGTTCTTGCCACCAAAGTGGATAACCACGCATTTATCCACTTTAAAGTGAATCTGCCAAGCAAATTTGCTAATATTACATTTAATACCCTCATCTATATCATTAATGTATATTGTAAACAGCTGCGGTCCCAGCACCGAACCGTGTGGTACCCCACTGGTCACCTCACCGCCTGCCATTCCAAAAGGGACCCATTTATCACTACTCTTTACTTCCTGTCAGCCAGCCAATTTTCAGTCCAAGTCAGTATTTTGCCCCGAATACCATGTGCCCTAATTTTGCTCACTAATCTCCTATGTGGGACTTTATCAAAGGTTTCTGAAAGCCCAGGTACACAACATCCACTGGATCTCCCTTGTCCATCTTCATTGTTACATCCTCAAATATTCCAGAAGATTAGTCAAGCATGATTTCCCCTTGGTAAATCCATGATGACTCTGACCTCTCCTGGGGGTTACTGCTATCCAAATGTGTCATAATTTCATCTTTTATAATTGACTCCAGCATCTTTCCCATCCCTGATGTCAGGCTAGCTGGTCTAAATAATGGATTCTGAAATGGATTAAGTCTAAATAATAATATTTATTATTAATTATATATATTATTATTATATTATTAATATTTATAATAAATCGATTGTATTAGCATGAATCAATATAAAGAGGCAGGATTCCTTTACACATTCTCAGTGACCTGTCATATTGATTCTTGGCTAATTTAACACATGACTGCATTAATTCATTGTTAATTAAAGAATGGAAAGTTACATTACTGGCCAGTTAAAGAAGTTTTGCATATGATTGGGGGATAGGGATAGGTATATATATGGCAGGTGAAACTCCCAAAAGCTGGGGAGGTGACTGTGAACGGCTGTGTATATGTCTAAAAAAAATGTAAGGCCACTATGGTTGAGGAATATATAAAAAGGTTAAGGCAACATTACTGTAAAATAAAGAACTGAAATTCTACTCGGAATCCCGAGCCGATGTCTGGCATACCAATCCTTTTGGAGGACTGGGATTTTGTTACTGTTTACATGCTGAGCCCTGTGGCTATGTGGTTGGCCTTGCTGTCGTGTGGTGCCAGGGTCCTGAGTTTAATGCCAGCCTTTGATGGCTGTCTGTGTGGAATTTGCACATTCTCCCTGTGTCTGTGAGGATTTTCTCCGGGTGCTCCGGTTTCTTCCCACAATCCAAAGACGTGCATGTCAGGTGAAGTGGCCATGCTAAATTGCCCATTGTTTTCGGTGCATTAGTCAGAGGGAAACGGGTCTAGGTGGTTTATTCTTCGTAGGATCAGTGTGGACTTGTTGGGCCTATTTCCACACTGTAGGGAATCTAATCTTCTGATTGTCTCCAGCCTTAATTTAAAGCATCCACTTTTTGAAACGTTTCCTTCTTTTGAAAATGAAGCGTTCAGTCTTCATAGTCGATGTCATGGGTATGAGCGACTTGCGCCATCCTAAACCAGGTCCCATCCCAGGGACTAGAGTAATGTTAATGAAGCATGGCTCTAACAGCAATACCAAACAGCCAAATTTGCTCAGTATGTCCCAGTGCGATACGGATGCAAATGCAGTAAAATTCTAGGAGTAGCCTGAATATGAATGGCTTGTGTTACAAGACTGAAAGATGCGCCTTTCTGTCTGATGGAAGTGACAAACAATTTAACAATAAACAAGAAGCTCAATTACCTTTATTTAACTTCATGCTTTTGCAATGTTTTCTGGCTGGCGTCACTGACATGATCCAGACCAACAGTACAAACCAGTCCAGGAATTTCCAGTCACAAATGAGATGAGCGGTGGTTTTCTATTGGGATGGCTAGAACCAGACTGAACCATGATGCAAGCTACAGGTAAAACAAATTATATTCAGTGTCCTCGCGATCCCAAATGCTGGATGCCATCACTGATAGGATTGATTGGAACCAGGATACCCACTGGGGGTGAAACCTACCCCATGTACCTACGCGATGACTACTGCTGGATAACCTTTTCCCGAGGGGATCCTGAAAATGGGGACAGGCAGACCCCAGCAATTCACCTTTGAGACTGGCAACAAAACATAAAAAAAACCCAGGGGCAAATGCCTGGCCCTTGCTTTAACTGTTGAAGTGTGGCCAATGTGGAGTAATGTGTCTTTAAGCTACCTTGGAATTGACGTTGGGAATCAACAGGCGTTCATCCTATTAAAAGTATGCGGAAGTATATGCAGCTGCCAAGTAGGCAGCCATACGCCCCAACCTTCTGATCCCATTGGATCGCCAGCAAAACTCATTTGGACACAGTATAAGGATGGGTATGCCAGACCTGGGTGAGGTGCAAAAATAATGGGGGAATGATACTGTCTGTTCAGTGCCAATTCATAACGTAGAGATTGATGTCTCTATTGCTTATCGACTGTCGTCATCCAGGTTTAGTGTTTGGATTGTTTTCAATATTGTTTTGAAATTTGGAAGTAATTTGTAAATTTCCATTTCTGAAGTAATTACAGACACTTTATACTAAAATATACTGCTGACTGAATTCTCAAGTGATTTGATTTCATATATAGACGCTAAGCCTAAATATCATTGCTGCGTGTATGGAGCTTGTAAGAATACACACTAGCTGATATGATTTATTTTTGGATTAGGCTGTTAGATCTAAGAAGGAGTGTCTGGCTGAGCTATTATCTTCATGTAGATAATTATACTGAACAGTGATGGTTTATAATTTTAAGATTGTACCAATATCTAAATTCTAGGGTTAGCTCAATATTAGAAAAAAATCAGTGTGGTTTGAAAAGTTTGTGTCATGTTATTATAATTTGGGGACAGCATTGCCCTCCAGCCAATATTTATTACCAACTTTTCTGCTCAAAATCATCATCAGATTTCTACATTTAATTCTAATAACTGCTGTTAACCAAAGCTGTAGATCGGGCCATTTAATTGGGCATAATGTTCATGTTTTTTTTCAAAAAAGAGAATACAATATATTGCAGAACTAATCTAAATTTTAGATAATAGATTTTTTTTAGTAGCAAAACTTCAAAGAGTATTATATCCCAGCAAAGCTGGATTTATAAAAATAGATTTGCTTAATTCACCCATATGGTTATATGGCTTTTCCATATAAAATAAGAAAATAATGGGAGGGAAGGGAATCTCTTGTGCATAATTTAAAATGAACGAGCTTTTTGCCAATATGGGCAATATATTTACTCCAGTGGGCTATTTGAGTTTGATTAATTTGAGAATTATTTATTTCAAAATTGTTCTTAGGGCTTCTAGCCTGCTGAAGAGCAAACATTATGGCCTCAAATAAGGTACCCCGCAATACTCAGACCAGAATATGGGTGACCTCCATCAGATTAGTTTGTGCTACTTCTTTGCTGCTGCCTATTTTAATTGAATATTTGTATACTGTATATACTTATATACAAGGAAGAAATGGTTTATACTTTATTACAATGGACACTTTGCGGTCCCAACCTTGCAAGGGGGGAAATGATAAAGATTAAACTTGACCTGCTGTGTGGACTTGCCATTGCCAGCATTGGTGCACAAGAAGGGACAGTTTACCTGTGCGATCCTGAGCAAACAGAGACTGTGTACCAACTACGCCGGAAAGATGTCCTTGTGTGCCAAAAGACTGAATGTTGCCAAGGATGACTTTTGCAATGGTCAGCTGCATAAAAAATTAACAGTTCATTTACAGAACAAGTCTAAATGGTCTTTACCATGTAAAGGTGTTGTGTGCCAGTTTGATTACACTTGTGCTCTGAGCATCCCTGATGAGCCTAATCCCCTTTCAGATAGATCACGTAGTAAAAGAGACAAAGGGGGGTGTTTCTAAAAACCCATAATAAAACTTTTGGAGAGGATGAAGTAATTTGTTACACCCTAACTTCAGTAAGAGACTCCCTGACCCCTTTTTATCCTTCCAAATTCTAACATGGGGGTATGGAATAGTACTTAGTATTTACAGGACGTAATATCATTTTAGTTATTACCTATCCCCACCTGCTACTTCTTTATGGACTTCCTCCAATAAATCCACAATATCCTATCCAAGTTACTACAAAGGTAAGGAATGGAGGTGTGCTTATGTAAAAGTGCCCACATTTGTTTTCTATAAGTGAACGTATTAGTCGCCACTGCTTTTCTGAAGGACCATGCATCTCATGTGTATGCCTTAACGAAAAATGTATCCCTATTATCACTGGAATTCAAACTCTATGTGGAGAGGGTAATAATACCCACCTTCATGACGATGCCCCGAACAGCACTAATATTTTCCCAGTTATTGGAAGGAAAGAACCATTTGGGATGTTGACCATGTTTCTTATCAAGAAACTCACCTCATTAGTACTGGATGATTTTCAAACTCAGCACCCAGGGCCAAATTATGTAATCCTGGATTATCCACATACCCCAGGAAGTCACAAAGATAGGCCTGCATCTTACTGGGAAGGACCCTATATTGCCTATGATAAACCTGAATTTTTTTTCATGTTATAATAAGGCAGCAAACTGCCTTGTCCTGAATAGAGCAAGTAGTCCACATACCGGAGCTGTAGGAACATTATTTCCAACTCCTGTTCCCTGTCCAATGAAATCATAATTCCCCTTTTAAATATACAGTTTCTCCTGACTTCTGTGCAGAATGGAAGAATCCAAAGACCATACCAAGAAGTAAAACACACTCATTGGCATATGCAGCTCTTAGTGTTCTTTCATTATGAAATTCCTTAAGTATTATTAGTCATCAAAACCATAATTATCTCATTTGTGGAGTCACAATTTTGAGAAATGAGACAACTACTGCCTTAATAGAAATTAGGGACATGCTTTCAGAATTCCGCTAATTTGCCCAACAAAACCGACTGCATAGTTGCGAAAGCATGTGGATTTTGCACTATAGTTAAAGGAAAATGCATATGAGGGTCACTGACATTTTTGAAAATGTTACTAGACATATTGATAATATTCACACTTTTGTCAACCAAATGAATGAAGGTGCGGGATGGGAAGATTGGGGTTTTGGCTCATGGTAAAACTGATTAATTAATATGTCTTTGTGTGGTGCTATTGTTTTAATTGGTCTTTTTGTTGGTATTGCGATACTTAAGCATATTATTGATAAATATTAACTTAGTCATAGAGATGTACAGCATGGAAACAGACCCTTCGGTCCAACCTGTCCATGCCGACCAGATATCTCAATCTAATCTAGTCCTACCTGCCAGCACCCGGCCCAAATCACCCAAACCCTTCCTATTCATATAACCATTCAAATGCCTCTTAAATGTTGGAATTGTACCAGCCTCCACCACTTCCTCTGGCAGCTCATTCCATACCATTACCACCCTCTGCATGACAAAGTTGCCCCTTAGGTCTCTTTTATATCTTTTCCCGCTCACCCTAAAACTATGCCTTCTAGTTCTGGACTCCCAAATCCCAGGGAAAAGACTTTGCCTATTTACCCTATCCATGCCCCTCATAATTTTGTAAACCTCTATAAGGTCACCCCTCAGCCTCCGACGCTCCAGCGAAAACAGCCCCAGCCTGTTCAGCCTCTCCCTATAGCTCAAATCCTCCAACCCTGGCAACATCCTTGTAAATCTTTTCTGAACACTTTCAAGTTTCACAACATATTTCCAACAGGAAGGAGACCAGAATTGCACACAATACGCCAAGAGTGGCCTAACCAATGTCCTGTACAGCCGCAACATGACCTCCCAACTCCTGTACTCAATGCTCTGACCAATAAAGGAAAGCACACCAAACACCTTCTTCACTATTCTATCAACCTGTGACTCAGTGAGGTCAGTGATGTATCCATTGGTGGAAGCATATCTTGCTCACTAAGCCCCCTTCCCTCAGGAAATGCAGTTTAATTCTGCTCAATTGGTCCTGGGAAATGGGGGATGGGGAATAGTTGTTGACCTCGGCAACAATGGACACACATCGGTGTGTGAGGAGAATTACATTTCAATCAGTAAGTGCAATGTTCTTGTTTAAAGCGGACTGCTCTTAAAAAAAAAACAAAGCTCAGCAATGCTGTAATCTCGATCTCCCTAAGGAGTTTCCACACAGTATAAGGAAAGGTCTCAGGAATGCATCAACTCAGTTTCAAACAAGAAGCTTGTCAGCTGACTGAAGGACAGATTACCTCACCGGGAAAAATGCATCTTCCAAATAATCAGATGCAAAAGGTGTTCTACACCATCCTTGCTTTTACTGGCATCCCTGGTATGGCATTATGACAATTGAACTTGTTTTAATCTGCTGCTGATCTGTTCTCTGGATTTACCTTTCGAACAATATCTCCAGGTCACTGACTGGTAAGCCTTACCCAAAAAAACAGAACAGTGATATTAATTCACTGAGCTGAATTTTCAGTACAATTCCTCTCTGACAGAGACTCCCAACTTCACTGGAGCTGCAGCATTTTCTGATCTCTGTGTTCTGCCATCTGTTCCGGTTTCATACAGTTTGAAGGTAGGAGGAGAGATCGTGAAAGTTAGTTCTGAAGGAGAAGACCTGAACTGTTAATTCTACTTTCTCTCCCACATATTCTGTCAGTACTGCTGAGAAATTTCTGTTTTTGTTTTATAAATGAGGCCTGTTTTCGCTAAAATTTATAAAGTTAGGGGCAGATCTGAGCAAAGTCCCAAAGACATTAACATAGAAAGACAAACTATTCACATTGGTTGGCGATTCTAGATTGAGGATTCTCGATCCGGTGAACAGGTAAGCTACTGAGTGTTCTTGTTTTGGAGACTAAGTGTAGAGTTATGGCAGCGCAGGCAGTGGAATGTTCCTCCTGTAGGATGTTCAGGAGAGATGTTTGGAAGCACTTCCACATAAAAAGGGTGGGAGAGGATTAGAAATCTCTTCCACACACTGCAGTGGATACTGGATGATTTGTTAACTTTAAATCTGAGACAGGTCTTTGGTTTGTTAAGCAAAGAATTTGAGGATAATGCAGCTGTTTTGATTTGTAAAGCTTAATCTATCATCCTTTTTGGAAATTCTCTCCTCCCCACTGCCTCTGATCAGGAAATTCAAATATTAACAGATTGCCCTCCTGATCCCTGCACGTTGAGGCATTTGTCATGCACAGATGTGTCGAATTACAGTGTGAATATCACAGCAGTTCCAACACTCATACATTGTCACGAAGGGAGCCTTGCATTATCTGTCAGTGCAAGACACATGGAGTAGCTTGGTTGAAATTTTACATAAGTTCTGATGACCTGTTTTCTGGTCCTGTAGTGGCTCCAATCAGGATTTTGTCCAATGCTAAGAGCTAGGGATAACCTTACCCAAGGGAAAGGGGAGAGCGTGTTTTATTGACAGTCCAATCTCCAGTCCTATGACTGGGTTAGGAGCAAGGATTCCAATGGGGTTCTGCCTCCAGCAGAATTGGAGCTGATACCTTTAAGAATCTTTTACAGTTATTCAAATAGTTATCTTGTAACCAAACATACTCTGAGTTTTCTTTCTGCTCCCTGAGGAGGACTGTGAACTCAGACCCAATCCTAGCTCCATAATCTCTGCAGTGAATGGGCTGGAGGACAATCTTAAAATTCAAACTCACTCAATCCAAAACAATTCTACAGACACAATGGGCAGGTCATTGGTGGTAAAATCTTATTGTTGCTCTCTGGAACAGGCAGGGGGAACTTCTGTTCAGTAATTCGCTATTTCTTTTCCCATCTGCCTTCCTCAGTTAATTTGCTGGCAATTTGCATTCTTTCCCAGGGTAAGTGTGGTGTTTCCTCTTGCACGACTCGTTACCTGGTAGTTATGGCAGCTGCCGATCTGATGGTTATTTTCACTGATGTTATACTGAGGAGAATTCCCTATTTTTATTACCCACAGTCTTTTCTGGACATCACCCCTGTGTGTAATGTTATTGGGGCTCTGTTTCGTGCAGCCATGGACTGCTCTGTCTGGTTCACCGTCACTTTCTCCTTTGACCGATTTGTTGTCAGAAGCTGAGAACAAAATATTGCACTGAGAAAACTGCGACAATGGTTCTAGCAACAACCTGCGTCCTGTTCTGTCTGAAAAACATCCCTTTCTATTTTCAATACGAATCTTGGACGATGATCAAAATTGTGCCATTCTACTGTAAAATAAAATCAAGTTACTATACTGAGACTTGGTGGGTGGCATTGGATTGACTTGATATGGTTTTAACCCCTATACTGCCATTTGCTTTAATTCTGTTGCTCAATGTTCTGACAGTCAGACACATTTTAGAGACCAGTCAAGTCCGAAAGAGGCTGAAGGGTGAGAGCAAAGGAGAGAACTGCAGAGACCCAGAGATGGAGAGCAGAAGGAAGGCTGTGATTTTGCTCTTCTCCATATCGGGGAGCTTCATCCTCCTGTGGTTAATCAATGCTGTGGATTTCTTGTATTATGTCATTCAAGGAATGAATATTTTCAACTTCACCTCAATAAGGTTGGTTGTATGCTGCGGAATCTAAGTTGTGGCACAAACACATTTATTTATGCAGCAACTTTGTCTCGGTTCAGAGCAAAGTTCAGTAACACAGCAAAATATCTGGTTACATAAATTCCTTGTGTTATAAATAAATAAAACTCCTCAGTGAAGCACATAGGAGGAACTTGTTGTTCCTGGGCTTGAATGATTTTTGTTTCATTAATTTGTGCAACGTGGACATCACTGGCTGGGTCAGCATTTACTCCCTGTCCCTAGTTGTCCTTTGAAAAGGTGGTGGTCTCCTTCCTTCTTGAATCGCTGCAGTCTATGTGCTTTGGTTCACCTACAATGTTGTTAGGGAGGGAGTTCTTGGATTGTGATGCAGCAACACTGAAGGAGCAGTGACATATTTCCAAGTCAGGATGATGAGTAGCTTCAAGGTAACCTTGGAGGTGCTGGTGTTCCCATGCATCTGCTGACCTTCTCCTTCCAGGTTGAAGTGGTTGTGGGTTTGGAAGGAATTGTACAGGGCTGTGAATTTCTGTAGTGCATCTTGTAGATGCTACACACTGGCCAACTGAGCGTCGGTGGAAGCAAGAGTGAATATTTGTGGATGTGGTACCAATCAAGCAGATTGTTTTGTCCTGGATGGTGTCAAGCTTCTTGAGTGTTTGTTGGAGCAACACCCATCCAGGCAAGTGGGGAGTATTCTATGACACCCTGATAAGAATCCTTATCCCAGTGCAGGAAGAGAGTCGAGCTGCAAAGCTGCGGATTCCTCATCATTGCATAATCCAAAGGAATTGTCTGGGAAAGTTAAATTTCCTATTGGGTAAATCCTATCAGCTTGGAATCATCTATTCATCTCCATCAAATTCAAATACTTCAGAGGGTTCTGATACAATTTCATAGAATAATTCTTCAGAAAATGTGGGCGGCACGGTGGCACAGTGGTTAGCACTGCTGCCTCACAGCGCCAGAGACTTGGGTTCATTTCCCACCTCAGGCGACTGACTGTGTGGAGTTTGTATATTCTCCCCGTGTCTGCGTGGGTTTCCTCCGGGTGCTCCGGTTTCCTCCCACAGTCCAAAGATGGGCAGGTCAGGTGAATTGGCCATGCTAAATTGCCCATAGTGTTAGGTAAGGGGTAAATATAGGAGTATGGGTGGGTTGCGCTTCAGCGGGGCGGTGTGGACTTGTTGGGCCGAAGGGCCTGTTTCCACACTGTAAGTAAGCTAATCTAATCTAAAATGTTTGACCATTCAACAGACCCCATCCTAATGGCAAAAACAGCCATGAGCTGTTTCGATGCAAGAAAGTGTGGCAGGTATTATATGACATTATGAGTTCCCGCCCACCGAAAAAATTTCTGGCTCCCAACATTTCAGCATCAGACAGGTGTGGAGGCTGAAAAACCTCAAGGATTCAATCAAGGGTTAGAGAGGGAGGGCAACAGCTCACAGCACTATCCAAACTGACAGCATGCACAGACACACACACACACATATATATATATATATATACACACACACACACATACAAATGCACACCATTGCGGTGTGGAAATTGTTGCGATTGGACAGAGGTCCCTCGGTGAAGATGCTCATGTGGAGAAATGTTGTGCACCCCCTGCAATGTGGAAATGATTTATCTTTGAGTAGTATTCCTGACATTATTAAAAGCAGAGTGTTTCTAGTGCAATTATATCCAGGCAACTCCATGTGAACCAATTTGTGAGGAGACAGTGTGAATTTTATTATACTTTCTGCTGCTTACAATGTTTTCTGATGTACTCTCACAAATTCTAAGCGAGAAAGGATTCAAAAATGGTAGCAGTGAGACCAGCACTGGGCATGTTCATCTCCTCCTCATATTCCAAGGACAGGATCACAAGTCATCCAGCAAAACTGTTCTGTGTCTCCAAAGATATTCTTTGAAGAACAAAACAAACGCGCAATATGAGAGATTCACAGGCTTAAATGTTTTCTCCAAAAATAAATCTGATTCTTGTGGAGAGTTCACTAGAGGGTGGCATTGTATCACTTTAGACACAAGATGGGCAGACAGAGAGAAAGACAGAGACTCGAGCCTTTGATTCACCATATTTTAATTCATTCATCCAAAATTCCATCAGGACAAAGTGAGTACCATTGCAGGCAGACACGGACAGACACATACACACACGCATGTCAACATTATCATCAACATTGTATTATCTTAAATACAAAAGGGACAGAGAGAGAGAGACGTGTTTGATCCCATTTTAATGGCTTCATCCCGAAAACAACAGAGACCCCATTGCAGAGATACACATAAACATGGATACACATAAACATAATTACATAAACACACACTAGACACAAACACATAGATAGGTACAAAGACAGACACAGATACACGTAATCAAAAAAGTACTGTAATACATACACGAACACACACCCATATCCCTTCAGACACACACATCATTCACACAGATGCACAGGCACACACACAGACACAGAGATAGAAACCCACACAGACTGATACAGAAACACACACATACTTGCAGACACACAGACACGTACATACAGAAACAAACACACACAGGCGTACACATTCAGACTCAGATATTGTCAAGGACAGCAAAAGTGAAGCCACTAATAAAATTCCTCATTCCAAAAACTAAATGAGAAATCAGTAGATTTTTTGGAATGTGAAAGTTTACTGGAAATGAATGCATAATTTCAAATGAAGAGCTGTGCCTTTGTTATGAAGGTGTAAAAGTGTACTGTACCTTTAGGAAAGTATCTGACAGCACCAAATGTTCTGAACAAGATACAATGAAACCTTTTAGTCCAGCAGCTAGAATAGTCGGTTGGAGACAAAAAACGAATGTGAATTAGGCCAATCAGTTTAATTATACACCAAAAAAAAACAAACTCCAATCAAGTTTGAATCTAGTATATCGACAATATTAAAAGCCGATGACAAAATCTGGTGCTTGGGGATATAAAACCAGGAAAACGTGAAGAGTTGAGAGAGAACTGCCAAGCCACCAATAAATGCAGACTGCCCACACAATAGGTCTCTTAAAGGTACATTTATCTATCAACGACCTGTGAAAGAGAAATTCTGAGAAGAAAATCTACAGAGGAAGATACAAATGGAAGATTCGACAGCTGCCTGGTTTTGAAATGTGGATTTTGGTAAATCTTAATCAGAGGTTTTATTGGACTAGTATTATAAAAGGGAAAGTAACAATAGGAGATGGAAAGAGATTCCGCTTTGGCCCCACTCCTTTCCCTGAACATGTCATCTTGCCGGTAAGTGGGGCCGGGCGGCCGTTACTGATTTTATTTTATATTTTCCTCTCTCACGCAGCCCAGAGGTTTGTATTTAAATTGGACGGGATTCTTAACGAAAGCATTGATTCTCCTGGATTAATTAGGCATGTTATGGTTGATAATACCTTTTAGGAATGACCAGGAGACGCAGAGAATTCCTCAAGATAATAAGCCATTATTTGCAAACAAAAGCTGTAGCGATCATAGCGACCAACCCTGAAAGCCCACGAACACTGAGAGTACTCACAGTGAGTTATGTTCTAAAAGCCAGGCTCTTACCCCCGTTATATTTATATAACCAATCGCACTGAGTCGACATTAACTAATCAGATTCTGTCACAATTGTCTTCTGGATTGCTGCAGACCCCCACATCGTGCTGTGGTAATCTTTTCACCTTTTGTCACCTGACAGGCAGCAGTTGGGCAAGACTGACTCGATCATGTAATCCAGACCTTGGACTTATGTAACATCTCAACATGTATTAATTTATAGTTATATATTCACTTTTACCATAGACGCTGTCCAAATGGCCATTTCTACTATCTTTCAGTCGTTTCCAATCCCTTTCCCACCCCTAAAACTGTAAGAGCAGTGGTCCCCACCCTTATTATTTCTCCTACACACCGTCCAACACAAGTGGGAATAATTATTGTCTGTTGTTTTTAATCTCTCTGATCTGGGAACTTCACTGTCCACAGGTTAGTGACAGCCACTGGCCGCAAGCGGGAACTGCAACCAACTCACGGAAATGTTCAGGGTCTGTCGGGGTCATGAAGCAGCTCATGTGGGCAAACGGACTCTCTCTGTCCACAAAGCACTCCGATTGATGCACACGACTGAGAAATAAAACAGGAAAATCGACGTTTCAGACAAAAAGTCGATGTTCCTGCTCCTCGGATGCTGCCTGACCTGCTGGGCTTTTCCAGCACCTCTCTGATCTAAACTCTGGTTTCCAACATCTGCAGTCCTCACTTTTGCCCTGAGAAATAAAACTACCGATTGTCCAAAATAAAGAATATTGTTGGATACGTTTTGTTCAAAATTGAGCAGAATTTCGCAAAGAAAGAGCAATAGTGTGAAAGGGTTGGAATAAAGAAAGTGTTAATTTATGTAAAAAGGTAAAATTCAGGATCTCTGATTTGAGGTTTGAGTTTATTTTAACCTTGAATAGATCTGACACATTAATCCTTCCTCCCCTTCTCAATAGACGCTGTTGGAACTGTTCAATGTTTCCAGCAGCTTGTGTGATTGTTTGAGGTTCCCAACAGGAGCAGTGTCTCACTTTTCGAAAAAAATTGCTGTGCTGCAATTAACATTTAAATAAGAATTGGGAAGCTGCAGAGGGGTAAACTTCAGAGCTGCTGAGTTTTGTTACCCACTTCCACGCTGCAATTCATAGAAACCATCGTCATGACAAGCGAGGAGCAATCTGGATGGTTTTGTTTTCTCACAGAATAAAACATTCATGTACTTTCGGAGAAAGTAAGATGACAATGTCAGTTCATCTTCAAGTTCTTCTGTGCAAAATGGCTTTGAAAGCACAATCCTGTGATGTCTGGGAATCAAACGCGGGTTAACTGCTTGGAAGGGAGGTTTCCTTCCCACCATACCACCATCGCTGTGAGACTGAATGGCTCTCAATTCTCAAACGCATTTAACAAGGCCGTGATCATAAGTAATTGAATGTGACGAAAATAAAAACACGAATTTCTGGTGAAACTCAACAGGCCAGCCATCATTAGCATCAGAAATCTTCAGTTCTGAAAAAAAATCATTACACCCAAAAGTTTGCCTGCTTTCTCCCCACAGATGCCAGACCTGCCGAATTTCACCAACATTTTCTGTAATAGTTTTGAAATCTCCAGTATGGACAGTTCTTTCCTTCAAATAGACCTGATGATGCATTGAGTATAGGAGTTGCAAAGACATGTTGCAGCTGTGCAGGACATTGGTTAGGCCACTTTTTTGAATATTGTGTGCAATTCCACTCTCCCTGTCAGAAGGATACTGTAAAACTTGAAAAGTTTCAGAAAAGATTTACCAGGATGTTGCTAGGGTTGGAGGGTTTGAGCCATATGGAGAGGCTTAATAGGTTGGGACTGAGGGGTGACATCAGAAGTTTATAAAATCGTGAAGGGCATTAATAGGGTGAATATTTTTTCTTGGACTGGGGGATTCAGAACTAGAGGTTATAGGTTCAAGAAGAGAGGGAAAAAGGTTAAAAGGGAACTTAGGGGCAACCTTTTCATACAGAGGGTGGTGTGTGTATGAAAGGAGCTGCCAGAGGAAGTGGTGGAGGCTGGTACAATTGCAACATTTAAAAGACATCTGGATAGGTAAATGGATTGGGAGGATTTAAAAGGATATTGGACAAACTGCTGGCAAATTAACTTAGAATGTCTGGTAGGCATGGACGAGTTGGATTGAAGGTCTGTTTCCGTGCTGTACATCTCTCTGGCTCTATGACCCATTGTAGGGGATACTGGGTCAGGTGATAGTCTACCTCAGAGGCAGAGGTGAAGCAGCATAGAATTGATGTGGAAACTTGATTCAGCCCAACAAGTCCACACTGATTCTTCGAACAGCATCCCGCCTAGACTCACTCCCTAACCCTGTAATCCTGCATTTCCCATGTATGATCCATTTTACCTACACATCCCTGAATAATATGGGCAATTTAGTACGACCAAGGTACCTAATCTGCACATCTTTGGACTGTGAGGATACCGGAGAAATGGATTCAGATGAGTATCCTCAGGGATTGACAATATTAAAGGCTCACTGACGTTAGAATGAAGCGCTGTCTGCTCATCTGTCCCAAATCATCTGCCCCTTTCTCTGACGTTCTATCCTTGTGTTTCAGATTCCCAAATATACCTAAAAGGGAAATCAGGAGGGCAAAAAGGGGACGTGAGAGAGCTCTGGCAAATAGGGTTTGGGAAAATCCAAAGGAATTCTATAAATGCATCAAGGACAAAAGAGTAACCAAGGAGAGAATAGGGCCCCTCAAAGATCACAAAAGCAACCTTTGTGTGCACCTGCAGGAGATGAGGGGAGATGGTGAAGGACTATGTTGCATCAGTGTTTACTGTGCAGAAGGACATGGAACATATAGAACGTGGGAAAATAGACTTCGATATCTTAAAATGTCCATATTACAGAGGAGGAGAAGCTAGATGTCTTAAAACGCATAAAGATGGATAAATCTCCAGGACCTGGTCAAGTATACCCTAGAACTCTCTGAGAAGCGAGTTAAGTAATTGCTGGGCCTCTTGCTGAGATAGGAGAAAGTGAGGACTGCAGATGCTGGAGATCAGAGCTGAAAATGTGTTGCTGGAAAAGCGCAGCAGGTCAGGCAGCATCCAAGGAACAGGAGAATTGACGTTTCGGGCATAAGCCCTTCTTCAGGAAGGTTAAACATAGATATTGACAGGTTTCTCAGAAGGGCAGATCAGTGGCAGATAAAATGTAACCCTGATGAAGGTGAGGTGATGCACTTTGAAAGAAATGACAAGACAAGGTAATGGTCAATGAATGGTAATACACTAGGAAGCTTCGAGGAACAAAAAGCTTGGGGTGATTTTTATTTTTATTGAAAATTTTAACATGTTTTATCAAATTTACAAAAGAAAACTTAAAAAAAAGACCCAAGTATAAACATTGATATACAGTTAAATCTTAACCAAAATCAATCAAACAAGAAAAAAGAAATACCAAGAGAAAAAAAAGACAAAACTCGACTAACTACTCATCTAACTTACAACTAAGCAGAGCATATCATTACATTTCTTACATTATTCAAGAGAGAAAAAAAAAATCCAATGGATAACACAAATTGAGCAGTGATATACATGCTCGGAATGTGTTAACATCAGATCACAACAAAACCTGTATTTATCCAAAACATCCTGAGCATAGAGCAGATAAAATTCACAAAAATAAAAACAAACTCTTTAGTACATTCAGATCAATATAATAAAAGAAACTATTTCTAAATAGTAAAAAAAAAGTATAAAATATATTTAAATGGAGATCTTCCCCCCCCCTTATTCCCAGGGGGCATCACTTCCTTTCCAAAAAAACCATCATAACCTCTCCCAACCAGTGCCCCACCCTTGACCCAGACACCCCACGATAGGATAAAGAAAATTCAAGTATACTACTGAACTAGAACAAACAGAGAGTACCCTCTCCCCAACCCCCCCCCCACCCACCCACACCACCACCACCACCCCCCCCCCCACCCACACCAACACAATATATTAGGTAATGTTAATGCCATATATGAACATATGACTAAAATTACAGTCTCAGCAAATAATAATTAAATATATTAATACAAAATAACAGGGGAAAACAACCCCACTCCCAAGGACAAAGGTAAAATAAGATAAGGTCGCCCCCCTTCCCCCCCTCCTCCCCATCTACATTAACTAGACCCCCGGCATATATATAAAAAAGGGGGGGGGGGAAAGGAAATCGCTAAGTAAAGGATGAATAAATAAATCCTTCTTCCCACCCCCCAGAGATAATATTAAACAGTAAGATAATGAAAGGAAACAAAGGGGTGTAAATCGGGGTGGGGCTAGGGCAAAACAACATCAATTAACTTTTATAATTTGTCTAAGAGAGTCCAAAAGTTCCTTGGCCTTCTCCGGTGATCCGAAGTTATACACGGACCCTTCATGGCTAAAGCGTAGAGAGCTGGGTATCACAAGGAGTATTGAATGTTTAAATCCCTGGAATGTTTCTTTGCTTCATCAAACACCTTCCTCTTTCAGACCAAAGCTGGGGAAAAGTCCTGAAATAACAGAATCTTGGATCCTTTATAAGTCATGGCTTGGGGATCTTTCCCAAGATTTCTGGAGGCTTCCAAGAGCATCTGCCTCAACTTATCGCTCTGCAGCCGGAAAAGGACCGGGTGGGGGCGCTGGTTCAAGCCAGGCCCATGTATTGTAACCCGGTCGGCCCATTCTACCCTTACCTGGCCTGATCCAGCCTCCAGATTCAACAACTGCAGAAGCCACTGTTCAAGGAACCTTCTTCCCATTCGGGAAGGCCCAGCAAATGAATATTTTTTTGACGACCTCGATTCTTGAGGTCATCAATGTGATTCTCTAAGGTCCGGATTCACTGCTCGAGAGGTCGCAGCCTTTAGCTCAGCCCTCCTACTCGGCATTCAATTTCTTCGATGTCTCGACCGTACTTTTGTTGCACAGCCGAGAGTGAATGCCACCGACTTCAGGACTCTACTACGAACGCATTGATCTTCACATCGAGTTTGGAGATTATTTCCGCAAGGCTCACCACCGTAGGTAAGTCCCGCGGGGTGGCTGCGGACGCCTCTGCTGCAGATGGGGAGGGTGTGGGAGGGGCTCCTGCCCGCTGAGATTTGCGGGCTCCTTTCCCCCTAGTCATTTTTACAGGAGACTGAACTGTATAAATTTAGTACTAAACCACTAATTGCATCAAGTAAAAACTATTTTTAATTGACTTGGTGAGTGTGGTGGAGGAGGGTGGCCCACTTTGCATAGGTCTTGGGAGGAGCACTATAGAGTCAGACTTGCTGAGTCGCCGCCATCTTGGATCTCGAGGTGATTTTTAAGAGATACCTGAAGGCAACAGGCAGGACAGGTTTTTAGGACTTTTATGAAGACATTCAGGATACATGCCTTTACCAGTTGTTATGTTATATACGAGCAGGAAGGTCCCATTGGAGCTGTACAGGAGTCATCGAGTCATAAAGGTCTACGGCATGGAAACAGGCCCTTTGGTCCAACTTGCACATGCAACCCAGTTTTAACAATTAAACTATTCCCACTTGCCTGTGTTTGGTCCATTTACTTCGACGTCCACCACATCCATGTACCTGTCAAAATTTTATTTGCTTCCACCACTACCGCTGGCTTCCCATTCCAGACATTCACCACCCTCTTGTGTGAAAAATAATAGCCGCTTTGTACCCTTTTGTATCTCTTCCCTTGAACCTATATCCTCTTGTTTTTGATTCACCCACTGTGGGGGAATATCTGTTGGCTATTTACTTTGTCTAGGACTCTCATTTTTTTTGGACCTTTATAAAGGCTCCTCAGTCTCCTTTGCTCCAGAAGTAAGTCCCAGCATGTTCATCTTCTCCTCATAACTCAAGCCTCCCAGTCCAGGTAGCATCCTAGTAAATCGTTCCTGCATTTTTTCTAGTTTTCTAATATCCTTTCTCTAGCATGGTGACCAGAACTGCGTGTAGCTTCACCAACATCTTGAACAGCTACAGAGAGTTATCCCAGACTCAATGCTCTGACCAATGAAAGAAAGTGCAGATCTCTCTAGTCTGCAACACTCCCCAGGGCCCTACAATTGACTGTCTAAGTTCTACGCTGGTTTGACCCACCAAAATACAACACTTTGCTTTTATCAAATTAAAATCCATTCCCAGTTGGTTAAGATCTTGCAGGATTCTCAGATAACCTTCTTCACCATGCCACAAATCTTGGTGTCATGTGCAAACATCTTCACCATCCTTCCTAAATTCTCATGCAAATCATTTATACAAGTAACGAATAATCATGAACCCAGCACTGATCCCTGTGGCACACAGCTCGTTACAGGCCTCCAGTTTGAAAGACAACACACTACCAGCACCCTCTATGTTCTACCGTCAGGCCAATGTTATATCCAATTGGCTAGCTGTTCCTGGATTTCATGAGATACTACCATACTCAACAACTTACCACGTCATACATTGTCAAAGGCTTTGCTGTAGATGGCGTATACCACACTGCCTTTATTTACGCTCTTGTTCGCTACTTCAAAAACTCAATCAATCAGGATATTGTTTAGCCCACAGTTTTGGAGTACTGTGAGCAGTTTTGGTCATTGTGCCATAGGATGTGATTGCATTGGAAGGAGTGTAAAGGACATTCACCAGAATGTTGCTTGGGCTGCAGTGATTTAGCTGTGCACAAGAGGCTGGATCAGTTTGAGTTACTTTGTTTAGAGCAGACAACAGGATATATCAAATTATGAGAGGCATGGACAGGGTGAACAGAAACCAGTTATTTTCCTGAGTCAAAGGGCCAAGAGCAATCAGGTATAAATTGTAATATCAAAGGCTGGAAGTTTCGAGGGGACGTAACACCCAGAGGATGGTAGGGCTCAGCACTATTTTGCCCGGGAGGGTAACTGTTACGGACCATGCCAGACCTCAAAATATTTTGAGAAGGTAGCCTAGACCCTAACTTTTGTTTTAATTTTAAAGGCAAATGTGAAGTGGGTCTTCCAGGTGTGATGTCATTGGTCAAATTATTTGGTTTTAGCAAAACAGAATGTATTTCAATACTGCAGCTGAAACACGAACAAATGAAAGCAGAATTTCGAAAACATAACTATTGGAAAGCTTAAGTGACCTGATCCAGTAACTATTACTAATTACCTGTTCCAATACAGGAACATCACATAAATACACTCCGGGGAAATACAGGTTAATTCAAATACGGATTCGAACAGGAAGGAGGGAATAACATCCAGAAAGTGGTTTCAGAGTAAGTCAGAGGATTGTTTTACTGAAACATGCCACTCTCCTGGAATCACACATCTTGTGACTGTTACAGTTAATTTAAAACCAGAAAATTACTGAACTGAGAAAACTGGCCACTCCCCTTCCATTGTTCAACTAAATCTCTTCAGAACCTCTGTCTTTATGACCTCTCTTCTCAAAACAAAATGACAGCATCATAACAGTAACTAAGGTGGGAAAACTCAAAACCTTTAAGACGCACTTGGATAAACACTGAAAATTCAAGACAAAATGTTGGGAAGTGATATTTGTTGTAGCTTTTTTGTGTAATTTTACAAACTGAGTGGATCTATGGGCCACCTCTGTTCTGTATGATGCAATCATTCTATGATTCTGAGATTAAGGTTCTGAATTCTTTTTTGTCTTCGATTTGAGGAAACGTGACCTGGTGTTCACTCCAGTTATTGGTGTGGTCAGTATCAGCTTCAGGCTCTGTACATTCACACATAGGATTTCCCAAATGAGATGTAAAACTGAATTAACGAGGAAAGCAATGCTATAACAGTGCAACAACTCTCAAGGAGCTCTACACCATGAGGTATTGAGTGGCTGAATATGAAAGTCATCAATGAAAAGAATATCAAATAAATTAGATATTCATTGGCTGATAGCACATGAAATGATGCAAGTATTCTCGTTTGAAGACAAATTGCAATTAATGTTTTAGACCTCACAGGATCCAGTCTTTGGAGTATTTAATCAGAGACATAAATCTCAATGACATCATGTCATTAAAATAAACCTGTTCTCATAACCAGGTGTACTCAAAGTTTACCCTTCGGAGATACCACGCAATATAAAGTCCATTTCCTCAATAATTTTCTGATTCCAACAGTTTGCCAGCAGCAGGAAGGGAAGATTGTTTTACAAAGTACAAAATGTATCCTGTAAGACAAGTAATTGAAAAAATATACTATACCATTCTTGCCATTGTTGGCATTCCTGGTAAGTCCTGGAACAACTTCAATTGTATGAATCACTGGACTAAACCATGCTGATTTCCACTGTATGATTGCTAATTATTTTATTTCCATTTAGCAAGGCAAATCTCAATGACAGATGATATTTCCCTCGCTCACGGAGTTTAAAGAGAATGTTTTGCTGTTTATGAGGCTCCTCAGTAATGTGCAGTGTTGTGTGTGAGTTTTGCTGAGCTTCAGTCCTGACTGCTCGAGAAAGTGTTTAGCAAGACCACGCTCTCTCTGTGTTAGTTTAATGCCGGTTATCGGTCAGATGGGTTTTGTAACAACCCACTTCCTAGTGACACCTGGTGTTTCCCATTCCTTGATGGAAAGGGATTGTGTTAGTGGATCTTGCTTAGGCAGCTTGCTCCAAATAGGAGCCCAGATACAACAGGGTTCAGCAAGTTATGGAGTGATAAGCGTGGATCAGCACGGATGGCATCAATGATCTTGTTTGTTTGCAGCAGTCAGTCGATGTGAGGAGGTGTGATATTTGTAAGAACAGTTCACTCAGAGGGGTACTGAGTGCAGAGTTCCAACTGTGATTTTTTTAAAAAATTATTTGATTGTCAAAAAATCATGTAAACTGCACCATTTGTCAAAAGATGCACAATACTGTGGTGCAGACTTTAAAAGTACAAAAGCTGAGATCTGGAGCACCGTGTCAGTAGCTGTCCCAATGAGAATCAAATAACTTTCACAAACAGAATGTTTCTCACTTTGCCCTTTGATGCTGTTGTCCTTTTATGTTGTCCAACTGATAATTCTATTGTGTCCACTGATGGAGCTGACAATTGTCATGACATCTGCCTTTAAGAGATATTTGTTCTGTCCGGTTTCTTTTGAAGAAGTGTTCAGAAATCTGGTGTCAAGGTGACTGCTCCATGGAAAACAGTAAATAAATGTTTTTTTTCAAGGAGGCAAAAGAAGAATGAGTGGGTGGAATCGGACTCTCACAACGCAGGGCTGACAATTATTGAAGTTTGAGCTTTGGATTGAAACTGCTGGACACAGCTTTCACTCTGTTGCTGCTGCAAAAAGCTTGGAGTCACTCTCTCTTCTGCGAGATTCATTCCGTCAGCATTGCTTCTGAGATTGGAGGAGATAGCAAATGAGGGAAATCTATTTTGATGAATTTGCCTTCACCAACTATGTTTGTGGGAATGCTGCTGTGTTGGTACAATTGAAGAGTCATAATTAAATAATATAACAATTTGTTAAGAATTTCAACAGTTAAAGTTATATCAATTCTTTTTTTGGTTTCTACTTTAACTATGGTGGAAGAATAAATTGAGCTTTTGCTTAAAGCAGAGTGTTTGACCAATCAAGTCACATCTGGAATACAATGCCTTTAAATGAGATAAAAATTAGAGTCTCGGTTATTTCATGATATTGTTTGAGAAATTGTGGTCTGGTCCAGAACACAGAAACATTGTGGAGTACAAATGGGAAATTCTTCCCCTATGTTTCGTAAAAGTTTCCAAAATGGAGATAAACTGAAGTGATTTAATTTCAGAAACGGAAAATGGCAGAGCAGCAATGTTAATTCAGTGAAATGTCCCATAGACATGTTAACTATTGCCCAAATAGTTGGGACTGATTAATCTTCAAGCAAGATTAGGGCAAGCTGTGGGACCTAGTATCTCTAATTTATTGGCTTGACATTAGTAAGGATGGATATAGAGTTGGACGTGTTCACACTATTTCAAGTCTGATCCTAATTAGGTTTTGATAAACAGTTTCTCAATCGATAATTCACAATCTTTCCACACCTAAATTTTCAGTGAGTTCTGCTCTTTGTTTTGTGATATATATCCTTCATGGGAGGAAGATGTTTCAATGAGAAATGTGCACCAACCAGTTTTAAGGCAATGTATCAAAATGAAAATACAAATAATAAGTTGAATAAAATTGTTTCAACAAATACCTAACTTCAGTACCTGTAATCTTACGACTATGATTAATAATTGAGTTGGAGAGCATTACATAGGCTTAACAGTCCAGAATTCTGAAAGTTTTAAATATTAATCTATCAACCAAGCCTCTTCTATTGACACATTTTCGAACCCTGAATGAGCATTCCATATTAATGGCGCCAGTATGGTCTCTCTCATTCAGGGAAGTAACATTTCCATGTTTTGCATCTGAAAATCCTTTGACATTTCATACCCAACTTTAGTACAGTATTCTAATTTCTCTCAGCAAAATTCGAGATGTGTCTGTGTGTGTGTGTGTCTGTGTGTGTGTGTGTGTGCCTGTGTGTCTGGGTGTGTGTGTCTGTGTGTGTGTATGTGTGTGTCTGGGTGTGTGTCTGTGTATGTGTGTGTATATGTGTATGTGTGTCTCTGTATGTGTATGTGTGTGTGTATGTGTGTCTGTATATGTATGTGTGTGTCTGTGTGTGTCTGTGTGTGTCTGTGTGTGTCTGTGTGTGTCTGTGTGTGTCTGTGTGTGTCTGTGTGTGTCTGTGTGTGTGTATGTGTGTGTCTGGGTGTGTCTGGGTGTGTGTCTGGGTGTGTGTCTGTGTATGTGTGTGTATATGTGTATGTGTGTCTCTGTATGTGTATGTGTGTGTGTATGTGTGTCTGTATATGTATGTGTGTGTATGTGTGTGTCTGTGTGTGTCTGTGTGTGTCTGTGTGTGTCTGTGTGTGTCTGTGTGTGTCTGTGTGTGTCTGTGTGTGTGTCTATGTGTATGTGTGTGTATATGTGTATGTGTGTCTGTGTGTATGTTTATACTCTCACACACCTTTTGAATGTGGCAAACTAAATATAGAAAATCGTGAATGAATTATTTTACCTTCATCATAAATAATCGATTCAGCCTGCAATCTGTATTCTCTATGTCACTAACTCAGCTCACAGTGTTCATTTCCAGAATTGTGAGCAGTTCTCTTTGTGATAATGACAAACATTCTCTTCTCTACAAAGAAGTCAATATTCTGTCTCTCGTTGCTATTTTTATTGTACTAGAGCCTCTGACTTTCCAACATAATGACATGTTAACTCTGTCGTGCCCCAGTCTCAGGATTGTTTGATTGCATTCACAGAAACATTGACCTGTTCCTCAACCAGATGCACCTACTTTTACAGTTACATTTTAATGACTGGAAAAATATTCAGCTCTTAAAATGAACACATTCACAATAATGAGCCCTCAAAAAAGAGTCAATGAGATTTCATTGTTTTCATACTGACTCCAAATGAAGATGGTTCAGTCTGTTCGCGTGCCATCACCTCAGCCATTGTACATCTCCATCGGAATTCTTCAGGGTCATGTCCTAGGCCCCAAAATCTGCAGCTGCCTCACCAGTGCCCTTCCCCGCATTGCGCAATTATGAGCAAACATCTCCACTTTGGAAATGGCAATGTTCAGCATCATTTACTTTCTTAGATAATGAAGAGGTCTCTGTCCATATACAATGTTGTGAAGGTGCCGGTGTTGGACAGGGATGGACAAACTGAAGTCCCACAATACAAGATTATTGTTCAACAGGTTTATTTGCAATCCCAAGAATTTCGAGAGTTGCTCCTTTTTCGGGTGAAGTGGAGGAAAGCTCTGAAAACTTGTGAAAGCCTGTTGTACTATAACCCGATGTTATTTGATGTTTGAATTTGTTCCTATACAGTGAGATAAGATCTGATAATAGACAGCAACATTTGCATACCACAAGCGGTAGGCAATGATTGTCTCCAAACGGTGAGAATCTACTAATCTCCCATTGGATGACTATCTCTGAATGCATGATGACCAATACAAGAGCTGTGGTAACAGAAGTATGTTAGACACTCTAATTACAATGGCAATAAGCTCCCTACCTGTCTCTCCAATCCATGTCTCCCACCCAGAATGCATAGCCCAGTGGTGGAATGGAATGCTGTCCATGTATCTGGCTGACAGCAGCTCAATTGTAACAATGGGTGCAACGTTCACAAAGTACCACACTGTGTAAGACAAACAGTCGATTCATTGGCATGTCAATCACCACATTCAGTAGTCACAGTCTTCACCAATGACACCATGACCAACAATGAATACCACCTACAAAATTCAAAATATTTAGAGTTTAAGTCTCAACTCACTCCAGTACCTAGTCAAACAAGTGTAGCATAGAACCGCCATCACATGCCAGTTAGCTTTCATTCTGAATTCAGAATATATCGTTGTTCCATCACCTTTGCTGGGCAAAAATTCTGCAACTCCCTCCAAGAACACTGTGGGTTGTCCTGTACCCAGGATGTAATGCAAACGTTCAAAAAGGCAGATCTCCAGCACCCACAGAAAGGCAAATAGAGCTGGATAATAAACATTTGGCCAGATTATAGGCCATGACATGATCACATTTTATAAATAATCACTATTTCCATATCTGCACAAGGGTATCTCTGAACCAGTTTAACGGGTGACTTTAGACTCTCAAGTCCATATTCTATTCAATTCAATTTACACCATTTGTCATTGGGACATTAGATCTCTGAATTTATAGTCTCTTGATAAGACCAGTCAATCATGGTTTCCCCTAATTTTCAGCATTGGCCTGAATCCATGGAAGGAGATCCTGATACCAAGCAATGATACAATGGGGTTTCTTGGAAAAAGCTATGGTCCAATTCTGGTGATTTCCATTGAAAATGCTGGTTAAAACTTGTGGTTCTTAGCCCTGTTATGTGCTCTAAATCTGGGAGGGGATCTCCATTCACAAGGTGACGCCTAGCAGAGGAGCTTTGGTGTGAGAGACTGGACATCAGGCAGAAAACTTTGCTTAATCTCAGACATAGAGTGTGTGTGTGTGTGTGTGTGTGTGTGTAGGGGGGGGGGGGGGGGGAAGGTGAGGGAAGGCCATAGCAAATATTGAAGCTCTTCTGATTGTACTGGGTATCCAATCTGGGCGATGGTGGTGGTATTCACTGCTGAATACTTGTAGTTCAGATTGTCAGGATATTCTGAAGGAAGAACTCAATGTCTCGTCATTTGTTTCTTCATATTGCAGGGGCCATGCATTTCTGGACACTGCAGTGTGTTTCATTGGCCCATGCTTTTAGTTCCTGCAGTGCAGATGTACAATTCTAGAGGCAATCTGAGTTGTGGAGGCTCCAAATCTGAATGCAGAAATTTCGCAGTCAATATCTGCATGAGGTGTCACCCATTCTTTATTTTACAGATCCAAGTGGTTTTGTGTGGATGGTGGTGTAAAGGGAATCTCCAGCCATTCTGAGTCACCTCATAGTGGATGAAATCAGCCCCTGCTGATCCCAATAAAACCTCCAGTACATGACCGTGTTTCTGGGATTGATCCGCTGCTCATGGTAAAGAATCATAGAACTGTAGGAGGCCACTTTACCCACCTTGTCTGTACTGGCTACCTAATGAGCTCCCCTGAAAGTCCCATTATCCATATGTATCTCTGTAGCAATCTAATTTCATCACTTTCACAAATATATTCTGCTCCTTGTTGAAAGCTCCAATGGAATCCACTTCCATCACTCTCCTAGGCAGGACATTCCAATTCCTATCAACTCTTTGGGTAAAGAACTTTCTCCTAATATTACTACCATCTCTCTTGCTGATAATCCTGAAGATGTATTCCCTAGTTATTTACACACCAATGATTGAAATATCATTGTTTACCCTGTCAAAATTGTTCAGAATTATGAACTCCTCTGTAAGGTCATCTCTTAATCTTCTCTAACACAAAGAATAAACCTAATCTCTCTCAATTTTCCTTTTAGCTGAAATCCATCATTCAGAGGTTTATTGTTGTAAATGTTCTTCCCTATCTATTTTGTAAGTACATTTGATTCATTTTCAGAAGCTTTGATGTTGTGGTTATAATTCTTTATCTTGATGTGGCATGGAACAACAATTATCATTGTGTGAAAACCATTCCTTACCATCCTGACTCAACCAAAGAATATTTGATCAGTAACTTCAAGTCTCTATTGTTTCCTTTATCTCCCTAACAGTTAGTCTAGTGGTGATTATATTCCTGTGTCGGGACAAGTGTGGTCTTTCTAAATGCAGCACTTGCTATCTGGTAGCCATGGCAGCGTCTGACCTACTGTTCATTTTCTTTGAAATCATAATTAGTTGGTTTCGCTACTATTATTATCCACAATGTTTCTTGGACATCGTTCCTGTTTGCCGTGTTACCTATGTCCTGAACTTCATAGCAACTGATTGTTCTGTCTGGTTCACTGTCGCTTTTTCTTTTGATCGATTTGTCGCCATTTGTTTTCATCAGATGAAAACCACGTATTGCACAGAGAAAACTGCAATGAGAGTTCTAGCAACAATGTGCATTTTCTTTTCTTTGAAGAACATTCCCAACTATTTTCGATATGAACCTCTAACAATAATCAACAATGTTCCATGGTATTGTTATTCCAGCTACAGTTATTATAATGACCCTCGGTGGACAAGTTTTAAATACTTTGAATATTTTTTAACACCATTGTTCCCATTCAGTTTTATTCTTTTTATTAACATTCTGACTGTCAGACATATCCTTGAGGCCATTAAGATGCGTAAGGAACTGAGGGGTCAAAGAAAAACAGACAATGAACCAAAGGTAGACAACAGATGCAATTCTGTGTTTTTACTCTTTGCTATATCCACCAGTTTTATCCTTCTCTGGTCGGTGTATGTTACATATGCATTTAATGCTGGTTTTTCCTTGAATTGGGATGATTATTATCTCTTTGAACAAGTTGCATATATGCTGCGGAGCTTAAGTTGCTGCACAAATGCATGTATTTATGTGATGACGCAGAAAAAATTCAGAGAGCAATTACAGTATGTCATGAATTATCCAGTGATAAAAATAATTCAATTGATGAAAGAATCCAAGTAACTGAGAGCCGATAATGGAACAAGGAGTCAACGTGAGGAAGGGACCAAAAAGAGGAAATGGATAGGCAACATGATAACACTCCTTTTGGAATGGGCAAGGAATGACCCGAAGATGCAACAAGAAAAAGACTGGGGGCAAAGTAAAGTGCTGTTAGCAATGAGCAACAGTTCGAAGAAAGTTGAACAAAAAAAAACACAACTGAAAGAGAAATTAGATGAGCCTGAGAAAAGAAATTCATTCCAAATAATTTCTCCTCAGACAGTGAACCAATACCAAACAAAAATCTGAAGGAAAGTCTCATCATTCACTGCATGCCAACTTGGGAACAGCAACGATAGGCTCCTGTGAACTCCTGCTCATGGAATTCTCCGATACACACATCTGGACACAATTTACAATTGAAAAGTTTCCTATTTTAAAGATTAAATAACAAACTGTGAAAGAAATCTGTGTACTTTGGTTATAAGCGTTTTTTTTTCAGCAAGACTGTGTGTTTCCATTCAGTTCCCCCCCGGCCTGATGCTGACATCACTTCCTTTTGTCATTCATTTCTTTCCCCGAATCGGCTGCTGTGTTGATCGGGAGAATACATGCTCCAACCAGAGAGCTCAGTTACAGATGAGATCCCATGCTCGGGAATGGGGTCGGATATTGTGGATGAGCCAACATCCTCAGTGCTTCCATGGAAATGTTTTGTGGCTCTCAGTGAGCTTGATGGAGTCAATGAGAACTTCTCTGATTTCTGTTCGCATGTGGCTTCTGAATTGAGCCTGAGATCAATTCAAACACATGTCCACATGGTCAGGTAGTCAGAGTCATAGCTGACACATGGGAAAATGGTAATGTTAGTCGGAGGTCAGTCAACTCAGCTCCAGGCTATTCCCTGCAGAAATTCCTAGACCCAAACACCTTCAGCTGCTTCATCAATGACCTTCCCTCCATCATAAGGTGAGAAATAGGTGTGTTCACCAATGATTGCACAATGTTCAACACTATTTACGACTCCTCAGACACAGACATTCCACATTGTATAAAAAGCTTACCTTGTGAATCTGCAGCAGGTGCGGTGACAGCGAAGACCAGGGGCTGCTGGGCATTAAATAAATTCTGTAAAAATTACCTCATGAACAGGTAGAGTTCATGCTGAACAGGAAGAAAATGGGATGGCTCAATAAGTGAGATTATACATTTGGGTGGTTGCTTAACTAGAAACATAGAGTCATAGTCATAGAGATGGACAGCATGGAAACAGACCCTTTGGTCCAACTTGTCCATGCAGACCAGATATCGCAATCCAATCTCATCCCACCTGCCAGCACCCAGCCCATATCCCTAAAAACCCTTCCTATTCATATACCCATCCAAATGCCTCTTAAATGTTGCAATTGTACCAGCCTCCACCACTTCCTCTGGCAGCTCATTCCATACACGTACCACCACAATCGCAAAAACGTTGTCCCTTACGGCTCTTTTATATCTTTTCCACTCTCACCCTAAACCTATGCCCTCTAGTTCTGGACTCACCGGCCCCAGGGTAAAGACTTTGCCTATTTACCCTATCCGTGCCCCTCATAATTTTGTAAACCTCTACATGGGCACCCCTCAACCTCCGACTCTCCAGTGAAAACAGCCCCAGCCTGTTCAGCCTCTCCCTGTATCTCAATCCTCCAACCCTGGCACCATCCTTGCAAATCTTTTCTGAACCCTTTCAAGTTTCACAACATCTTTCCGAAAGGAAGGAGACCAGAATTGCACGCAATATTCCAACAGTGGCCTAACTAATGTCCTGTACAGCCACAACATGACCTCCCAACTCCAGTACTGGTCTCTCATCCTACTCCTCCTCAAAACAGAAAAAGTATTGTGCACCGATTTGGTAAGATTATTAGTTTTATTTTTGAATAGTCTCTTTGGGAATTTAGAATGGTGGGAATGGAGGTCAGGGCAGCTGAATGCTCCCCCTCCAGAATGTGAGAGATAAGGGTCACCATGAGTATCCCTGCTGACTGCATCTACAGGAAGTGCACCCAACTCCAGCTTTTCGGAAACCGCATTAGATTAGATGACATACAGTGTGGAAACAGGCCCTTCAGCCCAACAAGTCCACACCGACCCACCAAAGCGCACCCACCCAGACCCATTCCCCTACACCTAACACTACGGACAATTTAGCATGGCCAATTCACCTAAGCTGCACATTTTTGGACTGTGGGAGGAAACCGGAGCACCCGGAGGAAACCCACGCAGACACGGGGAGGATGTGCAAACTCCACACAGTCAGTCACCTGAGGCGGGAATTGAACCGGGGTCTCTGGCGCTGTGAGGCAGCAGTGCTAACCACTGTGCCACCGTGTCACCCACAGAACCTGACCATGATATTTGCATGATAACATGGCTTTTACCGATTAATATTTGGAATCATTTTACTATGTGTGAAGTATCTCAGATTAGATTACTAACAGTGTGGAAACAGGCCCTTCGGCCCAACAAGTCCACACCAACTCACAATCCATCCATACCACTACATTTACCCCTTCACCTAACACTACGGCCAATTCACCTGACCTGCACATCTTTGGACTGTGGGAGGAAACCACTGTGCCACCATGTCGCCGAGTTAGGGAACTGAAGCTTGAGCTAGATGAAATTCAGATCATTTGGGAGGCTGAGGGGGTTATTGAGAGGAGTTACAGGGAAGGTAGTCACATCTCATATACAGGAAAAAGGTAGATGGGTTACAGTCAGGGGATGGAAAGGGAACAGGTAGACAGTGAAGTGATCCCCTGTGGTTGGTTCCTTCAATAACAAGTATACTGTTTTGGATACTGTTGATGGGGAATGAATTAGCACGTGTAAGCCATGGGGCACAGGTCTCTGGCACAGAGTCTGTCCCTGTTGCTCAGAAATGAAGGGGGAAGAGGAGCAGAACATCAATCATTGGGGACTCCATCGTTAGGGGGAACAGATAGGATGTTCTGTGGGAACGAGAGAGACTCATGTTTGATGTGTTGCCTCCCAGGTGCCAATGTTTGTGATGTACAGTATCATGGTTTTGGGATCCTAAACAGGGGGGTGGATGTGGAGCAGTTCCAAGTCGTGGTACATGTAGGCACCAACAACATTAGTGAGAAACAGAATGGGGATGTAATGGAGAAATTCAAGAAGCTAGTGTGGAAGCTGAGAGCTAGAACAAACAGAGTTGGTATCTCTGGTTTGTTACTCGTGCTGAAAATGTGTTGCTTGAAAAGCACAGCAGGTCAGGCAGCATCCAAGGAGCAGGAGAATTGACGTTTCGTGCATGAGCCTCATTCAAGAATGAGGAAAGTGTGCCCAGTAGGCTAAGATAAAAGGTAGGGAGGAGGGACTTGGGGGAAGGGCGTTGGAAATGCAATAGGTGGAAGGAGATTAAGGTGAGGGTGATAGGCCGGAGTGGGGGTGGGGGCGGAGAGATCAGGAAGAAGATTGCAGGTTAGGAAGTGGTGCTGAGTTCAAGGGTTGGGACTGAGACGAGGTGGGGGTAGGGGAAATGAGGAAACTGGAGCAATCTGAGTTCATCCCTTGTGGTTGGATGGTTCCTAGGAGGAAGATGAGGCGCTCTTCCTCCAGCCGTTGTGTTGCTATGGTCTGGTGATGGAGGAGTCCAAGAACCTGCATGTCCTTGGTGGAGTGGGAGGGGGAGTTGAAGTGTTGAGCCACAGGGTGGTTGGGTTCGTTGGTCCGGGTGTCCCGGAGGTGTTCTCTGAAACGTTCCGCAAGTAGGCGGCCTGTCTCCCCAATTTAAAGGAGGCCACATTGGGTGCAGCGGATGCAGTAAATGATGTGTGTGGAGGTGCAGATGAATTTGTGGTGGATATGGAAGGATCCCTTTGGGCCTTGGAGGGAAGTGAGGGGGGAGGTGTGGGCGCAGGTTTTGCATTTCTTGCGTTTGCAGGGGAAGGTCCCAGGAGTGGAGGTTGGGTTGGTTGGGGGTGTGGATCTGACGAGGGAGTCACGGAGGGAGTGGTCTTTTTGGAATGCTGATAGGAGAGGGGAGGGAAATATATCCCTAGTGGTGGGGTCTGTTTGGAGGTGGCGGAAATGACAACGGATGATATGATGTATATGGAGGTTGGTGGGGTTGTAGGTGAGGACCAGTGGGGTTCTGTCCTGGTGGCGATTGGAGGGGCAGGGTTCAAGGGCGGAGGAGATGCAGTGGAGAGCATCGTCGATCACTTCTGGGGGGAAATTGCAGTCTTTGAAGAAGGAGGCCATCTGCGTTGTTCGGTATTGGAACTGGTCCTCCTGGGAACAGATGCAGCGGAGACGAAGGAATTGGGAATATGGGATGGTCTGAACGTAGTCCAGAGTCCGTGCGGGGTCAGTCGGTTCCGTAGGCAGGTGCTGAGGAAGGAGATGTGGCTGTGGTAGCGAGTCTGTTTGAGGACGTGGCTGAAGAGCTTCAGGGCAGAGGAGATGACCTGGGGGTCTGAACGTAGTCCGGAGTCCGTGCGGGGGTCAGTAACTGAACATAGTCCGGAGTCCGTGCGGGGTCATTAAACCTTTGTTACTCGTGCCACATGTTTACAAGGCGAGGAATAGAGAGAGAGAGAGAGAGAGAGAGAGAGAGAGAGAGAGAGAGAGAGAGAGAGAGAGAGAGGAGTTGAACACATGGCGACAGGGATGGTGCAGGAGGGAGGAATTCATATACCTGAATAATTGGGGCTCATTCTGCGGTAGGTGGGACCTCTACAAACAGAATGGTCTACACCTGAACCAGGACAGTAACAATATCCGAGGGTTTTTTTGTCAATGCTCTTTGGCAGGATTTAAACTAATTCATCAGGGGAATAGGAACTAGAATTGTAGCTCCAGTGTCCAGGAGGTTGAGAGTACTGAGGTCATAAATAAGGTTTCAGGAGTGTAGCGGCAGGCAGGAAGGTGCTTTGAAGTGTGTCTACTTCAACACCAGAATTATCCAGAAAGAGGTGGGTGAACATGCAGCATGGATTGGTACCTGGGACTTTAACTTTGTGGCTATTTTGGAGACATGGATGGAGTAGGGAGAGAAATGGTTGCTGCAGATTTCGGGGTTTAGATATTTCAGTAAGAACAGGGAAGGTTATAAACGAGAGGGAGGCATGGCATTTTTAGTCAAGGGCAGAATGACAGTGGCAGAAAAGATGTTTGATGAGGACTCATCTACTAAGGTAGTATGGACTGAGGTTAGTTACAAGGAAGAAGAGGTCATCCTGTTGGGTGTTTTCTGTATGCCTCCAAATATTTACAGAGATGTAGAGGAAAGGATTGCAAAGATGATTCTAGATAGGAGTGAAAGTCACGGGGTATTTGTTAAGGGGGCTTTAACATTCCAAATATTGCTTCAAAATGCTGTAGTTTGAGAAACTTCGATAGATCAGTTTTGTCCAATGTGTGCAGGAGGGTTTCCTGACACAGTATGTAAACAGGCCAACAAAGAGGCGATGCCACATTGGATTTGGTACTGGGTAATGAACCAAGCCAGATGTTAGTTTTGGAGGTAGGTGAGCACTTTGGTGATAGTGACCGCAATTTGGTTATGTTTACTTTAGTGATAGATAGGCACAGGTATACACCACAGAGAAAGAGTTACAACTGGGGCAAAGGTTTTTATGATGCGATTAGGCAACAGTTAGAATCCATAGGATGGGAAAGGAAATTGAGGGGATAAGCACAATTGAAATGTCGAGCTTGTTCAAGGGAGAGCTACTGCTGTCCTTGATAAGTATGTACCTGTCAGGCAGGGAGGAGGTTGTCAAGCGAGGTAACTGTGGTTTATTCAAGAAGTTGAATCTCTTTTCAAGGGAAGGAGGAGGCTTATGAAAAGAAGAGATGTGAAAGCTCAGTTTGGGTGATTGAGAGTTACAAGTTAGCCAGAAAGAACCTAAAGTGAGAGCTCAGAAGAGCCAGGTCATGAGAAGTCTTTGGTAGCTAGGATCAAGGAAAACCCTAAAGCTTTCGTGAGGTATGTCAGGAATAAAAGAATGACCAGAGTAAGACTAAGGCCTGTCAAGGACAACACTGGGAAGTTAAGTGTGGGGCCCAAAGAGACAGGAGAGGCACTAAATTAATAATTTTCATCAGTATTCACACAGGAAAAGGACAATGTTGTCAAGGAGAATACTGAGATACAGGCTCTTAGACTAGATGGGATTGAGGTTCAGAAGGTGGTGTTAGGAATTCTGGAAATTGTGAAAATAGGTAAGTCCCCTGGGCCAGATGGGATTCTCTGAGAAGCTATGCAGAAGATTTCAGAGCCTTTGGCTTTGATCTTTTTGTCACCATTCTCTACAGGAATAGTTCCAGAAGACTGGATGATAGCAAATGTTGTCCCCTTGTTCAATAAGGGGGGGTAGAGTCAACCCTAAAAGTTATAGACCAATGAGCCTTACTTTGGTTGTGGGTAAGGATTATAAGATATAACATATATAAATCATTTAGAAAGGAATAATTTGATTGAAGATCACCAACACAGTTTTGTGAAGGGTAAATCTTCTTTGTGACTTCTTCAAAAGACTCAGTCAAGTTATTGAGACATGGCTTCCTTTGCACAAAACCATATTGACTATCCCTAATCAATCCTTGTCTTTATAAATATGTATAAAACCTATCTGGGAGAATCCCCTCTGACAACTTATCTACCACAGATGTCAGGCTCACTGGTCAATAGTCCCCTACATTTTCGTTACCATTTCCTTAAATAATTGCACAACATTAGCCACCCTCTAGTCTTCCGGTACCAGACCCGTGGTTATTGATGATATAAATATCTCAGTAAGAGGCCCAGCAATTCCCTAACTTCCTGCAAAGTTCTGCGATATACCTGATCAGGCCCTGCGGATTTATCCATCATTAGATATTTTAAGATGCCCAGCACCTCCTCTCTGGAATTATGGAAACTTTTTTCAAGATATCACTACACATTTCTCCAAGCTCTCTAGCTTTTCTATCCTTCTCCACAGTTTGAGAATGATGTTGTGTTAAAGTGTGCAGTGATGGTGGTATCCTAGTGAGTGTAGCTGCATTCTAAGCAGGTGGCCTGGGTTGGATTCCTGACAATTGCCTATTGAGATTTTTATATTGACCAAACGGAAAACTCAAAGCGAAAATGAATTTGATCAGTTTGAAAATACATGTCACTTTCATTCCATATGTCTATCCAATGACTATTTAAATGCCCTTAAAGCTGGTGAGTCTAATACTGTTGAAAGCTGGCTGTTCCATGCCCTAATACTCTCTGAGTAAAGAAACTACCTCTAACATCTGTCCTAGATCTATCAGCCCTCAATTGAAAGCTATGTCCCCTCGTGCTAGCCATCAACATCAAAGGAAAAAGGTTGTCACAATCCACCTGATCTAACCCTCTGATTATCTTATATGTCTCAATTAAGTCACCTCTCAATATTCTTCTCTCTAATGAAAACAGCCTCAAGTCATTCAGCCTTTCAAGGAACAAAGAAAATTTACAGCCCAGGAACAGGCCCTTCGGCCCTCCAAGCCTGAGAAGATCCAAATGTACTGTCTAAACCTGTCGATCAATTTCTAAGTATCTATATCCCTCTGCTCCCCACCTACTCATGCATCTGCCCAGTCACATCTTAACTGAATCTACCGTGCCTGCCTCTACCACCTCTGCTGGAAACACATTCCAAACACCCACCACCCTGTGTGAAGTTATCCCCTTAGACTTTCCACCTCTCACTTTGAAAGCATGACCTCTTGATATTGAATTCTTCACCCTGGGAAAAAAACTTGTCTCTATCCACCCTGTCTGTACCCTTCATGATTTTGTAAACCTCAAATCAGGTTCCCCCCTCAATCTCCTTTATTCGAGTGAAACTAAACCTAACCTACTGAACCTCTCTTCATAGCTAGCACCTTCCATACCAGGCAACATCCTTGTAAACATTCTCTGCACCCTCTCCAAAGTGTCCACATCCTTTGGTAATGTGGCGCCCAGAACTCTACACAGTATTCTAAATGCAGCTGAACCAATGTCTTGTAAAAAGACCTTTCCTCAAGACCTTCCTTCCATACCAGGCAACATCCTAGTAAATGTCTTCTGAACCCTTTCCAATGCTTACACATCCTTCTTACAATGTGGTGACCAGAACTGTACACAATATTCTAAGTGTGGCCGCACCAGAGTTTTTTATAGATGCAGCATGACCTCATAGCTTTGAAACTCAATCCCTCTGTCGATAACAGCTAGCATACTGTGTGCCTTCTTAACAACCCTATCAACATGGGTGGCAACTTTCAAGGATCTGTGTACATAGACAATGAGATCTCTCTGCTTATCTATACTACCAAGAATCTTACCATTCACCCAGAACTCCGCATTCCTTTTGCTCTTTCCAAAGTGAATCATCTCACACGTTTCCATATCAAACTCCATTTGCCATCTCTCAACCCAGCTCTGCGGCATATCTATGTCTCTCTGTAACCTGCAACATCTTTCATCACTATCTACAACACCACCGATGTTAGAGTCATCCACAAATTTGCTAATCCATCCTTCTACACCCTCATCCAGGTCATTTATAAAAAAGATAAACAGCAGTGGCCCGAAAACAGATCCTTGCTAATTTGGCTGTGAAATATATACAAGTTTTAGTTGCTGTTTTGACAACAATTCAAACTTAACCAATCAGTTTCAACTATGCCACAGAATGCAAAAACCCAATCAACTCTGAATTTATTGTTTTGCCAACATTGGAACAATGAGGCGATCTGATATTTGGCATACAAAAATGTGGATATTTTGAAAATTGCAGAAAGAGCAACTGCCATCGAGAGAGACCCAAGAAATTTGGTAACACTCACTATCAAAGGTACCTTTTCATATGAAACATACTCGCAGTAAAAAGGAAGACGACGACTATTGGAGATCATCAGCTGAAAGAAGACAGGCACCGAAGATGACAGCTGCTGTGTGATTTTGAAATTAAGTTGATGTAATTTTAATATGTGTCTTATTAGAACAGCACATTGTTGTAGAGTTGGAGGCAGATAATAAGCAGTTTGGGGGGGGGTGCTTAGAGTTGTGCGTAGTTGTTGTTGAATGTTCACTTTTATAGAGTTAAAAAATAAATTGATATTATTTTCTTGAAATCGTGGATTTTGGGAATTCTCTATCACTCATACCTTAACAGAGGTGAGCTTTTCTGGGTATTGGGTTTAATTAACAAAAAAGTGTTCACCACCATGTTGTAACAAGCGTCATACAATGGAAACACACCCTTCAGTCCAATGGGTCTATGCCAACCATAACCTCAAACTAAACAATCCCACCTGCCTGCACTTGACCCATATCCCTCCAAATATTATTCATGTACTTGGTTAAATGTCTTCTAAATGTTCTAACTATATGTGCATCCACCACTTCCTCTGGAAGTTCAATCCACACACGAACCACTCGATCTGTAAAAACATTGGCCTTCATGCCTTTTTGAAATCTTTCTCCTTTCACCTTAAAAATATGCCCCCTACCCTTGAAATTCCCCCAGTCTAGGGAAAGGACTCCCGCCATTCTCCTTATCAATACTCCTCATGATTTTTTATAACCTTTAGTAAGGTCACACAGAAACCTCCAATGCTCGAGGGAAAACGTTTTGGTCTATCTAGCCTCTCCTTATAACTCAGACCTTCCATTTCCAATGACATCCTAGTAAATTTCTTTTGAGCCCTCTCCAGCTTGATATTATTCTTCCTATAACTGGGCGACCAGAACTGGACACAATAACTGGACGCAGACCGCACAGAAGAGCCCCACCAATGTCCTGCACAATCTCAACATGGCATCCCAACTCCTACACTCCAAGCAATGAAGGCAAGGGTGTGAACGCCTATTTAACCAACCTATCTCTATGCTGAAATGCAATAACTTTATGAAATCTAGAAGTAACTCTTCAAATAAAACTGAATCTCAGGAGCAGCTGCAATATCTGCATTACTCTCAGTCCACCATTTTCAGTATTAAGGCACACTCCAATTAGATAAACTATTCAGCAGAACATCCAAGTTTACTTACATTTATGGTGGCACCGTAGAATAGAGGACATGAATGAGCAGTGAGGGTTCTCCACTGCCAACTCACTCCCCTCCCACCAACCAATTCTCCCAAAGGGAGCTGGCTTTGCAGAGGTCACCGTGCAGCCCAATGGCTGGAGCAGCTGCCCACATACACAGCCCCCTCACCTCTAGTAACTGACCGCCATCCAGTCCAATACACCACCAATCCACCCTCTACTAACACTCCCTATCCCTCCATCCACACTCCTCCTCCCATGCCTTCCTCGCTAACTCCTTTACCCCTTCTTACCCTCACACCACTCCTTCACTCACAGTCATTATCTGAAATTGCCTGGTGTTGCTTTGCAGGGAAAAGTCCTAAATCGCTTGTGGGAGTAGGGTCCAGCTCGACAAGATCCTCACGATTAGGATGCCCATTCTGGCAGGGACATAGAATTGATGTGTTCATATCTGAGATGATTTTGTATTGGTTCCTACTTTTCAGATTATTTGGCTCTCTCCCTCTCTCTTTCACACACTCTCTTCCACGCTCTCTCTCTGAACAGTACCAACATTACATGTCCACAAATAAAGATCAAGTCCTCACATCTCAATCCCTGAAAACTCTGGTTTAAGTTCAGCCAAAGTATTCAAACACCACAGGAACTTATCCAAAAGAATAACACAGCATCTCTCCAATTTTGATATCAGGAAGTATCCTTCAGATCACACCATAGCAGAAAGGACATTCAATGGAAAACATTGACACCTTGAGCCTCTCAACATGGAGTTTTCAACAAACAAGCATTGGGAATGTGACTTTCTCAGAAAGCTTTAAATGTTCAACTTAAGATTTTTCAAGTGGCAGAAGCTCCTAGACAGAGCAATCATTTTTGTAATGAGCTCCAATCGATAGACAGAGCAGTCGGGAACATATTCTTTCAGAGACATCTCCATCACTTGCATGATATATTCCAGTGAAGTCCAGAGAATACAGAAAACAGCTCATGATCAGACTAGGATCCGTCTTTTTTTTAAATGGCAAAGAGGTTTTGAACAATTGTCGGCCTACTTGTGTTTATGGATCTGGTATTGCTCATGTTCCTTACGTAAAAATGAGCTGACCAAATTTAAAGGGTATTGGCTAAGAAACAAGCCTTCCAAGTGAACTGTGTAAAATATGAAGACAGTTTTTAAAAGAATAAAACTCTGAAATTATTGAATCGAACTATAAAAACATTTGTCGTCATCCAAACATGTCCTCAAACTTCAGGTCTCATGTTAACTCTCTATTCTCATCATCAGTTGAGTAGTGTTACTCTTTTCTGTGCCTCATTATAGATACATGAATTATTTGTCATTTACTGTATCTTTAATATATAATCTGCATGTGTAAAATTATTGCCGCACGTTTTAATAACTGCAACCAGTAAAATCTCCTTGTGCAAACAATCTCTCTGTTTTTAGTTCATTACAACCAACTGAAAATAAGAAGCTCACTGTTATATTTACAATTACAATGTGACTGGTCTCGTTTACAAGGCATATTGAGTTCTGTTAATGCATTTTACATTTAAACAGTCTGACATGTATCCAGTGAAATTTTGATTTAGATGAGATTAGATTACTTACAGTGTGGAAACAGGCCCTTCGGCCCAACAAGTCCACTCCGCCCCGCCGAAGCGCAACCCACCCATACCCCTAACCTAACACTACGGGTAACTTAGCATGGCCAATTCACCTGACCTGCACATTTTTGGATTGTGGGAGGAAACCGGAGCACCCGGAGGAAACCTACGCAGACATGGGGAGAATGTGCAAACTCCAAACAGTCAGTCGCCTGAGGCGGGAAATGAACCCAGGTCTCTGACGCTGTGAGGCAGCAGTGCTAACCACTGTGCCACCGTGCCGCCCGTAAGCTTTATTTTACTTTATTTTGCTGGAATAAACAGTCATTTTTGGAAAAGTGTTTATGTTATAAAATCTAATAACAGATTCTGACTAGTGTAAGTAACATGCCCAGATGCTGTGCTGTTTTTAATTCAAATGGCTGTGCCTGTTTGTAGTTTGCCAAGTCTGCCAGGCACTGAACAAAGAACATAGAGTATAGCACAGGAACAGGACTTCTGCAGACCATATCTATACTGACTATGATGCTATTTCATGTTAATCCAAAGTAATCTATTCACTGCTTGTTCATGTGTCTGCTCAAATGTTGCTATCGTATCTGCTTCCAGTACTTCCCCATTAGCATGTTCCAGGGGCCTACTACCTCTGCATAAAAAGCTAACCTCACATCTCCTTTAAACATTCCCCTCTCACCTTGATCTGATGTCTCTTAGTCTTTTACACTTCCATCCTTGGAAAAAGACTCCAAATATCCACCATTTCATCATTTCATTTACTTCTATCACATCACCCCTCAGCCACCAACATTGCAATGAAAACGACCCAAGTTTGACCACCAGTGCCTTTCAACTAATACACTCCAGTCTCAGCAATATCCTGGTATATCTCTTTTGCACCCACTCCAAAAACACCGCATCTTGTTTGTAGTTTGGTGACCATAATAACACACAGTACTAGAACTGTGTCCTAACTAAAGTTTTAAACAACTATAACATGACTTGCTAACTTTTGTACTGCAAATAGTGAAAGCAAGAATGCTGTATTCCTTTTTCCCCACCTTAATTACTTCTGTTGCCACTTCACAGAGAACTACAGACCTGCACCCCAAGATACCCCTGTATGTCAATGTTCCTAAGGGTCCTGCAATTTATTGTATCCTTTCATCTTGCATTTGACCTCCTAAAATGCATCACTTCATACTTGTCCAGATTAAAGTCTGTTGCTCCACCCAACATTCCAGGTGAATTATATTCTGCTGTCTACTCTGACAACCCTCCTCACTATTCACTCGCAGAAAGTGAGGACTACAGATGCTGGAAAGTCAGAATTGATAAAATATAGGGCTGGAAATCGCACAGCAGATCAAGCAGCATCAAAAGAGCAGGGAAGTCGATGTTTGGGGCAGAACTTCTCATCAGTATTCATGATGAATGGTCCTATCCGTAACATCAACTCTCCTGCTCCTCTGATGCTGCTTGACATGCTGTGGTTTTCCCAGCTCCACATTTTATCAACTCCTCACTATCCATGATTCTTCAATTATTGTGGCATCTGCAAATTTATTAATCACACCGCCAAATCATATTTAGAGGGAGAGGGAGCAAACAATCAAGGTCCCAGCACTGGTCTTCACAGAAAGCCACAGGCCTCCACTCAGAAGAACACTCCTCCATAATTACCTTCCATCTTCTATAATCAAGTAAACTTTGTTTGTAACTTACCAACTCACCACAGATCACAAGGGACTGAATCTTTTCAACCAGCTTTCCACAAGACACCTGGTGAAATGCTTTAGTAAAGTTCATGTAGACGACATTTACTGCCCTATCCTCAATCAATCATCTTCAGCAGTTTGAAGCAAAGAGCCACTCTAACTGTACTCGGGAACCCTTCGCTGATCTGCATCATCTCTTGCCTCTCCCTTTTTGACAGTGCACCCTCAGGCCTGGGGACCACGTTATGGTGATGTCACTGCGCAGCCATTGCATCTCCACTTCTCCCAGGGTCCAACGCGGCCCTGTTTCATTGTTTGAGGGTATTCATGTATGCAGGGCATTATGGGTAGACGTGCAGTCATTGCTCTATCGACGACTGAAATGCTCCTGAACACGAAATGTCAGTAATTCGGGAACAATTGAATCCGTTGGCAATGTGTATGTTAAGACTAGATAAATGAGACCAATTCGTTTGTGTATACAAGCAGCTTTAGTAACACGTTAAAATTAGACTTGCGTGTGAAAATGATTTTGTTTTACATTTAAAGAAGACAGCAAATTTTAATAACTTATGATATGAATGATATCCATATGGAAATATTTTTTCAGAAAGAATATTACTAAGGCCAATACCATCTATGAATAAGAAACGAAGAGTGTGGCACTAGAAAAGCGCAGCCGGTCAGGCAACAAAGGAGGATTGACGTTACGGCATAAGCCCGTCATCAGGCTTATGGGCGAAACGTTGATTCTCCTGTTCCTCGGATGCTGCCTGACTGGCTGTGCATTTCCAGCATCGGACTCTTCGACTCTGATCTCCAGTATCTGCAGTTCTCACTTTCTCCTATGAATAAGAAAGGCTCATCATACATTGATATGAATACAGCCATGAGTTTAAAAATCGTTCAAAACAATCTATGTTAATCATTCCGAAGTGAACTGTTGATGAAAAAGTGAAACAACTATGTGATGTTGTTTTGCTCATCGTAACGAAATAATTACATTTTTAAAATAATCTTATTTTAAATCGTAGAGCACAGTTACACTCAATTGTAAAATAAGTTTATTTTAATTTATACAGTACATATACATTTGCACAATAAGCTTATGTTAACTTGTTTAATAAACAATGTTCAATTGTATAATTGAGTTTATGTTCATTCGCAAGAATTTCAAGCTCATTCATGTAAAATGTCAGAATTTACTTGTTAATTTTAGTTTCACCAATATTTGCGTTCGTTTGTGCAAAAGCTTGTATTCTTTTTTGTAATAAAGTGTGCTCTGTCCATTAAAGATTTGAAACTGCAGCTTTGTGTGTGTGTTGCAACCCTGGGTCCAATGGGAGGAAGAAAGGATTATGATACTCTCCGCACTCTTTTAAAACTTACTGTAATCTTCACTGAAATAAACTGCTGCCCTCTCACCACACGTTGTGAAGTTGTTGCTTCCTCTCTGAGTGCTCCTTCAAAACGAACTGTTTAGGAATGTTGTCTGTCAGTCCACAAAACTGTCAAAGGATTTGGGCAGTGCAAACAATACTTTAAAGAGGCGCATCAATAACTCACAAAATAATTGAATGGATTTTGTTCTGCACTTGAATTTCACTTGGAAACTGTTCTCATCATTAATCTGACAGATGCAGATGGTGAGCTTGTTAAATTTGTTAGTGTATTGTGACAAGATGAATGGCTGTCAATGGAATCTTGGACACATTGCTGCTCCTCTGGTGGTTCTATGACCTCATTGGTAAGACATCTGAGTTTGAGTTCTGATGCATTTGGCGATTACATCTTGTTTTTCTGAAATAAGCCAAGTTGCTTTCATTCTCATTTGCCGATATTACCGACTTTCACAATGAAACTACAATTTCAACATGATTTTAGTGTTTGTGGTTGACATATTCTGTTCATTTTTTAAATGAATCAACATAGCTCTGAATACATTAATTATGTTTTTCAAAATTTGACTCAATTGTTTCAATCTCAAGCCGTTTCAAACCGAGGAGCAAATGGAAGAATAAATAAGTGATATTGAATGATGGGATTGTGAAGAAATGTTAATATCAGAAATGGGAAACCATGAAATGGAAAGTTTCGTAGAATCTCAGTAAATGCAGTAATTCTGTCCCATCTCCTCTCTAGATACCACGGACAATTACCATAATCAGCAACAAGCAGAATATTAAAAACATAGTTACATTTTAAGTGGAAGGCAAGGTTAACTTGAACCTCAGGAGCAGAACAATTCAGCAGTAACAGTGTTTCAATTGGACAGATTTGCAACAATTGCAATTTGCAGTAAGTGCGAAACGAATTCGGGCTTGGAAAAAGCAATTATACACAAGACATCCCTCTGTGTAATTCTACATGTGCGGTATTCTGCAGCAAAATATTCATCAAAAGACTGATGATTGCAAATAAAATATGTTTTGAAGTGCAAATAATTATCATGTCAAAAACATCAAATCAGTAGATTTTGAGAGCAGTGTTGAAGAGGAGCGGGACTAGATTCGCAGGAAGAACAGTGTGATTCTGTCACTGAGCCAGGGCAGAGCAGGCTGACCCCACTGTGTCTCTGTCACTGACCCGGGGAGAGCAGAGCGATCACATTGTGTCTCTGCCTCTGATTCTGGAAAGAACAGACTGACCCCACTGTATTTTTCTCACTGAACCAAGGGGACAGAATCACGTCTCCGAATGTTTGAAAGACCTAATTCTGTACTGTGAAGGTCTGAGTTTAGGGTGAACCTATAAGTGTAGGATCAGTCGATTTAAATTATTTCCTTCTGGAAGTTTCTCCTTATTAGGTAAAAGTGTTGCAAAATTGAAGCATGATTCTATGGCTGTGATCACATCCACGGTCGAATAGCTGGTGTTTGTCCAAGATGAATTCAGCAGATTTTGGGGAATTGTGGAGTTTCTGTCCCTCACCTATTGTAACATTTCTAGTTTGTCACCAATGTCTTGTTTTTGTTCTCTGAGATGATGAATTCACAGATTCTTTCTTTTAAAACTTGTGTGATCACATTCAGTTTACATCATCATCAGTCTTAGTCTTACTCTGTATTGAACAAACACTTGACGCTAGTGAGTCAATTCCCTTTTAGGGTTAAAATTATTTAAGGCTTAAACTCCACAGGACAATTCCATTTATGTTAATTGGCCAATAGAATTTGGGAGATTTATCCTGCCGATGTTGATTCTGTTTAATCTAATGGTTTGTTCGAAAACAACACAGCAAATTTTACTGGTAAATTTTCGTCCTTTTGTTGTGACAATTCAGTTATTAAATTGCATGTGGTCATGATTTTCTCCCTGTCTGTTGTTGTGTCTACCTGTCACTATCTCTATCTTGCTCTCTTCCTGTCTAGCAGTCTATTGACATCACTTTCTGTTTCCATCTCTCTCACTGTCTCTCTCTCTCTCTCTGTTTCTTTCTTTCCCAATGCCTCTCTGTCAATCAGCCTACCTCACTATCTCTGTTTTTATCTCTTGCCTCTGCTCCTCTTATTGGTTGACCACGCTCTCTCTCTGATTTTCTTTCTATCCCTCTTTGTCAGTCTGTCTACATCTCTCTCTCTGTTTTTCTATCTCTGTCTCTGCACCCTCTCTGTTGGTCTGTCTACATGTCTCTCACTGTTTGGTTTTCTCTCTCTCCCTGTTGCTCTGTCTTCAGCTTTATATTTTCTCATTCTCCGTATCACGCTCTTTTCCTGTCTCCTTCACTCTCTCTCGAACACCCAAGAGCAATCTGTGGCTGTAAATGTGATTATTCAGTTGCCCAATCAAAATTCATTAATATATGACTAAGAATAACAGATTCACAATATTTTACTTTCTGTTCTAGAATCCTATTATTTCCATGTGGGTGCAAAATGAATACATTTCCATGAACTTGATTTTTTTTCATATAGAACTGGAAAGGTTCTCAGCGTTCTCTTCTGAGTTGTTATCTCGGATTCTTTATCACTCATCAACAATTTATCTTCACTCTGGGCAATGTGGCCTGTCCAGGAGGAAGCTGAGTGAGAAATTACAACATGAAGATGTCTGACTGAAATGCACACATGCCTTTCCCTTCCTTAACTCAACCAACTCATGTTTCTTGGAAGACAGCAAAGACCTGGAAAGGCTTTTTAATCTCTCCATTGGATCCTGACAAGTCGAGTCATGCCTGGCCACCCTATATGATACAGGGGCCAGAGATGTTCAAAGTGGAATCACTGACAATGAAGTGGGAGCATTAAAGAAAGAACTGCCCATTTGGGGCTGAGAGTGGGATTACTTAATTAATGTTCCTTTGCAAGTGTTCTTTCTTTAAGACTTTTGTTAAGCAGGGCCTCTGTTAGTGGCCTTTAGTCCCACAGTCTCCCTTGGTGTGATGGTCTTCCATTAGCATCAGGCTCTATGTTAGTGACAGACTCTCCATTAGTGTTGGGGTCTCCATTGTTGACATGGTCTTCGTCAGTGTCACGGCCTCCGTCAGTATCATGGTCTTCCTTTAGTGATAATCTGTCCACATTTGCCTCTTTGTCTCCATTACTGTGACAGTCTTCTGTTCGTATCAGGGTCTCTGTTAGTGACAGACTCTCCGTTTGTCATGAGGTCTCTGTGAGTGACACGGTATTCTGTTAGTGAGAGGCTCTGCATTAGTGTTAAAGTCACCATGAGCAGTGGATCAATCCCAGAAACACAGTCATGTACTGGAGGTTTTATTGGGATCTGCAGGGGTTGATTTCATCCACTATGAGGTGACTCAGAATGGCTGGAGATTCCCTTTACACCACCATCCACACAAAACCACTTGGATCTGTAAAATAAAGAATGGGTGACACCTCATGCAGATATTGAATGCGAAATTTCTGCATTCAGATTTGGAGTCTCCACAGCTCAGATTCCCTCTAGAGTGGACATCTGCACTGTAGAAACTAAAAGTATGGGGTATTGAAACACTCCACAGTGCCCAGAAATGGATTGCCTCCACAATATGAAGAAACAAATGATGAGACATTGAGTTCATCCCTCAGAATATCCTGACAATCTGAACTACAAGTATTCAGCACTGAATCCATCCACCATATCCCAGAATTGATACCCACCACAATCAGAAGAACTTTAATATTTGATCTGGCCTTCTCTGCACAACAGCCACCCTTCCCCGCACATGTCCAAGACTGTACATCATAGACCCAATTCAAATAAAATCTGAATCCGTGCAGCATTGGTTATTGAAACTTCCCAGTGGAGAAATCACAGTCTCTATCTGAGATTAAGCAAAGCTTTCTGACTGATGTCCAGGCTCTCGCACTGAAGGTCTTCTGTTAGGCCCCGCCTTGTGAATAGCGATCCCCCTCTCAGATATGGGGCTAGGAACCACCATGGTTTAACCAGCATTGTCCATGGAAATCACAAGAATTGGACCACAGCTTGTTCCAGGAAACCCTATTGTATTATTGCTTGGCATCAGGATCTCCTTTCTTGGATTCAGGCCAATGCTCAAGATTAGGGGAAACATTGATCGAATGGGCTTATCAAGAGACGATAAATTCACAGACTTGGATAATGTCCCAGTGACAAATGACAGAAATTGAATTGATAAAAATATGGACTTGAGAGTCTAATGACACCCATTAAACTGATTCAGAGATATCCTTGTGCAGGTGTGGAAATAGTGATTATTTTTAAAATGTGATCACACCATGGTTTATTGTCTGGCTAAATATTCATTGCCCAGCTCTATTTGCCTTTCTGTGAGTGCTGGAGATCTGCCTCTTTGAACGTCTGCATTATATCCTGGGGTGCAGGAAACCCCACACTGTTCTTGGACAGCGTTGCAGAACTACTCCCCAAAATTTTCTGGGTGGTGGACATGGATTGGAGAGACAGGTAGGGAGCTTATTGCCATGGTAATTAGAGTGTCTAACATACTCCTGTTACCATAACTCTTGTATGGCTGGACCAGGCCATCTTCTTATCAATGGTTGACCCAGGAAGTTGGTTAACATGCATTCAGAGATGGTTAGCCAATGGGAGATTGGCAACCACTTGTGGTATGCGAATGATACTTGTCAATTATCAGATGTTATCTCACTGTGTATGAACAAATTCAAAAGTCAAACAACACTGGGTTACAGAACAACAACCCGATTTGAAATCACAAGTTTTCAGAGCACTACTCCTTCATCAGATAAAGGGGAGGAGCTTTCCTCCACTTCACTTGAAAAGAAGAACTCTCCAAATTGTGGTGATTTCAAATAAACCTGATGAACCATAATCTGGTATCATGGGACGTTTGTTTGTCCACCCTAGCCCAACACCGACACCTTCACACCACTGTATATGGACACAGACCTCTTCATTATCTAATGAAGTAAATAGTGCTGAACATTGTGCAATTATGATCAAACATCTCCACTTTGGAAATGACAATGGGGAAGGGGCACTGGTGAGGCAGCTGCAGATTTTGGGGCCTAGTACATGACCCAGAAGAATTCCGATGGAGATGTACAATGGCTGAGGTGATGGCCCTCCAACAGACAGAACCATCTTCATTTGGAGTCAGTATGAAACCAAAGAGAGTTGTAATCTCATGACTCTTTTCTGAGGGCTCCTTATTGCAAATATGTGGATATAATATATCTGTAAAAGCTGAATATTTCTTTTCAGTCATTAAAATGTAACTGTAAAAGTAGGTGCAACTGGTTGAGGAACAGATCATCAATGTTTCTGTGAATCAATCAAACAATCCTGAGATTGGGGCACGACAGAGTTAACATGTCCGAATGTTGGAAAGTCAGAGGCTCTAGTACAATTAAAACAGCAATGTGTGACAGAGTATGGACCTCGGGGTAGGGAAGAGAATGTTTGTCATTCTCACACTAAAATAAGAAAACTGCTCACAATTCTGGAAATGAGAATTGTGAGCTGAGTTGGAGAATACAGATTGCAGGCTGAATCCAATATTTATGATGAAGATAAAACAACTCATTCACAATTTTCTGTATTTAAATTGCCACGTCCAAAAGGTGCGTGTGTGTGTGTATACATTAAAACACATACGCACACACACATACATACATCTCGAATTTTGCTGAGAGAAATTTGAATAGTGTGCTAAAGTTGGGTATGAAATGTCAAAGGATTTTCGGATGCAAAACATGGAAATGGTACTTCCATGAATGAGAGAGACCATACTGGAGCCATTAATATGGAATGCTCATTCAGGGTTCAAAAACGTGGCAATAGAAGAGGCTTGTATTATATATTAATATATAAAACTTTTGGTATTCTGGACTGTTAATGCTATGCAATGCTCTCCAACTCCATTATTAATCATAGTCATAATATTATAAGTACTGAAGTTAGTTAGCTAATGAAACATTTTTATTTGTATTACCAATAGTATTTTTATTTTTATAGATTGCCTGTAAACTGGTTGGCGCACATTTCTCATTGAAACGTCTTCCTTCCATGAAGGATATTTATCACAAAACAAAGAGCAGAACTCACTGAAACACTAATTGTGGAAAGATCATAAATTATCAATTGACCAACTGTTTATCAAAGTCTAATCAGGTACAGACTTGAGAGAGTGTGACCATGTCCAGCTCAAATCCATCCTTATTAATGTCAAGACAATAAATTAGAGTAACCATGTCCCACAGCTTGCCCTAACCTTGCTGGAAGATTAATCAGTCCGAATTATTTGGACAAACCTAAAATGTCTATGGGGCATTTGACTGAATTAACATTGCTGCTCTGCCATTTTCCCTTTCTGAAAATCATCACATCAGTTTATCTCCATTTTGGAAACTTATACCAAACATAGGTGAAAAATTTCCCATTTGTACTCCACGATGTTTCTGTGTTTTGGACAAGACAAACATTCCTCAAAAACATATCAGGAAATAGCCTGGACTCTAATTTTTATCTTATTTAAAGGCAAGTGTAAGGCACTGTATTCCAGATGTGATTTGATTCGTCAAACACTCGGCTTTAAGCAAAACACAATTTATTCTTCCACCACAGTTAAACTACAAGTCAATAATGAAGAATTGACATAACTTTAACTCTGTCGAAATTCATAATAAATTATTATATGAGTTAATTACGACTCATCAACTGCACCAACAGCAGCATTCCCATAAGCATATTTGGTGAAGGTAAATCCATCAAAATAGATTTCCCTCATTTGTTATCTCTTCCAATCTCAGAAGGAATGCTGACAGAATGAATCTAGCAGCAGATGGAGAGACCTCAAGCTTTTTGCAGCAGTGGAGAGAGAGCTGTATCCAGTAGTTTCAATCCAAAGCTCAAACTTCAATAACGGCCAGCCTTGGGTTTGTGTGAGATTGACTCTACCCACTCACTTTTCTTTTGTCTACGTAAAACAAAACCTGCATCTATCTACTCTGTTTTCCATGGAGCCTTGGCACCAAATTTCCAAACCCCTCTTCAAAAGAAACAGGACAGAACAAATTCCTCTTAAAGGCAGATATCATCACAATTGTCAGCTCCATCAGTGGACCGAACAGAATTATCAGTTGGACAACATAAAACGATAACAGCATCAAAGGATAAAGTGTGAAACATCCTGTTTGACAAAGGTGTTTGATTCTCTATGGGACAGCTACTGAAACAGCACTCCAGATCTCAGTGTTTGGCTTTTGAAGTCTGCACCACAGTATTGTGCACTTTTGACAAATAGCACAGCTTACATGACTTTTTGACAATCAAATAATTTCAACAATTTAGAATGAACTGTTCTCACAAATATCATGCCTCCTCACATCTACTCACTGCTGAAAACCTGCAAGATCATTGAAGCCAGCTGTGCTGATCCTCACCTCTCACATCATAAGCTGCTGAACCCACCCATTACCCTGTTGTATCTGGGCTCCCATTTGGAGCGAGCTGCCTGAGCAAGATCCACCAACACAATCCCTTTCCATCACTGAGAAGTGGACTGTTACAAAACCCACCTGACTGATAGCAGGCTGTGAGCTTCCACAGAGAGAGGGTGGTCTCACTAAACACTTTCTTGAGCAGTCAGGGCTGAAGGTCAGACAAACTCCATCAATGTGGCCTCAATGCAAACCCATTCTGCACAGTACAGAGAAACAAAAAATGCTGCATTTTACTAAGGAATCTCCTAATCAGCAAACTATTCATTTTAAACTCAAAGATCGAGAGCAATATTGTCTGTCATTGAGATGCCCAAAACGTCGATTCTCCTGTTCCTTGGATGCTGCCTGACCTGCTGCGCTTTTCCAGCAACACATTTTCAGCTCTGCTCTCTAGCATCTGCAGTCCTCACTTTCTCCTGTCATTGAGATTTGCCTTGCTAAATGGAAATAAAATAATTAGCAATTGTACAGTGGAAATCAGCATGTTTTAGTCCAGTGATTCATACAATTGAAGTTGTTACAGGACTTACCAGGAATGCCAACAATGGCAAGGATGGTGTAGTATATTTTTGCAATTACTTGTCTTGCAAGATACATTTTGTTCTTAGTTAAGCAGCCTCTCAAAGCCCTTCCTGCTGCTGGCAAACCGTTGGAATCAGAGAATTACCTAGGAATTGGACTTTATATTTTGTGGTATCTCCAAAGGGAAACTTTGAATACAGCTGATTACGACAATAGGTTTTTTTAAATAATATGATATCATTGAGATTTATGTCTGTGGTTGAGTACTCCAAAGACTAGATAAACCTGATCCTATGAGGTCTAAAATGTTAATCGCAATTTGTCTTCAAACAACAATACTTGGTTTGTTTCATGTGCTATCAGCTCAATCTATATATAATTTATTTGACATTCTTTTGAATGATGAACTTCATTTTGCTGAGGCTATTTAGTCATTCAATACGTCATGTTGTAGAGCTCCATGTAAATTGCACTGTTATACCATTGTTTTCTTTGTTAATTCAGTTTTACAACTCATTTGAGAAATCCTATATGTGAATGAGCAGTCTGGTGCAGAGCCTGAATCTGATACTGACCATACCAATGACTGCAATGAACACTGGGTCATATTTTCTCAAAACAAAGACTAAAAAAGAATTCAGAACATTAATTTCAGAATCATAGAATGATTGTATCAAAGAGGACAGAGGTGGCCCATAGATCCACTGAGTTTGTAAAATTACACAAAACACTCGAACAAGTCTCACTTCCCACCATTTCGAGCCTCTTCTTGAATTTTTATGAGGTTTCCGTGCTCATCCAAGGGCTTCTTTAGGGTGTGGAGGATTCCCACCTGATTTACTGTTATGATGGTGTCACTTCACAAAGTGAATTCTGTCCCTGTTTCGTTTTTTGAAGAGAGAGTTCATAAAGGCAGACGTTCTGAAGAGATTTAGTTTAACAATAGAAGGGGAGCAGCCAGTTCTCTCAGTTCAGGTTTTGTCCAGTTTTAACTTAACTGTAGCAGTCCCAGGATGTGTGTATGCAGGAGAGTGACAGGCTTCAGTGTGGAGCCACAAGAGGTGGCAGAGATATGAAATCATTATTTTGCATCAGTGTTTGATGTGAAAAAGGACATGGAAGATATTGAATGTTCGGAAATAGATGGTGGCATCTTGAAACATGTCCATATCACAGAAGAGGAGGTGCTAGATGTCTTGAAACATATAATAGTAGATAAGTCCTCCAAACCTGATCAGGTGTACCCGAGAACTCTGTGGGAAGCTAGAGAAGGGATTGTTGGGCCCCTTGCTGAGATATTTGTATCATCGATAATCACAGGTGAGGTACCAGAAGACTTGAGGTTGGCTAACATGGTGCCACTATTTAAGAAAGGTGGTAAGGAAAAGGGAGGGAACTATAGACTAGTGAGTCTGACATCAGTGGTGGGCACGTTGTTGGTTGGAATCCTGAGGGACAGGATTTACATGTATTTGGAAAGGCAAGGACTGATTAGGGATAGTCAACACGGCTTTGTGCATGGGAGGTCATGTCTCATGGACTTGATTGAGTTTTTTGAAGAAGTAACAAAGAGGATTGACAAGGGCAGAGCAGTAGACATAACCAAATGGACTTCAGTAAGGCTTTCAATAAGGTTACTCATGGGAGATTGGTTAGCAAGGTTAGATCTCATGGAAGGTAAAAACAAGGACTGCAGATGCTGGAACCCAGATTCTGGATTAGTGGTGCTGGAAAAGCACAGCAGTTCAGGCAGCATCCGAGGAGCTGTGGCCCTCAGCTGAGGCAGGGCTGACTGTAGAGAGGTTAGGTGCCGGCGCATTGCTGCGAGTGTGGAGCAGAGGATTCTGAAGGAGAACCGTTGTTGGTGTTTTTGAATCTGTAGTTTATACTGTTTGTCCTGTTCAGATCCAAACTCTGTTGGTTTAAAGGTGATCCGTAGTCCTTATGGGATGAGTTGGTTATGGAGGCAGGCACTGAGGAAGCAAATTTGGCTGTGGTAGCGAGTCTGTTTCAGGACATGGTTGAAGAGCTTCAGGGCAGAGGAAATGACCTGGGAGTTGCAGTGGGAGAGGGACTCTCTGAGATTCTTGTAGAGAGAGGAGGAAAACTTCTTCAAGGTAGGTATTCTTGCAAGAGGATTCGCAGTAGGGTTAAGGTCAACTAGGTGAAAACAAGGACTGCAGATGCTGGAAACCAGATTCTGGATTAGTGGTGCTGTTAAAGTACAGCAGTTCAGGAAGAATCCAAGGAGCATCATGGAATACAAGGGGAACTGGCCATGTGGATACAGAACTGGCTCGAAGATAGAAGGCAGAGAATGGCGGTGGAGGGCTGCTTCTCAGACTGGAGGTCTGTGACCAGTGGTTTACCAAAAGGATCGGTGCTGGGTCTACTGCTTGTTGTCATTTATATGAATGATTCGGATGTGAACATGGGGAAATGGTAAGTAAGTTTGCAGATTGCAACAAAATTGGAGAAGTGTTGGACGATGAAGAAGTTTACCACAGATTACAACAGGATCTGAATCAGATGGGCCTAAGGGCTGAGAAGTGGCAGATGGAGTTTAATTTAGATAAATGTGAGATTCTACATTTTGGAAAGGCTAATCAGAGCAAGATATATACACTTAATGGTGAGACCTGAGGGAGTGTTGCTGAACAAAGAGACATTGGAGTGCAGGTTCATAGCTCCTTGAAAGTAGAGTCACAAGTAGAGAGGATAGTGAAGAAGGCATTTAGTATTCTTTCCTTCATTGGTCAGAGCATTGAGTATAGTAGCTGGGAGGTTATTTTGCAGCTGTACAGGGCATTGGTTCAGTTATTTTTGGAATATTGCAGGCAATTCTGGTCCCCTTCCTATCGGAAGGATGCTATGAAATTTGAATGGGTTCAGAAAAGATTCACAAGCATGTTGCCAGGTTTGAAGGATTTGAGCTATCGGAAGAGGTTGAACAGGCTGGGGATGTTTCCCCTGGAGAGTCAGAAGCTGAGGGGTGTCCTTATAAATGTTTATAAAATCGTGAGGGACATGGAGAGGATAAACGAACAAGGTCTTTTTCCTGGGGTGGGTGAGTCCAGAACGAGAGGGCATAGGTTCAGAGTGAGAATGGACAAATATTAAAGATCCTAAGGGGCAACTTTTTTCATGCAGAGGTTGGTGTGTGATTACAATGAGCTGACAGAGGAAATGATGGAGGCTGGTACAACTGCAGCATTTAAGAGGCATCTGGATGGGTATATGAATAGGAAGAGTTTAAAGGGATATGGGCCAAGTGCTGGCAAATGGGACTTGGTTGGGTTCGCCTATCATCTCTGCATTGATGAGTTGGACCAAAGGGTCTGTTTCTGTGCTGTATATCTCTATGATTCTATAACACCCAAAGCCACTCAACCCTTTGCGAGAAGAAGTTCCTCCTTGTCTAAGTCTTCACTTGGCATCCCTTTATTCTGAGATGACGCCCTTTGGTCCTTGACTCTCCCATGAGGTGAAATACCCTTTCAACATTTTCCCTGGCAAGCCCCTTAACAATCCTGTTTGTTTCAATTAGATCATCACTCATTCTTCGAAACTGCTTAGTCTTTGCTCAGAAAATAATCCCTTCATTCTCGGGTTCTTCTGAGTGAACCTTCTCTGAACTGCCTCTAATAGAATAATATTCCAGCTACAACAAGGGGATTAAATCTGTTCACTGTGCTCCAGATGTTGTATCACCAAAAGCTCGTACAGTTTCAGTAAGACTTCCTGACCTTGTATTTCAACCATTTAAAATAAGAATCAACATTCTATTCGCCTTCCTGATTACCTGTGGCCACCTCTGCTCTTCACTTCCAAGTCTCTCTATGTTACAGCTCTCCTCCATTTTTTCGAATCTCCTCTTCTCCCTTCTAAAATTAATATCTTCTCATTTTTGGACATTATACTACATTTGCGAGCTTCTTGCCCACTTACTTAACCTGTGAACTGTTTGTGCTCCTCTCACTAGTAGCCTTTCCACCTATTGTTGTGTTGTCTGCCAATTTGACTAAATTTAATTCGCTCTCTTCCTCCACGTTATTGATACATCATATAAACAATTGCAAGTGCAGCATTGATCCATGTGAACCCCACTATTTACAGTTGCTGACCTGTAAAAGAACCCCTCACTCTCACTCCCTATTTCTTGCCCATTAGTCAATGCTCTATCCATGCCAATATACTACCTCCAACACCTTGCTCCATAGTCTCCATGAGTATTTCCCCAGATTCATTTTCTAAAGAGCCTATGTTCACTTTGACCTTTCACTTCCTCTTTATATATTTAAATAGTATATTTAAAGATTATCAGTGTTTATATTCCTTGTAGTTGAATAGAAGTTTTCCCATCTGAGTTATTTTCTCCCTCTGTCGTTTTAGTCCTTCTTTGCTGGATTCTGAATTTATCTCAGTCTTTGCAGCTGTCACTAACTTTTGCTTTTGCCTAAATGCTTTTTCTCTCAACTTTATACTCTCCTTAACTTCCATGTTAGCCATGATTAGTTCTCTTAGAACCTTTTCTCCTTACTAGGATATAATTTTGTTGAGAGCCATGATTTCCTCCCTAAACATCTGTCATTGTTTGCTCACTGCTCTTTCCCGCTAAACTATCCACCATTGTAATTCTCTATAACTTGAAACCCTTGTTTCCCACCCAAACTTTTCACTCTCAGACTGAATACTTTTTCATGTTCCGAATATTATTTTCGAAAGGATCTTTTACTCTGAGGATATTTACTATACTTACTCAATCATTCCCCATTACCAAGATCAAGATATGCCTGCTGTTAGGCTTTACGTGTCTCCTGTCCTTGTCTTTCTCCATAGTAATGACCATGAACTTTAGAAGGTGCTGTTGAAAGAACTCTGGGGAATTTCTGCAATGCACCTTGTAGATTTCTGCAATGCATTCTTGCCACTGTGCATCGGTTTTAGAGAGAGTGAACAAAAATGTGGATGAATGGAGAACTGATCAAGTGGCATGCTTTGCCTTGAATGGTTTTGACCATTTTTGGTTATTGATGAAGCCAAACTCATCATAGCCAGACATGGATATTTGATCACACTCCTTTCACGTGCCTGTTATGTGGGCAGGCTTTTGAAGTCAGTAAGTGAGAAAAGAAGAAATATCAACTCACTTGAGAGTTCCTATTGCCCTGCCATTGTTAACCAAACTATGAACAAGTTGAGTTTCCATTTAATAGGTATAACCAGGATGTTATTCAGGGATTGCATGCTCAGCGGAGTTAGTTAGAGGTAGTCTAACTGGATCTTAATTCAACTATTAATTGTCATTTCACAGTCCAAGCCTGTTGCTTCCTACACTCCAGCTTGGGCAGCCTCAATTTTTAAAACATTCATGCATGGATGTGGTTGTCTCTGTCTAAGCCAGCACTTATTGCACATTCTTTATTGCAGTTACTCGTCATCCACATTGCTGTGATCTGGAATCAGACTTGGGAGAACTGCAGTTTTCTTCCTAAAGTACATCAGTGAAACCATGATGATTGGGTTTTCTTTACAATCGTTTCATGGTCTTTGAATTCAAATTCCACCATCAACTCAAGGTCTGTTTTTCCTTCATCACAGTCTGTTTATCAAGAAGAGAAGAGTCATTTTTTGTGTCTTCCATTTCCTGCTCTCAAACGTCTCTCCTATGTGGTACACAGTCTTAGTAATTTGGGTAATCTGGCTTCATCCTTTCCACCTTTACTGTGAGGTATAATACTCTTCAATCCGTTTCCTGTTGTCCAGGATATGGGGGATAATTGGTTATCTGTAACTGCGTCTCAAATCGGTTGAGATTCCACTTAATCTTACTGTGTTTTAGGGAGATGTTTGGTAATGTAGTTCACAGGAGTGTTAAACAATGTGTTATAAGAAGAATTAGAACAGCCTAGATATAAACTTGATGATATGTTTTGTTTTGTCTGTTTCTGTTCTTGGATTCAAATTCTACAACTGTTAAGTTCCTGCTGAAGTGCAATGATTATTAACTGTTTTAGTTGGCAAGATTCCACCAAGACAGACTTGAACAAGCAATTGAAGGATTAGAAGACCTTGGACCCGTGTTAACAGTTGCTGAACAACTCACCAAGCAAGAACATCGTGTAAGTGGAAGGCAGTGATGAAATCCACACCCTCGATCACCCAGGAAATTTCAACTACTGGAGTGACCAATCAAAAACAAAGTTGCCCCTGTAACTGAAATGAAACAAAACAGAGAGAAAGCTCTTCCAATCGCAGACTGGTTTTCTTATATGTTGGCTACTGGTTCACTAGTGAAACATAAAATCCTGTTGGAAAGAGGAAGAGTTGTCCATTTGGTGTATTCTCCCTACTGTAACATTCAATTCGACCATGGTTGAATATCACCTTAAGTCAGATCTACAGTCCAAAAAAAAAGGCCCTTCAGCACACTGGTCAGAAACTGGTTTTCATCCCATTTTTCAGAGCTTGGCCCATAGCCTTGTGAGTCATGGCATTGCAAGTGCACATTGAAATACTTCTTTAATATTCTGAGGGTTTCTGCCTCGACCAACCTTACAGGCAGTAAGTTCCAGAAACCACTGCCCTCTGGATGGAAAAGCTTTTCCTCACATCCCCTCTAAACCTTCTGCCCCTCACCTTAAATCTATGACTGCTGGTCCTAGATCCCTCCACCAAATGAAAATGTTTCTTACTGTCTGTGCCCGTCATACTTTCATGGACACCCTCAATCTTCTCTGCTCTGACAAATGTAGGCTGACTAACGGAAGCTCTCCATTGCAGACAATTTCCTCTGTCACCAGCAATCTGACTCTCATTCAACAGCTGACCTTTCTAAAGAAGTGTACATGTCATGTGATAATTGTAATGGAAGCCTTCTGTGTGTCTTTGTGTGACTGTGTGTGTCTGATGAGTGTCTGTCTCTGACTGTCTTGCGTTATGTGCGAGTTTGCTGGTCTGTCTTGGTGTTTCTGTGTCTGTGTGCTCCAGAGTCTGATCCTGTTTGTGCATCTATCTGCACTTTGTGTGAGGCTATGTGTGTGTGCAGACAAGTGTTTGTGTGTTCATTTGCATGCTGGCTTGTTTCTCAGTCTGTTTTTGGTGTCTGAGTGTTGATTTGTGTGTCAGTAATATTTACAGACCCAGAAGATTGAGGTTAAGCAGTGTCTGTTGATGTGTGTGAGTGTGCATTTGTGAGTGAGTGATTGTTTTGAATCTGGATAGAATAATAGAGTGGAGAAGAATGTATGGTTCCCTTTAAGACAGAAATTACTTTTCTAAACTTAAGGTAAAGCAAAATCAGCCTTATACAGGCTGTTCCAAGATAGACACATGTAACTGCTCAATGGATACCTGATTTGGGAGTGCTGTTTTGACAATAATTCAAATCTGAGCAGTTCATTTAAACCAAACACTCAGCCCTTCAAAGCCAATCAAATTAAAAATCTGATGATGTTGACAACCTGAACCCAATCCAACGATAAGAATTTCAGGTGTAATAATATGAGTCCGGCTCACACAGGAAAGGAGCAGTGCACTGAAGCTCGCATAGAAAACGATCCAGTTAAGGAAAGAGACCATTGGTGATGGAGGGTCACGCAGCAACTGTGAAAGGAAAGGGTTAAGGCAATCACGCAAAAGACTTTTTGAAAATGCCCATTCACAGCTAAAAAGAGCAATATGGGATGGGGCTTCCGAGGGGTTTTGATAAATGTCCCATGCAACATGGAGTAGTTAGAGTCAGGGATCTCTAGAGTGAGGCCCTGGTGGAGTGGGGGTGGTGAGGGGGGGGGGGCGTGTTTGCAGTGAAGGGAAGCATTCAATTTGCATAGGGTCTGCCAGAGAAGAAGGACAACCAGACAGGATGAGCAGATTATAGCTGTGTCAGGAATTGTTAATGGGCCGACACCGATAGGCACAGGATCAGAAAGATGTTCAACCATGGGAACTCCAGAGACGAATAGTATTGGAGCTGAGAGGAAGTGCCGCTGAGGAAAGTGCTCCAGAGTTCCCCAAAACCGAGATGCTATGATCCCCCATTTTAACATTCATCACTGGGTTCTCTGATGGGTGATGGGAGAGTCGGATCGAGGCGGCCTGCGAAATCTCTCTCATGTAGCACCCTGAGGCATTAGGGATGTGTGGAAATGGATCATTAATAGTATACCCGGCCTGTTGAGGTTGCGGTTGTGGAAGGAGTTGGTATTGTTCTTGTTTTTGTTGTAGCAATGGTTTAGGGTTTCGTGATCGGCATTCTTGTGCCAACATCTCCTGCACTTTTCTTTGGTTATATTCCCCTGTAGCTGTCTCTGTCCTTTGATTTGTCTCTGATTACATGACTGTGTTAACATAGGATATGCCTTCTTTTCCTTTTGGTAATCAAAAAGAACTTGTCAGTCCAGATTTAAAAGGCTGTGATATTTGCTTCTGGATTAGTGGTGCTGGAAGAGCACAGCAGTTCAGGCAGCATCCGAGGAGCAGTAAAATCAACGTTTCGGGCAAAAGCCCTTCATCAGGAATAAAGGCAGAGAGCCTGAAGGGTGGAGAGATAAGCTAGAGGAGGGTGGGGGTGGGGAGAAAGTAGCATAGAGTACAATAGGTGAGTGGGGGAGGGGATGAAGGTGATAGGTCAAGTAGGAGGGTAGAGTGGATAGGTGGAAAAGAAGATAGGCAGGTAGGACAAGTCATGGGGACAGTTTAGAACTAGGGTGAGGTGGGGGAAGGGGAAATGAGGAAACTGTTGAAGTCCACATTGATACCCTGGGGTTGAAGTGTTCTGAGGTGGAAGATGAGGCGTTCTTCCTCCAGGCATCTGGTGGTGAGGGAGCAGCGGTGAAGCAGGCCCAAGACCTCCATGTCCTCAGCAGAGTGGGACGGGGAGTTGAAATGTTGGGCCACAGGACTGTGTGGTTGATTGGTGCGGGTGTCCCAGAGCTGTTCCCTAAAGCACTCTGCTAGGAGGCGTCCAGTCTCCCCAATGTAGAGGAGACCGCATCTGGAGCAATGGATACAATAAATGATATTGGTGAATGTGCAGGTAAAACTTTGATGGATGTGGAAGGCTCCTTTAGGGCATTGGATGGAGGTGAGGGAGGAGGTGTGGGCGCATGTTTTGCAATTCCTGCGGTGGCAGGGGTAGGTGCCAGGATGGGAGGGTGGGTTGAAGAGGGGTGTGGACCTGACCAGGGAGTCACGGAGGGAACAGTCTTTGTGGAAGACAGAAAGGGGTGGGAAGGGAAATATATTCAAAGTTTGTGAGAAGATTTGTAGATCGGGTGCTCGTTGTGGTTCTGTTCGCCGAGCTGGGAATTTGTGTTGGAGACATTTCGTCCCCTGTCTAGGTGACATCCTCAGTGCTTGGGAGCCTCCTGTGAAGCGCTTCTGTGATCTTTCCTCCGGCATTTGTAGTGGTTTGAATCTGTCACTTCCGGTTGTCAGTTCCAGCTGTCCGCTGCAGTGGTCGGTATATTGGGTCCAGGTCGATGTGCTTTTTGATTGAATCTGTGGATGAGTGCCATGCCTCTAGGAATTCCCTGTTGAGAACAGAGAACAGCCAGGGAATTCCTAGAGGAATTCAAACCACTACAAATGCCGGAGGAAAGATCACAGAAGCGCTTCACAGGAGGCTCCCAAGCACTGAGGATGTCACCTAGACAGGGGACGAAATGTCTGCAACACAAATTCCCAGCTCGGCGAACAGAACCACAACAGGGAAATATATCCCTGGTGGTGATCTTTGCTTCCTTGATGATTGTTTGCCAGGTAATGATATGCAATTTAAAAGCATGGGCATGCTGAGGTTGCATACAATTAACAAGGGTTTGGACCTGCTAATTTATCATTTCCCAAAGTGGGATGCCAGCAGAGGATCCCCAAACCTCTTTAAAGGGGGCAATGGATTCCGACTATTTTGTAGACAACTGGTGACTTCTCCAAAGTCTGCTTGCCGCTGTGCTACTGTCATGATGACAATCTTAACAGTAATTTCAAACCAAGATATGATTTCCTCCACATTAACCCATGGCCTCGGGGGAAATACAATGGAATTTTTAATGGTTGTCCAATGCGTCCTGTATGCTAAGGTCATTAAAGTTTTGACATCCTGATGCAAGCAATTATAATAACTACAGATTTGTATTAACCAATTAAAAGATGATGTTGGGCACTTGAGTGGGTTGTGGGAGTGCTGAACCATGCTGTGAACTTCAAAGTGAGTCCAGGGCTGATCAAATGGAGTTTCACCGTTCATTATCCTTGGGAAAACAAATTCTTGGTTGCTAATTTTCTGTGAATTGTGAGACCTGGTGCCTTGTGCAGGACGAGAAAAAACTGGATGTGGATGAAAGAGCAGACTCTGAAACAGGGGTTGAATCAAGTCTGCTGGGACCTGCTTCAGTGGTTTCCTGAACACAGTCCGTCCAGGCACTAGGACCCAGTTGAGAACTTGCACCAGTATTTTGGGGTTGAGTAATGAGAGCTGTGTCATCGTTTCTGGCAGCCTTTTGTCTCTGGTCAGCTTCCCTGCTTGGTCAGGAAGCAACAAAAGCAGCAATCTCATCTATTTGAGGATCGGAGTCAGGGGCAGAGGCAGTAAATGTGGGATACTGAGGGGATTGGGAGGCAGTGCATTGGGAAGGTTTTCTGGCGAGATCTCTGGAGATTGACTGCGATTTTTATTCTTTGGAGGTTGATGGCCTTTACACACTTCCTTAAATTCCTCTCGGCATTTGATTATATAAATCTTATCTCATGAGGGGTCACCATATCTACCCTCTATATTTGTTCTCCTATATCTGTTTTTTTCTCCAATAAAAAAAACTCTAGAATGCCAATAACCACGTGACCACCCATATAAATCTGAAGTAAAAGGAATATTATTTTTGCGATCACAAGTTTCTTTCCAAACAATATCAGCCGGTGATCCTGGAGGAACCAAGAGGTCTCCTACCTTACTCTCGACTCGAACATATATACCATGTCACCTGTCTATAGTTTTCGAGAGGAAACAGATGTGGGCCGCCCTTTCTCAGCGGGACAAGGTTTATTTGTCCCCAAGGGCAGCCCTTCCTTGGTATGGATGGAGTTCAGTGATCCCTTCGACTTGTAAACGATTGAACAAACAAAACAAATAGGCAAAAGACAGAGTACAAACTAAAAACTAAAACAGACAAGAGCCGTCTTGGCAAAACAAACACCAGCACTGTCGTCAAATTCTCAAAGTGCGCTATAATTTTAAATATATGCCAACATTATTCCTTTCAAACTACGATATACTTTTTTGAATTTTTGCAGTCCGGGGCCAGCCTCATGGCTCAGTTTGGATCACGCAGACAGCCAGTTTCAGAATCGTATCATAAATCAATTTTATAATTTTAAAAATTACATGTGTTAAAAATTACAATAAACAAGGGATCCTGTCGACTATGCCAAACTGTTGAGGAAACTTTCAGAAACAGACCCTGAGTAGTGACCAACTTTATTAGTCATGATATATCGTGGGAGCACCTGAAAATCAAATGCTCGCAATACAATACATCTTTATATAGAATTTTTAGGAGTAATAAATATTTATATAGTACTTTAATTGACAAGTTTCCAAGTCTGGACATGGTACGTTAAAATAGCCACTAGATAGCCGACTTGCACTTTCAATAATAGACTGGAAGTTTTGCCAAAATGTATACCAGAGACGAATTGTCTACGTTGTGTGTGTCAACACTTTGCACTTGCATTACTGGAGTAAGAACTAAACGGATGTTTATAATAGTTTACTAACGCGCAGTCTGATAGTTAGCAATGTAAAGAGTCACCTTCCCAATACATTGTTGCAGAGACGCATAATAAAGAGAATTATTGTTCGTTTCAATAATACTTGCATTCAATGTGGATAAAATTATTCTTTCTTCCTTGTAAAGTCAGGCCAGTCAAAATGTTAGGTAAACATTTCCCTGAGTAATCGATTTTTAGCCAAGCTAGATGTAAAACCTAAAAGTAATTTTAGGTTACAAAAAATTTCTTCCACACAGAGGAATAAAAACAAGTGTTTCTGAAAATCCGGGGGAGAGCTTCTGCCACCAAAAGAGTTCAAACAGCCCTAACCAGCTCTGAAAGAAATCTCAGAAAGCACCCTCCTTTAAAGGGAACAAGGAATGTTATATAAAAATACTCACAAGTTAAAAAAAGACATAGAAGACAGCTCAGGGAGAAGAGGACAGAATAAGAAGGATGGATGGAAACAATAGATTTGCAAGACCAGAAGGAAGGTGGCATAAGAGACTGCATGGAGTTTGAGAAATGAAGTTAATTTAATGTTTAGCAATTATTTTACTGGAATAACATTTTAACAGAGTTGGGGTCAGTCAGTGATTAGTTAAGGAAAATGGGACTCACATTTATTAGTAGTTTTTGTTTGGTATACACTGTTAAAATGAGGAAAATAAATTGTTTTCTTTACAAAAAACAGTGGAAATCAGGGGTTTTCTTTCACTTATGCACATTTTTAACAGTTTATAAGGTGAGGCAAGTTTTTTCTGGGTGTTTTAGTTTCAATTATCAGAGGGATTCGACCTCTGCATCATAACGTTAGTGAGACATGATTTCCCACACACAAAGCCATGTTGACTATCCCGAATGAGCCCTTGCCTTTCCAAATACATGTAAATGCTGCCCCTCAGGATTCCTTCCAATAATTTAATCACTACCAATGTTGAGCTCACTGGTCTATAATTCCCTGGCTTTTCCTTATCAACTTTCTTAACTAATAGCACAATGTTAGCTAACCTCCAGTTTTCTGGCACCATATTGATGTTACCAATATCTCAGCAATACCCCCAACAATCTCTTCCCTCACTACTTACAATGTTCGAGGGTACACCTGATAATGTCCCAGAGATTTATCCACCTTTGTGTGTTTTAAGATGTCCAGCACCTCCTCCTCCGTCATATGGACATTTTTCAAGATGTCACTATTTATTTTCCCACATTCTATATCTTTCATATCCTTCTTCACAGTAAACACTAATACAAAATACTCATTTGGCACCTCTCCAAATCTTCATACCTGCATTTCCACATGAAGGTGGCCTTGCTGATCTTTGAGGAGTCCTATTCTCTCCTTCGTTACCCTATTGTCCTTAATGTATTTGTAGAATCTCTTTGGATTCTCCTTAATCCTATTTGTCAAATCTATCTCATACCCCCTTTTTGCCCTCCTGATTTCCATCTTAAGTGCATTCCGACAGCCTTTATACTCATTTAAGGATTCACTCTATCTTTGCTGTCTGTACCTGAAACATGCTTCCATCTTTTTCTTGACCAAAACCTCAAATTCATTCGTCATCCAGCATTCCCTGCACCTAGCAACATTGCCCTTCATCCTAACTGGAAAACACTGTCTCTGAACTCTAATTATCTCATTTCGGAATGCTTTGTATTTTCAAGCTGTCCCTTTACCTGTGAATACCTTCGCCCCACTCCCATCAACTTTTAAAGGTTCTTGCTTCATACCATCAAAATGGGCTTTTCTCATAATTAGAACATTTGACTTTTAGATCGTCTATCCTTTTCCATCACTATTTTAAAACTAATAGAATTATAGTCACTGGCGTCAAAGTGTTCCCTCACTGACACCTCGGACACCTGCCTTGCTTTATTTTGAAAGAATAGCTCAGGTTATATACCTTCCCTGAAAGGTACATCATATACTATCTCAGAAAATTTTCTTGTACATGACTAAACAAATTCCTCTCCATCTAAAATCTTAACACAATTGCAGTCCCAGTCAATGTTTAGAAAATTAAAAACCCCTACCATAACCATCCTGTAGGCAAGTGAGCAGAGGTGGTGGGGTTGCCTTATTAGGTAAGAAATTAAGTTAAACCATTAGTAAGAAACAAAGTATGGTCAGATAGTGTAGAATCTGTGTGGGTCGAATTGAGGAAACGCAAATGTAAAAAAAACCATAGTTGGAGTGACAGGCCTCCAAACAGTTGTTAGGAGCTGGGGTGCAGGATACACCAAGAGATAGAAAGGATGTGTGGGAAAGGCAAAGATACAGTGATCATGGGGGATTTAAATATGTAGGTGGACTGGGAAATCAGATTGGTAGTGGATTGCAAGAAATTTGTGGAATGTCAATGAGGTTGCTTTTTGGAGCAGGTTGTGGTGGAGCCCACTAGGGAACAGGCAACACTGGACTTAGTGTTGTGAATGAGGCTGACCTGATAAGGGAGCTTAAAGTGAAGGAACCCTTCGGAGGTAGTGATCATGACCAAATTTACTCTGAAATTTGAGAGGGAGAAGATAGAATTAGAGGTAAGTGTATTACAGCTGAATAAATAAATGAATAAATACAGGAGTTTCTGAAAGTAATTCAGGAGACACAGCAGAGATTCACTCTGAGGAAAAAGAAGCATTGTTCAGGGAGGATGAGACAACCGCGGCTGACTGGGGAACTCAGGGATAGCGTAAAAGAAAAAGATAAAAGCATATAATGTGGCAAAGGGCAGTGGGAAACCAAATCATTGGGAAGCTTACAAAGACCAACAGAGGGTACCAAAAAAAAAATAAGGAGGGAGAAGTTTAAATATGAGGGTAAGCTAGCCAGTAATATAAAGGAAATTTTAAGTGCTTCTGCAGATAAATAAAGGGCAAAAGAGAGGCAAAAGTGGACATTGGGCCATTGAAAAATAACACTGGAGAGATAGTTGTGGGGAACAAGGAAATGGTAGATTAACTGAATAATTATTTTGCATCAGTCTTCATGGTGGAAGACACGAGTAATGTCCCAAAAGTTCAAGGGGGTGAAGGGGCAGAGCTGAGTATGGTGGTCATCACCAAGGAGAAGGGGCTAGAAAAACTGAATGTCCTGAAGGTGGATAAATTACCTGGACCAGATGGACTACACCCCAGAGTTCTAAGGGATATTGCTGAAGAAATAGTGGAGGCATTGATGGTGATCTTTTGGGAATCACTAGAATCAGGGAGGGGCCCCAGAGGACTGGAAAATCCCCGTGACATCCCTGTTTCAAAAGGGAGAAAGGCAGAAGATGGGAAATTACAAGCTGATTAGCCAAACCTCGTTCATAGGTAAGATACAGGAATCCGTTGTGAGGATGAGATTTCTGAATACTTGGAAGTGCATGGTGAAATAGGGCAATGTCAGCATGGTTTCATCAAGAGGACGCCATGTCTGACAAACCTCCTGGAATTCTTTGAGTAAGTAAGTAATGAGCATGTTAGACCAAGGAGAACCAATGGATGTCAAGAAGGCCTTTGGCAAAGTGCTGCACAGGAGGCTGCTGAGCAAGATAAGGAGTCATGGTGTTAGAGGGAAGGTGCTAGCATGGATAGGAGCTTGAAAGCAGAGTGGGGATAAAAGGGTCTTTCTCAACCGATGATGGCATACGATGAATGACAAGTGGGGTTCTGGCTTAGAGTTGGGAAAACAACTTTTCACTTTATACGTTAACGATCTAGATGAAGGAACTGAGGACATTCTGGCTCAGTTTGCAGATGATTCAAAGATAGGTAGAGGGACAGGTAGCATTGAGAAGGCAGGGAGGCTACAGAAGGATTTGGACAGGTTAGGGGAGTGGGCAAAGAAGTGGCAAATGGAGTACAATGTGAGAAAGGGTGAGGTCATGCACTTTAGTAGTATGAATGGAGGTATAGAATATTTTTGAACTGGGGAGATAATACCAATGTCTGAAGTGTAAAGAGACCTGGGAGTCCTAGTCCAGGGTGTTCAGAGAAGATTCACAAGAATGGTCGCAGAAATGAAAAGCTTACCATATGAGGAACGTTTGAGGACTGTGGGTTTGTACTCGATTGAGTTCACAACGATGAGGGAGGATTGAATTGAAATTTACAGAATACTGAATAGCCTGGACAGAGTATGTTGGGAAAATGTTTCCATTGTTAGGAGAGACTAGAACCCAAATGAACAGCTTTAGAATAAGGGAAGATCTTTTAGAATGGATTTAAGGAGAAACCTCTTCAGCCAGAGAGCAGTGATTCGATGGAATTCATTGCAACTGAAGGCTGTGGAGGCCAGGTCATTGAGTATACTTAAGACTGAGATAGATAGGTTCTTGATTGTACAGGGGATCAAGTATTACATGGAAAAAAGTGGAATAAGGAATTGGAGCAACTTATCAACCAGAAGTGAATGGTGGAGAAGAGTCGATGGGCTGACTGGCCTAACTTCTGCTCCTGTACCTTATAGCCTATTATTCTAACAGATAAATGAGACCTCCTTAAAAATGTGCTTCTCAATTTTGCAATGACTATTGAGGGTCTTATTTACAATCCCAATAAGGTGATCATCCCTTTCTTATTTCTGAGTTTCACACAAATAAATTCCCTGACTGTATTCCAGGAATTTCTTCCTTTAGTACCATTGTAGTGTGATCCTTAGTCAAAAACATCACTCACCCTCTCTCTTGCCCCCCTTTCTATCCTTCCTATAACATCTATGCTCTGAAACATTAACCTGCCAGTCCTGGCCCTCCCTGAGCCACGTCTCTGTAACTGCTATGATATCCCAGCCCCATGTTCCCAACCATGCCCTGAGTTTGTCCACCTGACCTGAGAGGTTTCTTGCATTTAAATGAAGGTAGTTCAATTCATCAGTCATACCTCGCCCTCTGCTTTGTTCCTGCCTGTACTGACTGTTTGACTTACTCCTTTTCCCAACTGTATCAGTCTCAGCCTGCTCTCTTTTTTCACCATCTCCCTGGGTTCCCCTTCCCCACTACCAACCCTCCCACTCTCCATTATTAGTTTAAATCCTCCTGAGCACCGGCAGCAAATCTCCCTGCAAATCCCTTTGCCAGAACATCAGTCCCCTTTGAATTATGGTGCAATTCGTCCTTCTAATACAGGTCACTTCTACCTCCGAAGCAGTAAGCACAGTTGCCTCACAGTGCCAGGGACCCAGGTTCAATTCCCACTTCAGGTGTGGAGTTTGCACATTCTCCCTGTGTCTGCGTGGATTTTCTCTGGGTGCTCCAGTTTCTTCCCACAACCCAAAATGTGCAGATGAGGTGAAATGGCCAAGCTAAATTGCCCATAGTGTTTAGGTATGTGTAGGTTAGGTGCCTTAATCAGGGTAAATGGAGGGGAATCGGTCTGGATGGCTTATTCTTCAGAGAATCGGTGAGGACTTGTTGTGTTGAAGGGCCTGTTTCTACACTGTAGGGGTTCTGTGATTCTAAAGTGCCACTGTTTTGATCTTTCTACCACAAAGTTCCAAAACAATGCAATAGCTTATGAAACGGTAATTACTGCTGCGAGAATAGGAGGAAAACAGTGTCAACACTGAAAGTACCTCAAACAAAGAGCAGCTCTTATAGCCACACTTTTTCCGAGAGAGAGTAAGATTGTGAGAGAGAAAATTTAGAAAGTGAGAGAGAGTGAGAGACACAGACAAAGAGAGAGAGAGAGAGAGAGAGAGAGAGAGAGAGAGAGAGAAGAGGAAACATCAGACAGATACAAACAGGAGTTAAGGAAAGACATGGTGAGATTAGAGAGGTGATATTCATCAGTCTGGGGGATCACACCTCTCTCGATGATCTCTCCCTCTCCCTGTCTCCCGTTAGGGACAGTCCATGATCCTGGGCTTGCTTCAGCAAAGCTAGTTCAGGGAGGGGTGGTGAGGTTAAAGAATGATAACTGCGATTCAAAGATAAGTACTACCCACATTTACACGCAGAGTTGGACAGAAACACACTGACACTCAGCCTGTGTTCACTCCACACTGCAAAAAGGACGTTGGCTATCAGAACCTGGTTGAAATACGTCACTTAAAGACCACCCTTCGACTCCAGTCCAAGTTCATTCCGGTCAGTTCCCAAATCCTTCTAACTGGAGTACACCTCTCCCAGAGATGGAGCACAGACAGAGTCAGCTTTATGAGATTGGAGGGGGAGGGAGGAAGTGTGAGAGAAAATACCAAGGAAATAGTTTAGTTCAGATTGCCTTGGTCTAATCTTGTTTTGCGTTTGACTGTCTTGGAATGAAAGAGATCAAATTCCTTTTAGCTTTGAGTTTTCCTTTTGATTGATGTAAAAATCACAATAGGCAATTGTCAGGAATCCAACCCAGGTCGCTTGCTTGGAAGGCAACTACATTCACCAGGATTCCACCTTCGCTGCACACTTTAACACAACATAATCCTCAAACTGTGGAGAAGGATTTAAAATTAGAGAGCTTGGAGAAATGTATAGTGATATCTTGTGAAAAGTGTCCATCTTCCAGAGAGGAGGTGCTAGACATCTTAAAATGTATAAGGGTGGATAAATCCACAGGGCCTGATCAGGTATATCGGAGAACGTTGCAGGAAGTTCAGGAATTGCTGGGCCTCTTACTGAGATATTTACATCATCAATGACCATGGGTTAGGTACCGTAAGGCGAGAGGGTGGCTAATGTTGTGCAATTATTTAAGAAAGCTGGTAAGGAAAATGCAGGGAACTATAGACCAGTGAACCTGACATCTGGTGGGTAAGTTGTCAGAGCGGATTCGGACAGACAGGATATACATATATTTGGAAAGACAGGGATTGATTATGGATAGTCAATATGGGTTTGTGCATAGGAAATCATATGTCACTAACTTGATTGAGTTTTTTGAAGAAATCACAAAGAAGATTTATAAAGGAAGATCATTTTACGTTGTCTATATGGAGTTCAACAAAGTTCTGGATGCAGGTTTGCTAGCTGAGCTGGAAGGTTCATTTCCAGACGTTTTGTTACCGTACTAGGCAACATCTACTAGACAACAGTGGGCCTCCAGGTGAAGCACCATTCATGATTCCTGCTTTCTATTTATATATTTGGGTTTATTTGGATTGGTGATGTCCTTTCCAGTGATGTTGTCATTTCCTGTTCTTTTTCTCAAGGTGTGGTAGATGGGGTCGAACTCGATGTGTATGTTGATAGAGATCCATTTGGAATGCCATGCTTCCAGGAATTCTCGAGCATGTCTCTGTTTGACATGTCCTTGGATGGCTGTGTTGTCCCACTTGAAGTGGTTTCCTTTCCTATCTGTATGTAAGGATATTAGTGAGAGAGGGTCATGTCATTTTGTGGCTAGTTAATGTTCATGGTCCTTGAAAGTGGATTTGCAGTTAGTCAAGGGACTGAAGAAGGCATTTGCTATGCTTGCCTTTATTGGTCAGTTGGGATGTCATGTTCGGGCTGAAAAGGACATTGGTGAAGCCACTTTTGGAATACATTCTTTTCAATTCATTTTGTGATATGTGGGCATCGCTGGCTGGCCAGCATTTATTGCCTGTCCCTAGTTGCCCCTTTACAAGGTGGTGATGAGCTGCCTCCTTGAATCACTTCCATCCCCGTGCTGTGGCTTAACCCACAACGCCATTAAGGAGGGAATTCCAGGATGTTGACCCAGCGACAGTGATGGAACACCAATAAATTTCCAAGTTAGGCTTGTGAGTGGCTTCATGTTCCTGTTTTCTGCTACTCTTGTCCTTCCAGGTGGAAGTGGTCATGGGTTTGGAAGGTGCTATCTGAGGATTTTAGCTTAATTTCTGCAGTGCATCTTGTGGATAACACACACTGCTGCTGCTGACCACCAGTGACTGTTGAAGCTGCATCCGTCCAGGCAAGTGGAGAATATTCCATTACACTCCTGACTAGTGCTTTGTGGATGGTGGATAGGTTTTTTGGAACCAGGAGGTGAGTTACGCTCCTTGCATTTCCCCTGCTCTTGCAGCCACTGCATTTATGTGTTGTGTCCAGTTGAGTTTCTGACCAATGATAACCCTCAGGCTGTTGGGAGTGGGTGACTCAGTATTGGCAACACCACTGAATGTAAAGGAATGGTGCTTAGTTTGTCTCTTATTGATTATGGTCATAGCCAGACATCTGTGTAGCATGAATATTACTTGCCACTTGTCAGCCCAAGCCTGGATAGTTTCCAGATCTTGTTGAATTTGAACATAGAAGAATAGAGCGCATACAGGCTCTTTGGGCCTCAATGTTGCATCGACCTGTGAAACTGCTCTGAAGCCACCACTCCATTATCATCTTTCTATTTATCCAATGATCATGTAGGTGCCCTTAAAGGTGATGAGTTTACTACTGTCGTCGGCAGGGCATTCCATCACCCTACTACTCTAGCTTTGTGCCCTCGTGCTAGCCATCACCATCAAATGAAAAATCAAATCTCACTGTCCACACGATCTAATCCTCTGATCATCTAGAATGCACCTATTAAGTCATCTCTTAACCTTCCTCTCTCTAATGAAAACAGCCTCAGATTCCTCAGCCTTTCCTCTTAAGATCTTCCTTCCAAACCAAGCAACATTCTGGTAAATCTCCTCTGCACCCTTTCCAAAGCTTTCACATCCTTCTTATAATGCAGTGACCAGAACTGTATGCAATACTCCAAGTGTGGCCACACCGGCTTTTGCTGCAACATGACCTCCTGGCTCCGAAACACAATGCCTCTCCCAATGAAGCTTTCTTAACAATCCTACCAACCTGGGTGGCAAATTTCAAGGATATATATATATGGGCACCGAATCTTTTTGTTCATCCACACTACCAAGAATCTTACAATTAGCTCAGTACACTATATTTCTGTTACTCCTTCCAAAGTGAATTAACCCACACTTTTCCACATTAAACTCCAAATGCCAACTCTCAACCCAGCTCTGCAGCTTATCTATGTCCCTCTGTAACCTGTAACATCTTTCCACACTGTCCGCAACTCCACTGACCTTGGTGTCATCTGCAAATTTACTAACCCATCCTTCTACGCCCTCATCCAGATCATTTATAAAAATGGCAAACAGCAGTGACCTCAAAACAGATCCTTTCAGTTCACCACTCGCAACTGAACCTCAGGGTGAACATTTCCCATCAACCACCACTCTGTCTTCTTACAGTTAGCCAATTTCTGATCCAAGAGTGATTAATCACTCTCAATCCCTTGCCTCCGTAAATTCAGCAATAGCCTACCATGGGGAACCTTGTCAAACACATTACTGAAACCCATACACATCAATCTACCCTCATCCATGCACCTTGTTACAATCTCAAAGAACTCAATAAGATTCGTGAGGCACGATCTACACTTCACAAAACCGTGTTGGTTATCCCTAATCAAATTATTACTTTCTAGATGATTAAAAAGCCTATCTCCTACAATTCTTACCAACAGCTGAAGTAAAGCTCACCAGTCTATAATTACCAGGGTTGTCTCTATTCCCTTTATGGAACAAGGGGACAACATTTGCTATCCTCCAGTCTTCAGGCACTATTCCTGTAGACAATGGCAACATAAAGGTCAAAGCCAAAGGCCCTGCAATCTCCTCTATAGCTTCCTGGAGAATCGTAGGATAAACTCCATCCAGCCCAGGGGACTTATCTATTTTCACAATTTCCAGAATTCCTAATACTTCCTAGTTATGAACCTCAATACCATCTACTCGAAGAGCCTGTATCTCAATATTCTGCTCGACAACATTGTCTTTTTCCTGAGTGAATACTGGTGAAAATGATTAACTTAGAGCCTCTCTTACCTCTTCGGAATCCACACACAAATTCCCACTGTTGTCCTTGACAGGCCTTAGCCTTACTCTAGTCATTCTTTTATTTCTGATATGCTGAGAGAAAGCTTTAGGGTTTTCCTTGATCCTACCTACCAAAGACTTCCCATGTCCCCACCTGGCTCTTCTTCGCTCTCACTTTTGGTCCTTCATGGCTAAATTGTAACTCTCAAGTGCCCTAACTGAGCTTTCATGTCTCATCTTTACATAAGCCTTCTTCTTCCCCTTGACAAGAGATTTGAATTCTTTCGTAAACTACTGTTGCCTTGCTTGACCACTTCCTCTCTGCCTGACAGGTACCTACTTATCAACGACGCAAAGTAGCTTTCACTTGAATAAGCTCCACATTTCAGTTGTGCTCATCCCCTCAGTTTCCTTTCCGTTTCTATGCATTCTAAGTCTTGCCTAATAATTGCCTTTGCCCCAGTTGTAACTCTTGCTCTGTGGTGTATACCTGTCATTTTCGATTGCTAAATTAAACAGAACCAAATTGTGGTCACTATTACCTCAGTGCTCACCTCAAATCTAACACCTGGCCGTGTTCATTACCCCGTACCAAATCCAATGTGGCATCACCCCTTGTTGGCTGATCTATGTACTGTGTCAGGAAACCCGCCTGAACACATTGGACAAAAACTGACCCATCTAAGGTTCTTGAACAATAGCATTTTGAAACAATATTTGGCAAATTAAAATTCCCCATAACAACTCCCCCGTTACTTTCTCTCCTATCCAGAATCATCTTTGCAATCTTTTCCTTTACATCTGTGGAACTTTTCAGAGGCCTTTCGAAAACACCCAACAGGGTGACCTCTCCTTCCCTGTGTCTAACCTCTGCCAATATTACCTCAGTAGACGAGTCCTTATTAAGTGCCCTTTTTGCCAATGTAATACTGTCTTTGACTAAAAATGTCACGCATCTCCCTCTTTGACGATCTTCTCTGTTCTTTCTGAAACATTTAAATCCCAGAACTTGTAACAAACATTCCTGTCCCTGCTCCATTCATGTCTCCAAAATGGCCACAACATCGAAGTCCCAGGTACTAACCCATGCTGCAAGTTCACCCACCTTATTCTGAATGCTCCTGTTGTTGAAGTAGATACTCTTCAAACCATCTTTCTGCCTGCCGCTACATTCTTACGACCTGATCTCACTGCCCTCAATCCCCTGGACAATGGAGCTACAATTCCAGTTCCCATACCCCTGTTGAATGAGTTGAAATCCTCCCAAAGTGCAGTAACAAACCACCAATCCCATCCCCCGTAAAGCGACCTGTTTTTGTTACCTCTCTGGTTCAGGTGAAAACCATCCCATTTGTAGAGATTCAACCTACACAATTATTCAGGTATTTGACTCCCTCCCTCCTGCACCATCCCTGAAGCCACGTGTTCATCTCCCTCTTCCTATTCCTCACTTTGCTCGCACATGGCATGGATAACAATGCTGTTTATTCTTGTTCCAAGCTTTCATGCTAGCTTCTTGAATTTCTGCCTTACATCCCCTTCCCTTTTTCTACACATGCCGTTGGTGCCTCTGTGACCATGACATGGAGCTGACCCCCCTCCCCCTTTAGGATCCCAAGAACATGATCCGAGACATCACAAACTCTGGCACTTGGGAGGCAACACACCAACCATGAGTCTCTCTCTCGTTCCCACAAAACCTCCTGTCTGTCCCCCAAAATATGGAGTCCCCGATGACTAATGCTTTGCTCCTCTTCCCCCTTCCCTTCTGAGCAACAGGGACAGACTCTGTGTGACAGAATTGTGCACCATGGCTTACCCGTGGTAAGTTGAAACCCCCAACAGTAATCAAAATGGTATAATTATTATTGAGAGGAAACGGCCACAGGAGATTCCTACACTGTCTGCTTGTTCCCTTTCCAGCCCCTGACTGTAACTCATCTGCCATTTTCCTGTATCTGAGGTGTGACTACTTCCCTGTAACTCCTATCAATAACCCCCTCAACCTCCCGAATGATCTGAAGTTCATCCAGCTCCAGCTCCCGTTCCCTAACACGGTTTCTAAGCAGCTGGAGTTGGGTGCACATCCCACAGATGAAGTCAGCAGGGACACTAATGGTGCTACATTGCCTCCCACATGCTACAGGAGGAACATTCAACCTCCATTTCCACTGTTCTGAATTCCCAAAGAGACTACTGAAAATAAAACTAGTAACCTTACCAAATCGGTGCACATAACATTTTTTTGGTTCGAGGAGGAGGATGGGTGGGAGACACTATAACCTCACTTACCCAGCCGTCCCATGATCGCTCCTGTACAGTGTACACTCCGTCTGTTCATGAGGTAAGCTTTTTATAGGATTTATTTAATGTCCCAGCAGCCCCCAGTTTTCACTCTCACTGCACAATGCTGCAACAATGGAGGCTGCAGATTCATAAGGTAAGCTTTTTTCCACCACAGACAGCTTCAGTGTCTGAGGAGTCATGAATGGTGCTAAACATTGTACAATCATATTGAACATGCCCATTTCTCACCTTATGATGCAGAAGGTCATTGATGAAGCAGCTGAAGGTGGTTGGGTATAGAAACTCCTGCAGAAATAACCTGGAGCTGAATTGACTGACCTCCAACAAGCACAACCATTTTTCCGATGTGTCAGGTATGACACTGACCACTGGGGAGTTTGCCCCCTGATACCCATTAATTCCAGTTTTGCTCGGGCCGGAAGTAACCTTGGTGTCACCTCCGGAATTGCATTCTTGTTGTCCGTATTTGAACCAAGGCTGTAATGGGTTCAGGAGCTCAATGGTTCTGGTGGAACACAAACAGAATGTCATTACTTATTGTGAAGCAGATGCTGCTTGATAGCACAGTTGATGACAAATGTGTTCAATTCTGATCTCCCTGCTATGGAAAAGATGTTGTGTGACTTGAAAGTGTTCAGAAAATATTGATGAGGAATTTGCTAAGTTTGGATGGTTTGATCTACAGGGAAAGTCTGACGAGGCTGGGCTGATTTTCCTGGAAGTGTCAGAAGCTGAGTTGTGACAGTATGGAAGTTTATAAGATCATGAGGGACATGGATTGGGAGAATAGTGAAGGTCTTCAACCAGAGTAGGGGAGTGTAAAACTAGAGGAGATAAGTTTAAGGTGAGGGGGAAAATATTTAAAAGGGAATAAAGGGGCAAATTTTCACACAGATGGTGGTGCAAGTTTGAATGAAATGCCAGAGCAAATAGTGGAGTTGGTGCAATTCCTATATTTAAAAAGGTACATAAACAGGCCAAGTTTAGTGGGATAAGTGCAAATGATGTGATATGGGACTAGATTAATATAAGATATCTGATTGGCATGGATGAGTCACACTGAAGGGAATATTTCCATTCAGTACAACTCTATCACTGTATAAACATACTTAAAAAGACCTTTATCAGGCCAAATTATATCAAGTTATTGTTGATCCATCGCAGGTGATATCAGGTAAGATGACATTAACTTATGCATTTGGGAGATTTTAAGGAGCATTTTAAACATGAGAAGGAGCTCTTTAATTGGAAGGATTCAGAGATGGAGTCCAGAAATTGAGTCCGTTCAGTAACACAGGATTGTTCCCAATTGTCAAACTTACTTTTGATTCTGGAATTCTTACCTACCATTTAATTTGACTTAATTTAATGAAATCAATAATTTTGTCCATCATTTTACCAGCTGGTAACATTTATATCACAGCAGAACATTTAATACGTTCCGATTGAGTTTATACCACAAGAGTCACACCAATCTGGTTTTTTTTCAGTTTTCAGCGGCAGCAGCTACTTGAAGGGCAGGAGCTGGCACCAGGGGCCTGCCGGGAGCGGTGAGTCACTGATTGGTGCTTTTAAATCAGAGAGCAGAGGTTTCTGGGAAAGGAGGGACTTCTTATTTTTATTTCCATCCTGCTATATAAGTCAGTGTTTTCTCAACCCGAGACCCTCGCTTTGTAGGGCCTCCCACCCAACCACCTCCTCTAATCATAAAGACGAGGGACATATTAGCTAAGCATCTCTTTTTTACTTTGTGACTAGGGGACTAGCAGGAATGGCAGTGCAGGGAGAGCAATGTTCCTCCTGCATGATGTTTGTGGTCAGGGACGCCATTCGTGTTCCATACAAGTACATCTGCAGGAAGTGCACCTATCTCTCGCTCCTCCAAGACCATGTTAGGGAACTGGAGCGGGAGCTGGATGAACTTCGGATCATTCGGGAGGCAGTGGCTGTGATAGATAGGAGTTATAGGGAAGTGGTTACTCCTCAGCAAAAAGAAAGCTGGGTGACTGTTCGAAAGGAGGAAAAACATGTATACCATTTTGGATACTGTTGAGGGGGATGACTTACCAGGGGGAAGCAGTGGGGCCCAGGTCTCTGGCACAGAACATGTCTCTGTTGCACAGAAGGAAAGGAGGGAAAGGAGAAGAGTGTTCGTCATTGGGGCCTCAATAGGGATGTAAGGCAGGATTTCAGGGAGCTAGGGTGGAAGCTGAGAGTGAGAACAAACACAGTTGTTACCTCTGGTTTGTTACCCGTGCCACGTGATAGCGAGGCAAGGAATAGGGAGAGATATCAGCTGAACACGTGGCAGTAAGGATGGTGCAGGAGGGAGGGTTTCAGGTTTTTGGATAATTGGGGCTCATTCTAGGGAAGGTGGGACTTGTACAAACAGGACGGTCTTCACTTGAACCAGAGGGATACTAATATCCGGGGAGGGAAATTTGCTGGTGCTATTTGGGTGGGTTTAAACTCGCTCAGAAGGGGGATTGGGAACCGGAGGTGTAGTTGCAGTGCACAGGAGGATGAGAGTAGGAAGGACAGGGACAGTATTTCAGGGTCACAGGTTGGTGAGATTGCAGCATGGATAGGTACCTGGGACTTCGATGTTGTGGCCATTTCGGAGACATGGATAGAGCAGGGTGAGGAATGGATGTTGGAGGTTCCATGGTTTAGATCTTCCATTAAGAGCAGGCAAGGCGGTAAAAGAGGGGGAGGTGCTGCCTTGTTAGTCAAAGATAGTACAATGGTGGCTGAGAGAATTTTTGATGAGGACTCGTCTACTGAGGTAGTGTGGGCTGAGGTTAGAAACAGGAGAGGAGAGGTCACACTGCTTGGAATTTTTTATAGGCCTCCGCAGAGTTCCAGGGAGGTGGAAGAGAGGATTAACAAAATTATTCTGAGTAGGAGTGAAAGGAACAGGGTGGTCATTATGGGGGACTTTAACTTCTCCAACATTGACTGGAAATGTTCTAACTCTCGTAAGTCGGATGGATCAGTTTTTGTCCAATGTGTACAGGAGGGTTTCCTGATACAGTATGTCGAAGGGCCAACAAGAGGGGAGGCCACACTGGATCTGGTGCTTGGTCATGAACCAGGCCAGGTGTTTGATTTAGTTCTGGTGAGCACTTTGGAAAGAGTGACCATAATCCAGTTCCGTTTAGTTTAGTGATGGAAAGGGATAGGTAAGTGCCACAAGTCAAGAGTTATCGATGGGGCAAGGGCAATTATAATGCAATTAGGTAAGAATTAGGATGCACAGAATGGGGTAGAAAAGTGCAGGGGATGCAGACCATGGAAATGTGGAGCTGGTTTAAGGAACAGATATTGCGTGTCCTTGATAGGTATGTCCCTGTCAGGAAGGCAGGAAGTGATAAGGTCAGGGAACTGTGGTTTACGACAGAAATTGCATCTCTTGTTAAGCAGAAGAAGAAGGACGCTTTTGTGTTGATGAGGCAAGATGGTTCAGATGAGGCGATGGAGAGTTACAGATCAGCAAGGAAGGATTTAAAGAGAGAGTCAAGAAGAGCAAAGAGAGGACACGAGCAGTCTGTAGCAAATAGAACAACGGAGGAGTCTAAAGCTTCCTTTAGGTTTGTGAGGAATAAAAGGATTATTAGGGTCGGAATAGGGCCAGTCAAAGACAGAAGTGGGAAGTTGAGTGTGGACCCTGTCGAAATCGGAGCGGTGTTAAATGAACAATTCTCATCAGTGTTCACTCAGGAATAGAATATTGTAGAGGAGAAGAATGAGGTACAAGATATTAGACTAGAAAGGAGCAAGGTTAGTTAAGCACAGGTGTTATCAATTCTAGAAGGAGTGAAAGTAGGCAAGTCCCCTGGGCCAGATGGGATTTATCTGAGGATTCTCTGGGAAGCTAAGGAGGAGATAGCAGAGCATTTGGCTTTGATATTTGAGTCATTATTGTCTACAGGTTTGGTACCAGAACACTGGAGGATTGTCCTTGTTCAAGAAGGGCAGTAGAGATGACCCAGGTAATTATAGATTAGCGAGCCTTACTTCTGTTGTAGGAAAGGTTTTGGAAAGGATTAGAAGAGATAAGATTTATAATCATCTAGCAAGCAACAATTTGATTTCATATAGTCAACATGGTTTCGTCAAGGGCAGGTCATGTCTCACAAACCTCATTGAGTTCTTTGAGAAAGTGACCAAGCATGTAGATGAGGGTAGGGCAGTTGACATGGTATCCATGGACTTCAGTAAAGCCTTTGATAAGGTTCTACATGGTAGGCCAATGGAAAAAATGCAGAGGCATGGAATTGAGGGTGATTGAGCAGTTTGGATTAGAAACTGGCTTTCTGAAAGAAGGCAGCGAGTGTTGGTTGATGGAAAATATTCAGTCTGGAGTACAGTTACTAGTGGTGTACCACAAGGATCTGTTTAGGGACCACTGCTGTTTGTCATTTTTATAAATGACTTAGACGCATGCATAGGTGGATGGACTAGTAAATTTGCAGACGACACTAAATGGTGGGCGGCACAGTGGCACAGTGGTTAGCACTGCTGCCTCACAGCGCCAGAGACCCGGGTTCAATTCCCACCTCAGGCGACTGACTGTGTGGAGTTTGCATGTTCGCCCTGTTTCTGCGTGGGTTTCCTCCAGGTGCTCCGGTTTCCTCCCACAGTCCAAAGATGTGCATGTCAGGTGAATTGGCCATGCTAAATTTCCCATACTGTTAGGTCAGTGGTAAATGTAGGGGTATGGGTGGGTCGATGTGGACTTGTTGGGCCAAAGGGCCTGTTTCCACACTCTAATCTAATCTAAAGTTGGTGGAGTAGTGGACAGTTTGGAAGAATGGACTTGGATAAACTGCAGAATTGGGCTGAGAGGTGGCAAATGGAGTTCAATGCAGCTAAATTTGAGGTGATGCACTTTGGGAAGAATAACAGGAAGGCAGAGTACTGGGTCAATGGAAAGATACTTGGGAGTGTGGATGTGCAGAGGGATCTTGGGACTCATGTGCATAGATCTCTGAAAATTGCCACCCAAGTGGATAGTGCTAGTAAGAAGGCATACAGTGTGTTAGGTTTCATTGGTAGAGGGATTGAGTTCAGGAACTGCAATATCATGCTGCAACGATACAAAATGCTAGCATGGCCACACTTGGAATATTGTGTACAGTTGTGGTTGCCCCATTACAAAAAGGATGTGGAAGCATTGGAAAAGGTGCAGAGGAGATCTACCAGGATGTTGCCTGGTCTGGAGGGAAGGTCATATGAGGAAAGACTAAGACACTTGGGTCTGTTTTCATTGGAAAGAAGAAGGCTAAGAGGGGATTTGATAGAGACATACAAGATGATCAGAGGATGAGATAGGGTAGACAGTGAAAGTCTTTTTCCTAGGATGACGACATCTGTGTGTACGAGGGGGCATAACTACATATTGAGGGGTGTTACATTTAAGACAGATATCAGTGACAGGTTCTTTATGCAAAGAGTGGTAAGGGTATGGAATGTCCTACCTGCTAATGTAGTCAACTCAGCCACATTAGGGAGATTTAAATAATCCTTAGATAATCAAATAGATGATGATGGGATAATATAGGGGGATGAGCTGAGAATAGTTCACAGGTCGGTGCAACATCGAGGGCCGAAGGGCCTGTTCTGCCCTGTTTGGTTTTATGTTCTATATTCTAATCCAAGCAGACAGATGAGAATTCAAAATCGAGAATTTGGAGGACAATATGCATGTGTTGGTTATTACGTTAACTGGATGATGAGGAAATAGAATTTGTTGGGAAGGCAAGCCAGGTAAAGGAAGAAATCTGGATAAAGCAAATGTGTGGAGTTTATAATCTGCTCTTCGACTGATATGGCACTGGATATGACGGTCCCGAGGTCACAATGCAATGAATGACTGATTTGCTAATTATGAACTGAGGCAGGGATGGATGTCGGAGCCATTTCACAGATGGAAGCAATGACTCTTGGTGACGATGCGGACATGTGTTTGAATTGATCTCAGGCTCCATGATGAAGCCACAAGCAAACATAGTTCATCAAGAGGCAGCTCTCATTGAGCTCGATGGAGTCACTGAGAGCCACAAAACATTTCCATGGAAGCACTGAGGAGATTGGTTCATCTGCCATATCCAGCGCCATTCCCGAGCATGGGATCTCATCTGTAACTGAGCTCTCTGATTGGAGCTTGTATTCTCCCGATCAACACAGCAGCTGATTCGGGGAAAGAAATGAATGACAAAAGGAAGTGATGTCAGCATCAGGTCGGGGGGGGGGGGGGGGAACTGAATGGAAACACACAGTCTTGCTGAAAATACACTTATAATCAAAAGACACAGATTTCTTTCACAATATATTATTTAATCTTAATAAAAGGAAAATTCTCGTATTTTTAAATTGTGTCCAGAAGTGTGCATCAGAGAATTCCATGAGCAGGAGTATCCAGGAGCCTATCATTGCTGTTCCCACATTGGCACGTAGTGAATGATGCTACTTTCCTTCAGATCTTTTTGGTTTGGTATTTGTTCACTGTCTGAGAAGTGATTATTTGGAATGAATTTCTTTTTTCAGGCCGATCTAATATCCCTTTCAGTTAAGACTTTCTTGTTCAACTTTCGATGAACTGTTGCTCATTGCTAACAGCACTTTGCTTTGCACCTGCAGTCATAGAGCTATAGAGTCATAGAGATGTACAGCATGGAAACAGACCCTTCGGTCCAACCTTTCCACGCTGACCAGATATCCCAACCCAATCTAGTCCCACCTGCCAGTGCCCAGCCAATATCCCTCCAAACCCTTCCTATTCATATACCCATCCAAATGCCTCTTAAATGATGAAATTGTACCAGCCTCCAACACATCCTCTGGCAGCTAATTCCATACACGTACCATCCTCTGCGTGAAAAAGTTGCCCCTTAGGTCTCATTTATATCTTTCCCCTCTCACCCTAGACCTATGCCCTCTAGTTCTGGACTTCCCGACCCCAGGGAAAAGACTTTGCCTATTTATCCTATCCATGCCCCTCATAATTTTGTAAACCTCTATAAGGTCACCCTGCAGCCTCTGACGCTCCAGAGAAAACAGCCCCAGCCTGTTCAGTCTCTCCCTATAGCTCAGATCCTCCAACCCTGGCAACATCCTTGTAAATCTTTTCTGAACCCTTTCAAATTTCACAACATCTTTCCAATAGGAAGGAGACTAGAATTGTGCGCAATATTCCAACAGTAGCCTAACCAATGTCCTGTACAGCCGCAACATGACCTCCCAGCTCTTGTACTCAATACTCTGACCAATAAAGGAAAGCATACCAAATGCCTTCTTCACTATCCTATCTACCTGCGACTCCACTTTCAAGGAGCTATGAACCTGCACTCCAAGATCACTTTGTTCAGCAACACTCCCTAAGGCCTTACTATTAAGAGTATAAGTCCTGCTAAGATTTGCTTTCCCAAAATGCAGCACCTCGCATTTATCTGCATTAAACTCCATCTGCAACTTGTCAGCCCATTGGCCCATCTGGTCCAGCTCCTGTTGTAATCTGAGGTAACCCTCTTCGCTGTCCACTACACCTCCAATTTTGGGGTCATCTGCAAACTTACTAACTGTACATCTTATGCTCGTATCCAACTCATTTATGTAAATGACAAAACGTAGAGGGCCCTGCACCGATCGTTGTGGCACTCCACTGGTCACAGGCCTCCAGTCTGAAAAACAACCCTCCACCACCACCCTCTGTCTTCTATCTTTGAGCCAGTTCTGTATCCAAATGGCTAGTTCTCCCTGTATTCCATGAGATCTAACCTTGCTAATCAGTCTCCTATGGGGAAACTTGTCGAACGCCTTACTGAAGTCCATATAGATCACATCTACTGCTCTGCCCTCATCAATTTTCTTTGTTACTTCTTCAAAAAACTTAATCAAGTTTGTGAGACTTGATTTTCCACGCACAAAGCCATGTTGACTATCCCGAATCAGGCCTTGCCTTTCCAAATACATGTACATCCTGTCCCTCAGGATTCCCTCCAATAACTTGCCCACCACCAAGGTCAGGCTCACTGGTCTATAGTTCCCTGGCTTGTCTTTACCACCCTTCTTAATCAGTGGCACCACGTTTGCCAACCTCCAGTCTTCCAGCACTTCACCTGTGACTATCGATGATACAAATATCTGTTTTGTTTCCAGGACTGTGTTTGTGGGATGTTCCTGCATTGGAACAGGTAATTAGTAATAATTACTGTATCAGGTCACTTAAACTTTCCAATAGTTATGTTATTCGAAATTCTGCTTTAATTTGTTCATTCTAACTGCAGTGCTTAAATACATTCTGTTTTGCTTAAAGCCAAATAATTCAGCAATGGAAGGGGAGTGGCCAGTTCTCTCAGTTCAGGTTGCTTCCAGTTCTAATTCACTGTAGCAGTCACAAGATGTGTGATTGCAGGAGAGTGGCATGCTTCAGTAAAAATTCCTCGGACTTTCTCTGAAACCTCTTTTTGGATGTTGTTCCCTCCTATCTGTTAGAACCTGTGTTTGAATTAACCTTTTGTTTCCATGACTGTGTTTGTGGGATGTTTCTGTATTGGAACAGGGGTAATTAGTAATAATTACTGTATCAGGTCACTTAAACTTTCCAATAGTTACATTCTTCGAAATTCTGCTTTCATTTGTTCGTGTTTCAGCTGCAGTGCTTAAATACATTCTGTTTTGCTTAAAGCCAAATAATTTGACCTGTTCTGTTACACCTGGAAGACCCACTTCACATCTGTCTATAAAATTAAAGCAGAAGTTAGCCTCTCGGCTACCTTTTTAAAATATTTTGAGGGGGTCTTGCCTGGTCAATAACAGTTACCCTCACAGGCAAAATAGTGCTGACCCCTACCATCCTCTGGGTGTTATGTCCCCTCTGAACTTCCTGCCTTTCATATTACAATTTATGCCAGCTTGCTCTTGCCCCTTTGACTGAGGAAATAACTGCATTCTGTTCACTCTGTCCATGTCCCTCATAATCTGATATACCCCGATGTCTTCTCTAAACAAAGTAACTCAAGCTGATCCAGCCTCCCTCTTCACAGCTAAATCACTGCAGTGCAAGCAACATTCTACTGAATACCCTTTGCACTCCTTCCAATGCAATCACATCCTATGGTGCAGTGACGAGAACTGCGCACAATACTCCAACTGTGGGCTAAACAATGTTCCGATTGATTGAGTTTTTGAAGTAGTGAATAAGAACATAGATAAGGTTAGTGTGGTAGACGCCTTAGCAAAGCCTTTGACAATGTATCACATGGTAGGTGGTTGAGTAAGGTTGAATCTCACAGAATCCAGGGAAGGCTAGCCAACTGGATACAACATTGGACTGATGGAAGAAGATAGAGGGCGTTGGTAGCGTGTTGTCTTTCAGACTGGAGGCCTGTAATGAGCAGTGTGCCACAGGGATCAGTGCTGAGTTAATTGTTATTCTTTACTTATATAAATGATTTGTATGAGAATTTAGGAAGTACGGTTAGGAAGTTTGCACATGACACCAAGATTTGTGGTATGGTGAAGAAGGTTATTTGAGAATTCTGCAAGACCTTAATGAACTTATTATACATAACTCGACTGGTAAAGGCAGGTGTCCTGAACATCTTCTTAAATGTCCTAAGAACCTGTCCTGTTGCTTCAGGGATCTGTTAACAATCATCTCAAGCACATTCTCTTCCTCTCAGCATCCTAGTGAATTACCATTCGTTGACCATTACCTTGTCTTGTAACTTCTTTCAAAGTGCATCACCTCACATTTATCAGGGTTACATTTTATCTGATCTGCACCTCTGACAAACCTGTCAGTATCTATCTTTAACTTAAAACTATTTTCCTCACTGCCATCCATCCGGTCAATATTTATGTCATTTGTAAACCTACTTGTCATTCAAAACCGAGCCCTGCACCCTCTCATTCCCCCACTCACAACACACACACAGACACACACACACACACACACACACACACACACACACACACACACAGATGTGGGCACACATGTGCACATCACATGCACATACACACATCATAAATACCTCATGCATCTGTAAATTCTCCTTTGACTTTTTACTCAGGACCTGCCTTTGCATAGGAAGACAACTCACTCTGCACATCCATATTTACTTCAAACATCCAACTGTGCAAATACACTAACCCATTTTGAACAGGTACGAAATGAATGGTCTCACAATTATTCACAATGGATTGAAGTTAATGCAGTTCACAGCCACCATTTAATCGGTCTGCATTCTTGTTTTCTAACCAGGGCAAATTAACATGACACTCAGTAATCAATAACAAAACATAAACATGTAGTTTGAAATTGAAACAGAAATATCAAGTTGTGGGTTCTGAATCAGAGCTGAAAATGTGTTGCTAGAAAAACGCAGCAGGTCAGGCAGCATCCAAGGAGCAGTAGGATCAACGTTTCGGGCATCAGCCCTTCTTCAGGAATCCTCATTCCCGAAGAAGGGCTCATACCCGAAACATCGATTCTCCTGCTCCTTGGATGCTGCCTGACCTGCTGCGCTTTTCCAGCAACACATTTCCAGCTCTGATCTCCAGCATCTGCAGTCCTCACTTTCTACTCGTGGGTTCGGAATCAACCTGGAAGCCAGACATTGAATTTGGTCACATTCAGATACTTCAGAACTATTACCATGGACCTGGATCAAATCCTATCATGGCAGTTGCCAGAACTTCAATTCAAGAAATATATGGAATTATTACTGTAATGTTGACCATAAAACTATTGTCAATTGCAGCAAAAGCCCATCTGGGAGAACACAAAGGCATTTTACACTTATGTGAGGAATAAGAGAATGGTCAAAGAAAGAGTTGGGCTGATCAGGGATAGCATAGGGAATTTGTGTGTGGAGTCTGAGGAGGTAGGGGAAGCCCTAATTGAGTTTTCTGCTTCTGTCTTTACGAAAGAAACGAACTTTGTAGTGAATAAAACCTTTGAAGAGCAGGTGTGCATGCTGGAATGGATAGAGATAGAGGAAGCTGATGTGCTGAAAATTTTGTCAAACATTAAGATTGACAAGTCGCCAGGCCCGGACCAGATTTGTCCTCGGCTGCTTTGGGAAATGCGAAATGCGATTGCTTCACCACTTTTGAAGATCTTTGCATCCTCGGTCTCCACTGGAGTCGTACCCGAGGACTGGAGAGAGGCAAATGTAATTCCTCTCCTCAAGAAAGGAAGTAGGGAAATCCCTGGCAATTACAGACCAGTAAGTCTCACATCTCTCGTCTGCAAGGTGTTCGAAATGATTCTGAGGGATAGGATTTATGACCATCTGGAAGAACATGGCTTGATTAAATGCAGTCAACACGGCTTTGTGAGGGGCAGGTCATGCCTCACAAACATTATCGAGTTCTTTGAGGATGTAATTAGAAAGGTTGATGAGGGTCGAGCTGTGGATGTGGTGTATGTGGATTTCAGCAAGGCATTTGATAAGGTTCCCCACGGTAGGCTCATTCAGAAGGTCAGGAGGAATGGGATACAGGGGAACTTAGCTGTCTGGATGCAGAACTGGCTGGATAACAGAAGACAGCGAGTGGTAGTAGAAGGAAAATATTCTGCCTGGAAGTCAGTGGTGAGTGGTGTTCCACAGGGCTCTGACCTTGGACCTCTACTGTTTGTAATTTTTATTTATGAGGGGATTGAAGGTTGGGTCAGCAAGTTTACAGATGACACAAAGGTTGGAGGTGTGGTTGACAGTATAGAGGGCTGTTGTAGAATGCAGTGGGATATTGACAGGATGCAGAGATGGGCTGAGAGGTGGCAGATGGAGTTCTACCTGCATAAATGCAAGGTGATGCATTTTGAAAGGTTGAATTTGAAAGCTGAGTACAGGATTAAGGATCGGATTCTTGGCAGTGTGGAGGAACAGAGGAATCTTGGTGTGCAGGTACATAGATCCCTTAAAATGGCCACCCAATTGGATAGGGTTGTTAAGAAAACATATGGTGTTTTGGCTTTCGTTAACAGGGGGGAATTGAGTTGAAGAGTCATGAGATCTTGTTGCAGCTCTATAAAACTTTGGTGAGACCGCACTTGGAATACTGCGTCCAGTTCTCGTCATCCTATTATACAAAAGATGTGGATGCTTTGGAGAGGGTTCAGAGGAGGTTTACCAGGATGCTACCTGGACCGGATGGCTTATCTTATGAAGAGAGGTTGACTGAGCTCAGACTTTTTTCATTGGAGAAAAGAAGGAGGACAGAGGGGACCTAATTGAGGTATACAAGATAATGAGAGGCATAGGTAGAATTGATAGCCAGAGACTTTTTCCCAGGGCAGAAATGGCTAACATGAGGGGGTCATAGTTTTAAGCTGGTTGGAGGAAAGTATAGAGGGGATGTCAGAGGCGGGTTCTTTACACAGAGAGTTGTGAGAGGAATGTGTTGCCAGCAGCAGTAGTGGAAGCAAGGTCATTGGGGACATTTAAGAGACTGCTGGACATGCATATGGTCAGAGATTTGAGGGTGCATACATGAGGATCAATGGTCGGCACAACATCATGGGCTGAAGGGCCTGTTCTGTGCTGTACTGTTCTATGTTCTTATCTAATGGCCTTTCAAGAGAGAAAACCTCTGTCCTTACCAAGTCTGGGCTACATGTGACTCCAGACCCACAGAAATTGGTGTGGTTAGTAGAGATGAGCCATCTAAGCTCCAGGACTTCACGGCAGGAGTTCTACAATATTGTGCCCTCGGCATAACTATCCTCAGTGACTGTATAACTGACATTCCCCCATCATTGAGTCATAAGTCAGAGTGTTGACTAATAATTGTACAATGTACAATTCAAGCACACCGTGTCGATCTGCAGCAAGCTCCCAGCAACCTCCAGGCCTGGGATGACAAATGGGAATTAACATTTGCTCCACACAAATGCAAAGCAATTAGTGCCTCCAATAAGAGACTGCCTACATGATGCCTCTTGACAGTCAAAGGCTTCGCCATTACTGAATCCCCTACGATCAACAACCTGAGCTGAAATTGAACTGGATTCACAATTTAAGTTTTGTGGATGCAAGAGCAAGCCAGAAGTCAAGAATACATCACAGATTCTGAAAGTGTCTCCCCTATTTGCAAGGCACACATCAGAACAGTGATGGAACACAACCTCCAGAAAATGGATACCACCCTGAAACAGCAGGAATATAATTGGACATTTGAAAGCAGAAAGTGCTGGAGAAATTCAGCAAGCCTGGCAGCACCTGTGGAGAGAAATCCCTTTTGAGTCCAGTATAACTCTTCTACAAAACAGTTTCAAGGAGGAAAGTCAACTTTCTATTTAGAGACAAAATAGCCTGTTTGATTGGAACCATACCTGCAAACATGCAGGCCATCCACCACTGCTGATCACTAGCAGTATTATGTATCACTGACAGTACGCACTGCAGAAATTCACCCATGCTTACACAGCATCTCCCAAATCCAAGACCACCACCATCCTAAAGACAAAAGCATTAGATGCTCAGGAACACCACCACTTCCAGGTTCCCTTGTAAGCCACTCACTATCCCTGAATTGCATGATAACATTGTGCCATAGTCCCAGTGGGCCACAGAGCTGCTCTCTCATTCACGAGATGGATGATCGTGAGTTTAACCTGAGGGTCAACATGCCTCAGAGGAGGGGCAAGGTTGAGAAGGTGGGATTTTCATGGTAACTTCAGGCAGGATGGGAACTGAATCTGCGCTACTGGTGTCATTTGACATCACAAATTAGCCATCCAGCCACCACTGCTGCAGGGGGTCAGTAGCACAGTTGGCTTGATGTTTGGTGTGAGATGTGGAGAGGTGAGGTGATCCTTAGGTTAAACCTACCACCGTTGTCTCTCGATATGAGAGAACAACTCTCTGGAACAAGGGTGATTCTGTTGGTGTTCTTCTGTCAAAATCCTGGAAAATCCCTCTGCAACCCCCCTCCCCTTCATACAATCAACTAATTCTTCTCACATCATCAGGACAACAGTAACACAAGAATGTAGCTACCACATCATTTCTCAGAGGCAATAAATTCCGGCCCATCCATCAAAGTTCAGGTCCCTTTAATTAATTGAGGAATTACATCTGAATAAAATATTTTCACAACCAAGATTAAGACTGCCAGAAACTTCAGTAAAGAATATAAATAAAATTATTGGGTGTGCACACCTTTTTTGGATATTTCCAATGGATGCAGTGTGTGTGTGTTTGGACGGGAAGGAGTGTGACCATTGCCACAAAGAAATTAGGAAAATCTCCCAATGCTCACTTGAATCACAATTTAACAATGATAAGCAGGGAGCAATGCTGGCTGAATTTTCTTTGAGGATTTTCAGAACAGTGAAGCATTTTCAGATAGCACGACTGGAAGTGGTTAGTCCATGTGGCAGATCATAAAATCCCTGCTACTAAAAGCAGGAATAACTTCTCATAGTTCTGAATAATAATCTGTTAGTTGGTCATTCCTTGTGTCTCCGACATGCAGATCCATCTCATGATCCAAGAGTGGTCAGTGTTTGTGTTGAAGAGGAATAAAACAAAGTACCCGTGCCAAAAGTGCTGCAAATTGATTACTATCATTGCAGCGAGAATGTTTTTATTTGTTAAATAAATGGAAATTATGTACCTATTCTGTTAATCAAATTGACTCCCTCGAGACTTAATTTTGGAATTAGAATTAGAATTTATTGTCACGTGTACTCAAGTATAGGATTACATCAGGAAAGTGAAAAGTGTACAGAGTCGCCATTCTGTGCCGCCATCTTGATTTTGAATTCAAGATATCTGCAAAAATATAGATTCACGTCCATTACGCTGCCCATCCACCTGTCAGAACCTTTCAGCAATAAAGAAATTGCCCACTTGGATGGGGAGTGGGAAACCAGTATCCAGCGAGAGATAGAGCTTTTGTATTCGATTCTTGAAACTGTTGCTTTTCCTGGTGATTCACGGTTCAGTCCAGTGTATTTGAAGATAGCAGATGGAAGTTTCACATTAAAAAGAGAGACAGAAAGCAGGAAGTATAGGCTGGTTAGCTCAACGTGTCACAGGGAAACTGTTGGAAGATATTATTCAACCAGATACTGCAGGACACATTGATCAGTTCAAGTTAATTTGGGAGAGTCTACATTCTTTTCAATTGGATAAAATTTCTTTGAGGATGTAACAAGTGCAATTGATAACGGGGACTGTACTGGAGCTTAGTTTTATCTTGTCAATAAAGTGAGACAGAAACAGTCATGGCAGGAAGGAAAGGCTTCAGGTGGAGGGGGAATGAGTACATGGGAGCAATGTGGCTGACTGAAATGGAAAGCAGTTGGAAGCAACACCGATATTCACATTTCTTTTGCGGCTTTAAGTTAGTTACAAAATTACTAGTTATTTCCTTTGGCACCACATGTCTCCTCTTCACAGTGGATGTACCATCCCTCTGCATATCCATTTGTTATCAGGATGAGTGGTCTGGAGTTTCTCTGCTTCTTCCTCAGAGACCTGAACAGTCCCCATCCAGCAATATCCACTTACTCGAGGCTGAGCTCAATTGTAACTTTTTTCTTTAACTTATCTCACTTTCTCCAAGTCAAAGATGTACTTCTGGCTATCTGTACAAGTCATAGTTATATCTGCCTTTTTGGGGGGTATGTGGAATATTCCTTCATCCAATCTTGTTTGGGAGATTAACCTTTCTCTTTCTCCAATATATCGATGATGTGATCAATGCTATTCCTGCTCTTGCCAGAATTAGAATAAAAACTATATTAATTTGCTTCCAACCTCCATCTTTCCCTCATTGCCACCTGATCCTTTTCTGAGTCTTCCCTTCCTGATCTCTCTGTTTCCAGTTCTGGAGATTGGTTGCACACCAATTATCCATCAGATCCAACGACTCCCACAGTTACCTCGAATACATTTGCTCACATCCTGCTTCCTGTAAGGGGGTCACCCCATTCTCCCTGCTATTCCAACTTCATCTGATCTGATGATGTCACCTTCCACCCCCATGTAACCAACATGAGCTTCTTTGTCCTCAATGGAGGGTCCCCCACCTCAACTCTCGTGAAGAGGGGTCCTCACTGATATACTCAATGAATCAATAAAACAGCTGACAGATGTTCAACTGAGAAGTTTAAAGAAGTTGACCATCACACTGCTAGACCATCACATCACACCAAATCCTGTGAGGAAAAGAGAAGAGCAGTTTGTAAGACATTTATGAAGGTTAAAACAATACAGCAGGAATAGTTGGTGATTTCATCTCTCAAATATTGACTGGGATATGAACAGAGTGGAAGGGACCGAGAGCACAAAATTCTTAATTATATTTAATCAATGTCTATAGCAGACAATAGCACAATGAGAGGGTCAGCAATTCTTGAGTTAAGCTTTTGAAATGAAGCTGGGCTCGTGAATAAATTGGAAGAGTTGGACCGTTTTTGAGCAAGTGACATTAATGCATTTACATTTAGGGTAAATATTTCACAAGACAAAGATAACAAAGGCAAAACTTTGATGTTTGGTTTCAACAAATCTTCTGAACCTGAGAGTTTATCTGGCAATGTTGGACTGAATTTGGATATTCAGAAACAAAGTGACAAATCAGTGGTAGGATTTCAAAGGTGAGATTCTAGAGACATGGCCGAACAAAATAAACCATTATCCTTCCAGACCTAGAGTCCCAAAGGTGGCCCCAAGCATACAGGGTGAGATAGAGCAGTAAAGAAAGATGTTGACCATGACAAAAAATCCTAAGAATATACAAAGCTCAGTAGGAAATCTAAATGGATGAAGTTGCGTATTTTAAAGATCTCTGAAAGTCCAAGGGAGCAGAGGAAAATTATTAACGGATAAAATTGACAAAAAAAAAGTCTCACCAACAGGTTAAGAGCAAAACGTAAGTATAAAAATTATAGGGCTGTCAAAGAAACACAAGATGTTTTATGTAAGCCTTTGCACATTTGTACACGAATACACACACACAAATCTTGATAATCAAATGCAGTACTTACAGGGTCATGCAGTCATTGAGATGGACAGCACGGAAACAGATTCTTCAGTCCAACTCATCCATGCCAATCAAATATTCTAACTTAATCTCATCTCATTTGCCAGAATTTGGCCCATATCCCTCAAAACCATTCCATACGCGCACCATCCTTTCTTGTGAAAAAGTTGCCCCTTAAGTCCCTTTCAAATCTTTCCCCTCTCACCTTAAATCTTTGCCCTTTAGTTCTAGACTCCCTCACCTCACGGAAAAGACCTTGTCTATTTACCCAATCCATGCCATCCTGATTTTATACAACTCTATTAGTTTATTGTTGTAATACTTTAATCACTATGAATCATGTAATTGTGTTTGTGATTTATTCCATATTGGTGAATATATACCTGTTGTGGCGAAGATTTGTCTAAGATTTGTCTCAAGGAGTATTTCATGAATTAGCAATGGAGTAGAAATTATTCTTAATCAAAGAGCAGCATCAGGGGAAGATAGGTCAGAACTTCAACACTGTGTTGGAGAACTGTGCCCTCTGGTTTCAAGACCATTCAGATCAGGTCTTTGAAAGTACCACCCAGACAGCTGCCCATATTCCTTCAACCATAACCTTGAAGAGAGGAGCAGGGAGATGACATCATAGTTAGCTTCAAACAGGGCAGTGAAACCAATTAAATAGGCTGATACTAGGAATTTCCTAATATGACAGTAATAGCAGGAGAAACAGGATGAAAGAGTTACTTGGAATATGACTTGGTGCTGAATCTGGATAGAGGATTTGCTGGAGAACTTCAGCTGGTCTTGTAACATCTGTGGAGAGAAAACAGTTGATGTTTCAAGTCCAGTGACCCTTTATCAGAAGGAGTTCGAAATGGGGCTCCAAAGTCAAGCCGAATGGTCTGTTTGTAGGAAAGATAGAAGGGGAGGCAAGAGAGGAGAGGGAGTGCTACTTTTAATTAGGGAAAACATCACAGCGGGACTTAGAGAGGATATTCCTGAGAGATTATCCAGTGAAACGATATGGGTGGAGCTGAGAAAAAAAGGATTGATGGGATTTTACAGTAGACCCACACCCACCCCTCCCCCAATAGTCAACAGGAAATTGAGGAGAAAATTTATAGGGGGATTTGCAGATAGCTTTAAGAAACACAGAGTTGCAGTAGAATGGGATTTAAATTTCCAAACATTGAGTGGTAATGGAAGGGAGGTCCTCCTGGAGAGGTGGCAAAACTCAACTTCCTCCTGGGAAGTAAAGCAGGGCAGTGAATGAAGTATAAGTGGGGGAACACTTATTGTTATTCTATTTGTTTTAAAATAGTTATGGAATAGGATCGGCTATTCGACAAGTTACAGATTTTGGAGTTGACAGTGCTGTTCATTCACTATCTTAATGTTCCTGCCTTTGATTGTGATTTGGTGTATAGTTTATTTCTAAGGTTTCATGAGAGTGAGATTCACTCTGCATCTGGTCTCCGTAATTCTTTGCAAGTCTGATGGATTCTGTTCATATATTTAATGCTCACCTCCATATTTGTGTTTGTAATTGTATATTTAATGTTGCAATGTACAAGTAGATGTCTATGTGTTATTTCAATTATAAATGACCTGAATGTTTTTTGTGAATGCCTGTTTTAATTAAATAACTTGTGTCCTTTCTGAACATGGAGCACACCTACATGTAAAACCCAAAGTGCTGCAAATTCTCAGCAGTCAGGCAGCATCCTATAGAGAGTAAAACAAAATGAGCGTTTCTGGTCGATGAACTTTCATCAGAGGAAATGACTCTGTTTTTATTTAATGCTAGCCATGTCTGGAGTTTACAGCTTTTCAAATTACAAATCTCCACAATGTTTCATTGAATTTGTTGCTGTGGGTTACTATTGAGTGATTAACACAGATCTTAATGTCGATGTGATTTGGAGGCTGGAATTTCTTCACAGACCAGCTTGCGGGAAATGTAAATGATTCCTTTCGCTCTTGCTCTGTTTGCATGTTAGAATGAAAATATGTCACTGGAAGCTGGGATCAGAGTGGGACTGAACACTGTCTCTGTCTGAGCCTGTGGGATTGATGACCCTTCTGTGTCTCTGTATCTCTGTGAATGATAACATACTGACCCTGTGTGTGTGTGAAGAAACTGCCAGAAATATGCCTGTACATCAGGTGGAGGGTAGACAGAAGAGCAGAAGGGAATGTTTACGATGGGGTGGAGGCCAGGAAACTTAAATGACAAAGTGACAACAATAACCAAAACGGTGCAAATGGTGGGCGGGAGATGGGAGAAGTTGCAAAAAAAATGGGGCGGCACAGTGGCTCAGTGGTTAGCACTGCTGCCTCACAGCACCAGGGTCCCAGGTTCAATTCGAGCCTCGGGTGACTGTCTGTGTGGAGTTTGTGCATTCTCCCCCATCTGCATCGATTTTCTCATGGTGCTCCGGTTTCCTCCCACAGTCCAAAAATGTGCAGGTCAGGTGAGTTGGCCATGCTAAATTGCCCATAGAGTTAGGTGCATTAGTCAGAGGGAAATGGGTCTGGGTGGATTACTCTTCAGAGGGTTGGTGTGGACTGGTTGGGCCGAAGGGCCTGTTTACACAATGTCGGGAATCTAATCTAATCAAAAAATGACAAGATCCTCACTAAATGTCATCCAAAAGCAATCAAAACCAAAGAAAATGGTGACAGAGTTAACAAAGTGAGGCACTTTTGGTGTCCCAGTCTCAGTTTACAGGATGCATGTTTGCTGTCAGTTTCTGAATGAATGCTGTGTGGTTTCTCATCTTTAATTGGAGTATGGCCAGTTACTGTTAGTTTTAAAGTATATTGCATCAGGAAATTGACCAGTTTTCAAGGGACCCATTCGTTAATTTTACAGAAATTCTGATCCAGCCCAGTTTTTGTGGGAAGACACGAGGAAATGCCCTGTGATTGGTGGTGTGTTGGGCCCTTCCTCACAGGGGACTGCTCTATACCGGGGCCTCTGCATTCAACAAAAACTCACTGTGTCCGTGACTGATCAACAATCTTTGTGGACATGAATGAATCTCTGACCCATCAACTGGACGTTACAGATATAGTTTGTCACGGAGCGGTTTGAAGAAGATACAGAGTTCAGGAGGAGTGTAAGTGCTGGATGAGATGACAGCAGTAGGATATATTGGCAGGAGAGTTGGAGCTGCAGGAGATTACATCGAGAAGATTTGAGATGCTGGAGGAGGTTGCATAGATAAAGTGGTTTGTTGGTGCTGGAGGAGGTTACACAGATATGGAGGGGTGTCAATCCTGGAGAAAGTTTCAGAGGTAGGTAGTGGTGCCAGTGCTGAAGAAGTCACCATGATAGGGACGGGTATCAGTGCAGGACAAGGTCATGTTAGGAGGGGTGTCAGTGTTAGAGGAGGTTATACAGATAGGGAGGGATGTCAGTGCTGAGGAGATTACATCAAAAGAGGGAGTGTCGGTGATGGAGAAAGTTACATAGACAGGGAGGGGTATCAGTATTTGAGCAAGCTACAGAGATAAGGAGAAGTAGTGGTACTCGAGGATGTTACAGAGATAGGGAGTGGTGTCAGTGCTGAAGGCTATTACAGAGGTGGGAGGGATGTCCGTGCTGGAGGATGCCACAGAGGTAGGGAGGGGTGTCAGTGCTGCAGGACTTTATAGAGGTAGGGATAGGTGTCAGTGCTGGAGGATATTACAGAGGTAGGGAGGGGTGTCAGTGCTGGAGGATGTCACAGAGATAGGCAGGGGTGTCAGTGCTGGAGGATGTCACAGAGATAGGCAGGGGTGTCAGTGCTGGAGGATGTCACAGAGATAGGCAGGGGTGTCAGTGCTGGAGGATGTCACAGAGATAGGCAGGGGTGTCAGTGCTGGAGGATGTCACAGAGATAGGGAGGGGTGTCAGTGCTGGAGGATGTCACAGAGATAGGGAGGGGTGTAAGGCCTGGAGGAGGTTAGAGAGATGAGGAGGGGTGCCTGACAGACGAGAATGGAAGAGAGCATAAACAGGGTGGAAAAGGTCTTGAATTATGTTGGTTGTATGATCAAAGGATTGAGAAGTTGTCTGTTATTTGGACTCGTTATTACAGTTTGTATTTTCTCACTTGTATATCCATAAAGGATAGAATGAAATACCTGAGATGTTTCACTGAGTCCAGAAAAGCAATTCTTGGAATTCTGAAATGAAATGGAAACCATGTGGAGTGTCCCTCATGGCAACAAGATTCATTGGAAATTTAAGTAGCAACCATTGAAGATCTATGGCACACAGAAGGGGATGAAGATGTGACTGTGAAGGATTTATTCAATTGTATAGGAAACCTGTGTTAATTGCTGTATTAATCTTGTACATAAATTGTATTTATAGCTATGTTCAGTTGTGCCATAAATATATTGTAGTCTGTGTAATAAGTTTGTGCTCAAGTGTGTAATTTTTTTTCAAAGAAAACAACTGGAGGATTCCAAACATGAGAGCTCAGTGACACTTCGGGTTGTGCTTGACCAACCTCTGACCCAGGTTAGTGCTGGAACCATTCCCCTGTGGTTATGATAGGATCTGCAATACTGTCAAATCTGTTAGGACTGGATTGTAGTTTGAAACCAAATATCATCTGCACAATGTGTACCGGTCCCACTCACATCAATTATAACAGAGACTTTAACACTAATGCAGAGCCTCTCACTAACAGAATACCGTGTCACTCACAGAGACCTCATGACAAACAGAGAGTCTGTCACTGACAGAGACCCTGATACGAACAGAAGACTGTCACAGTAATGGAGACAAAGAGGCAAATATGGACAGATTATCACTAAAGGAAGACCATGACACTGACGGAGACCGTGACACTGACGAAGACCATGTCAACAATGGAGACCCCAACACTAATGGAGAGTCTGTCACTAACATAGAGCCTGATGCTAATGGAAGACCATCACACCAAGGGAGACTGTGGGACTAAAGGCCACTAACAGAGGCCCTGCTTAACAAAAGTCTTAAATTAAGTAATCCCACTCTCAGCCCCAAATGGGCAGTTCTTTCTTTAATGCTCCCACTTCATTGACAGTGATTCCACTTTGAACATCTCTGGCCCCTGTATCATATAGGGTGGCCAGGCATGACTCGACTTGTCAGGATCCAATGGAGAGATTAAAAAGCCTTTCCAGGTCTTTGCTGTCTTCCAAGAAACATGAGTTGGTTGAGTTAAGGAAGGGAAAGGCATGTGTGCATTTCAGTCAGACATCTTCATGTTGTAATTTCTCACTCAGCTTCCTCCTGGACAGGCCACATTGCCCAGAGTGAAGATAAATTGTTGATGAGTGATAAAGAATCCGAGATAACAACTCAGAAGAGAACGCTGAGAACCTTTCCAGTTCTATATGAAAAAAAATCAAGTTCATGGAAATGTATTCATTTTGCACCCACATGGAAATAATAGGATTCTAGAACAGAAAGTAAAATATTGTGAATCTGTTATTCTTAGTCATATATTAATGAATTTTGATTGGGCAACTGAATAATCACATTTACAGCCACAGAGCAGTAGATTGCTCTTGGGTGTTTGAGAGAGAGTGAAGGAGACAGGAAAAGAGCGTGATACGGAGAATGAGAAAATATAAAGCTGAAGACAGAGCAACAGGGAGAGAGAGAAAACCAAACAGTGAGAGACATGTAGACAGACCAACAGAGAGGGTGCAGAGACAGAGATAGAAAAACAGAGAGAGAGATATAGACAGACTGACAAAGAGGGATAGAAAGAAAATCAGAGAGAGAGCGAGGTCAACCAATAAGAGGAGCAGAGGCAAGAGAGAAAAACAGAGATAGTGAGGTAGGCTGATTGACAGAGAGGCATTGGGAAAGAAAGAAACAGAGAGAGAGAGAGAGACAGTGAGAGAGATGGAAACAGAAAGTGATGTCAATAGACTGCTAGACAGGAAGAGAGCAAGAGAGAGATAGTGACAGGTAGACACAACAACAGACAGGGAGAAAATCTTGACCACATGCAATTTAATAACAACAAAAGGACGAAAATTTACCAGTAAAATTTGCTGTGTTGTTTTCGAACAAACCATTAGATTAAACAGAATCAACATCGGCAGGATAAATCTCCCAAATTCTATTGGCCAATTAACATAAATGGAATTGTCCTGTGGAGTTTAAGCCTTAAATAATAGTGGGCGGCACGGTGGCACAGTGGTTAGCACTGCTGCCTCACAGCGCCAGAGATCCGGGTTCAATTCCCGCCTCAGGCGACTAACTGTGTGGAGTTTGCACATCCTCCCCGTGTCTGCGTGGGTTTCCTCCGGGTGCTCCGGTTTCCTCCCACAGTCCAAAAGATGTGCAGGTCAGGTGAATTGGCTATGCTAAATTGCCCGTAGTGTTAGGTAAGGGGTAAATGTAGGGGTATGGGTGGGTTGCGCTTCGGCGGGGCGGTGTGGACTTGTTGGGCCGAAGGGCCTGTTTCCACACTGTAAGTAATCTAATCTAATCTAATTTTAACCCTAAAAGGGAATTGACTCACTATCGTCAAGTGTTTGTTCAATAGAGTAAGACTGATGATGATGTAAACTTAATGTGATCACACAAGTCTTAAAAGAAAGAATCTGTGAATTCATCATCTCAGAGAACAAAAACAAGACATTGGTGACAAACTAGAAATGTTACAATAAGTGAGGGACAAAAACTCCACAATTCCCCAAAATCTGCTGAATTCATCTTGGACAAACACCAGCTATTCGACTGTGGATGTGATCACAGCCATAGAATCATGCTTCAATTTTGCAACACTTTTACCTAATAAGGAGAAACTTCCAGAAGGAAATAATTTAAATCGACTGATCTTACACTTATAGGTTCACCCGAAACTCAGACCTTCACAGTACAGAATTAGGTCTTTCAAACATTCGGAGACGTGATTCTGACCCCTTGGTTCAGTGAGAAAAATACAGTGGGGTCAGTCTGTTCTTTCCAGAATCAGAGGCAGAGACACAATGTGATCGCTCTGCTCTCCCCGGGTCAGTGACAGAGACACAGTGGCGTCAGCCTGCTCTGCCTGGCTCAGTGACAGAATCACACAGTTCTTCCTGCGAATCTAGTCCCGCTCCTCTTCAACACTGCTCTCAAAATCTACTGATTTGATGTTTTTGACATGATAATTATTTGCACTTCAAAACATATTTTATTTGCAATCATCAGTCTTTTGATGAATATTTTGCTGCAGAATACCGCACATGTAGAATTACACAGAGGAATGTCTTGTGTATAATTGCTTTTTCCAAGCCCGAATTCGTTTCGCACTTACTGCAAATTGCAATTGTTGCAAATCTGTCCAAATTGAAACTCTGTTACTGCTGAATTGTTCTGCTCCTGAGGTTCAAGTTAACCTTGCCTTCCACTTAAAATGTAACTATGTTTTTAATATTCTGCTTGTTGCTGATTATGGTAATTGTCCGTGGCATCTAGAGAGGAGATGGGACAGAATTACTGCATTTACTGAGATTCTACGAAACTTTCCATTTCATGGTTTCCCATTTCTGATATTAACATTTCTTCACAATCCCATCATTCAATATCACATCTTTCAAGTTCAAACGCGCGTGGCAAACCTCATGATTATTTTCTTCTTCCATTTGCTCCTCGGTTTGAAACGGCTTGAGATTGAAACAATTGAGTCAAATTTTGAAAAACATAATTAATGTATTCAGAGCTATGTTGATTCATTTAAAAAATGAACAGAATATGTCAACCACAAACACTAAAATCATGTTGAAATTGTATTTTCATTGTGAAAGTCGGTAATATCGGCAAATGAGAATGAAAGCAACTTGGCTTATTTCAGAAAAACAAGATGTAATCGCCAAATGCATCAGAACTCAAACTCAGATGTCTTACCAATGAGGTCATAGAACCACCAGAGGAGCAGCAATGTGTCCAAGATTCCATTGACAGCCATTCATCTTGTCACAATACACTAACAAATTTAACAAGCTCACCATCTGCATCTGTCAGATTAATGATCAGAACAGTTTCCAAGTGAAATTCAAGTGCAGAACAAAATCCATTCAATTATTTTGTGAGTTATTGATACGCCTCTTTAAAGTATTGTTTGCACTGCCCAAATCCTTTGACAGTTTTGTGGACTGACAGACAACATTCCGAAACAGTTCGTTTTGAAGGAGCACTCAGAGAGGAAGCAACAACTTCACAACGTGTAGTGAGAGGGCAGCAGTTTATTTCAGTGAAGATTACAGTAAGTTTTAAAAGAGTGCGGAGAGTATCATAATCCTTTCTTCCTCCCATTGGACTCAGGGTTGCAACACACACACAAAGCTGCAGTTTCAAATCTTTAATGGACAGAGCACACTTTATTACAAAAAAGAATACAAGCTTTTGCACAAATGAACGCAAATATTGGTGAAACTAAAATTAACAAGTAAATTCTGAAATTTTACATGAATGAGCTTGAAATTCTTGCGAATGAACATAAATTCAATTATACAATTGAACATTGTTTATTAAACAAGTTAACATAAGCTTATTGTGCAAATGTACATGTATTGTATAAATTAAAATAAACTTATTTTACAATTGAGTGTAACTGTGCTCTACGATTTAAAATAAGATTATTTTAAAAATGTAATTATTTCGTTACGATGAGCAAAACAACATCACATAGTTGTTTCACTTTTTCATCAACAGTTCACTTCGGAATGATTAACATAGATTGTTTTCAACGATTTTTAAACTCATGCCTGTATTCATATCAATGTATGATTAGCCTTTCTTATTCATAGGAGAAAGTGAGAACTGCAGATACTGGAGATCAGAGTCGAAGAGTCCGATGCTGGAAATGCACAGCCAGTCAGGCAGCATCCGAGGAACAGGAGAATCAACGTTTCGCCCATAAGCCTGATGAAGGGCTTATGCCGTAACGTCAATTCTCCTATGTTGCCTGACCAACTGCGCTTTTCGAGTGCCACACTCTTCGTTTCTTATTCATAGTTGGTATTGGCCTTAGTAATATTCTTTCTGAAAAAATATTTCCATATGGATATCATTCATATCATAAGTTATTAAAATTTGCTATCTTCTTTAAATGTAAAAAAAATCATTTTCACACACAAGTCTAATTTTAACGTGTTAATAAAGCTGCTTGTATACACAAACGAATTGGTCTCATTTATCTAGTTTAACATACACATTGCCAATGGATTCAATTGTTACCGAATTACTGACATTTCTTGTTCAGGAGCATTTCAGTCGTCGATAGAGCAATGACTGCACGTCTACCCATAATGCCCTGCATACATGAATACCCTCAAACAATGAAACAGGGCCGCGTTGGACGCTGGGAGAAGTGGAGACGCAATGGCTGCGCAGTGACATCACCATAACGTGGTCCCCAGCCCTGAGGGTGCACTGTCAAAAAGGGAGAGGCAAGAGATGATGCAGATCAGCGAAGGGTTCCCGAGTACAGTTAGAGTGGCTCTTTGCTTCAAACTGCTGAAGATGATTGATTGAGGGTAGGGCAGTAAATGTCGTCTACATGAACTTTACTAAAGCATTTCACCAGGTGTCTTGTGGAAAGCTGGTTGAAAAGATTCAGTCCCTTGTGATCTGTGGTGAGTTGGTAAGTTACAAACAAAGTTTACTTGATTATAGAAGATGGAAGGTAATTATGGAGGAGTGTTCTTCTGAGTGGAGGCCTGTGGCTTTCTGTGAAGTCCAGTGCTGGGACCATGATTGTTTGCTCCCTCTCCCTCTAAATATGATTTGGTGGTGTGATTAATAAATTTGCAGATGCCACAATAATTGAAGAATCATGGATAGTGAGGAGTTGATAAAATGTGGAGCTGGGAAAACCACAGCATGTCAAGCAGCATCAGAGGAGCAGGAGAGTTGACGTTACCGGCAGGACCATTCATCATGAGTACTGATGAGAAGTTCTGCCCCAAACATCGACTACCCTGCTCTTCTGATGCTGCTCGATCTACTGTGCTATTTCCAGCTCTATATTTTATCAATTCTGACTTTCCAGCATCTGTAGTCCTCACTTTCTGCGAGTGAATAGTGAGGAGGGTTGTCAGAGTAGACAGCAGAACATAATTCGCCTGGAATGTTGGGTGGAGCAACAGCAGATGGACTTTAATCTGGACAAGTATGAAGTGATGCATTTCAGGAGGTCAAATGCAAGATGAAAGGATACAATATATAAAGTATACAAGCAGGACCCTTAGGAACATTGACATACAGGGGTATCTTGGGGTGCAGGTCTGTAGTTCTCTGTGAAGTGGCAACAGAAGTAAATAAGGTGGGGAAAAAGGAATACAGCATGCTTGCTTTCACTATTTGCAGTACAAAAGTTAGCAAGTCATGTTATTGTTGTTTGAAACTTTAGTTAGGACACAGTTCTAGTACTGTGTGTTATTATGGTCACCAAACTACAAGCAAGATGTTGTGTTTTTGGAGTGGGTGCAAAAGAGATATACCAGGATATTGCTGAGACTGGAGTGTATTAGTTGAAAGGCACTGGTGGTCAAACTTGGGTCGTTTTCATTGCAATGTTGGTGGCTGAGGGGTGATGTGATAGAAGTAAATGAAATGATGAAATGGTGGATATTTGGAGTCTTTTTCCAAGGATGGAAGTGTAAAAGACTAGGAGACATCAGGTCAAGGTGAGAGGGGAATGTTTAAAGGAGGTGTGAGGTTAGCTTTTTATGCAGAGGTAGTAGGTCCCTGGAACATGCTAACGGGGAAGTACTGGAAGCAGATACGACAGCAACATTTGAGCAGACACATGAACAAGCAGTGAATAGATTACTTTGGATTAACATTAAATAGCATCATAGTCAGTATAGATATGGTGTGCAGAAGTCCTGTTCCTGTGCGATACTCTATGTTCTTTGTTCAGTGCCTGGCAGACTTTGCAAACTACAAACAGGCACAGCCATTTGAATTAAAAACAGCACAGCATCTGGGCATGTTACTTACACTAGTCAGAACCTGTTATTAGATCTTATAACATAAACACTTTTCCAACAATGACTGTTTGTTTATTCCAGCAAAATAAAGCTTATGGGCGGCACGGTGGCACAGTGGTTAGCACTGCTGCCTCACAGCGTCAGAGACCCGGGTTCAATTCCCGCCTCAGGCGACTGACTGTTTGGAGTTAGCACATTCTCCCCGTATCTGCGTGAGTTTCCTCCGGGTGCTCCGGTTTCCTCCCATAGTCTAAAAATGTGCAGGTCAGGTGAATTGGCCATGCTAAATTGCCCATAGTGTTAGGTAAGGGGTAGATGTAGGGGTGTGGGTGGGTTGCGAGTCGGTGTGGACTTGTTGGGCCGAAGGGCCTGTTTCCACACTAAGTAATCTAATCTAATCTAAATCAAATTTTCACTGGATACATGTCAGACTGTTTAAATGTAAAATGCATTAACAGAACTCAATATGCCTTGTAAACGAGACCAGTCACATTGTAATTCTAAATATAACAGCGAGCTTCTTATTTTCAGTTGGTTGTAATGAACTAAAAACAGAGAGATTGTTTGCACAAGGAGATTGTACTGGTTGCAGTTATTAAAACATGTGGCAATAATTTTACACATGCAGATTATATATTAAAGATACAGTAAATGACAAATAATTCATGTATCTATAATGAGGCACAGAAAAGAGTAACATTACTCAACTGATGATGAGAATAGAGAGTTAACATGAGACCTGAAGTTTGAGGACATGTTTGGATGACGACAAATGTTTTTATAGTTCGATTCAATAATTTCAGAGTTTTATTCTTTTAAAACCTGTCTTCATATTTTACACAGTTCACTTGGAAGGCTTGTTTCTTAGCCAATGCACTTTAAATTTGGTCAGCTCATTTTTACGTAAGGAACATTAGCAATACCAGATCCATAGACACAAATAGGCCGACAATTGTTCAAAACCTCTTTGCCATTTAAAAAAAAGACGGATCCTAGTCTGATCATGAGCTGTTTTCTGTCACCTCCTCATAAACTTGAACATAAAAACCGAAGAATCTGTAATAGTCACCTTGAACATGTATACTGCTATAATGTATTCACTGGAATATATCATGCAAGTGATGGAGATGTCTCTGAAAGAATATGTTCCCGACTGCTCTGTCTATCGATTGGAGCTCATTACAAATATGATTGCTCTGTCTAGGAGCTTCTGCCACTTGAAAAATCTTAAGTTGAACATTTAAAGCTTTCTGAGAAAGTCACATGCCCAATGCTTGTTTGTTGAAAACTCCATGTTGAGAGGCTCAAGGTGTCAATGTTTTCCATTGAATGTCCTTTCTGCTATGGTGTGATCTGAAGGATACTTCCTGATATCAAAATTGGAGAGATGCTGTGTTATTCTTTTGGATAAGTTCCTGTGGTGTTTGAATACTTTGGCTGAACTTAAATCAGAGTTTTCAGGGATTGAGATGTGAGGACTTGATCTTTATTTGTGGACATGTAATGTTGGTACTGTTCAGAGAGAGAGCGTGGAAGAGAGTGTGTGAAAGAGAGAGGGAGAGAGCCAAATACTCTGAAAAGTAGGAACCATTACAAAATCATCTCCGATATGAACACATCAATTCTATGTCCCTGCCAGAATGGGCATCCTAATCGTGAGGATCTTGTCGAGCTGGACCCTACTCCCACAAGCGATTTAGGACTTTTCCCTGCAAAGCAACACCAGGCAATTTCAGATAATGACTGTGAGTGAAGGAATGGTGTGAGGGTAAGAAGGGGGAAAGGAGTTAGCGAGGAAGGCATGGGAGGAGGAGTGTGGATGGAGGGATAGGGAGTGTTAGTAGAGGGTGGATTGGTGGTGTATTGGACTGGATGGCGGTCAGTTACTAGAGGTGAGGGGGCTGTGTATGTGGGCAGCTGCTCCAGCCATTGGGCTGCACGGTGACCTCTGCAAAGCCAGCTCCCTTTGGGAGAATTGGTTGGTGGGAGGGGAGTGAGTTGGCAGTGGAGAACCCTCACTGCTCATTCATGTCCTCTATTCTACGGTGCCACCATAAATGTAAGTAAACTTGGATGTTCTGCTGAATAGTTTATCTAATTGGAGTGTGCCTTAATACTGAAAATGGTGGACTGAGAGTAATGCAGATATTGCAGCTGCTCCTGAGATTCCGTTTTATTTGTAGAGTTACTTCTAGATTTCATAAAGTTATTGCATTTCAGCATAGAGATAGGTTGGTTAAATAGGCGTTCACACCCTTGCCTTCATTGCTTGGAGTGTAGGAGTTGGGATGCCATGTTGAGATTGTGCAGGACATTGGTGGGGCTCTTCTGTGCGGTCTGCGTCCAGTTATTGTGTCCAGTTCTGGTCGCCCAATTATAGGAAGAATAATATCAAGCTGGAGAGGGCTCAAAAGAAATTTACTAGGATGTCATTGGAAATGGAAGGTCTGAGTTATAAGGAGAGGCTAGATAGACCAAAACGTTTTCCCTCGAGCATTGGAGGTTTCTGTGTGACCTTACTAAAGTTTATAAAAAATCATGAGGAGTATTGATAAGGAGAATGGCGGGAGTCCTTTCCCTAGACTGGGGGAATTTCAAGGATAGGGGGCATATTTTTAAGGTGAAAGGAGAAAGATTTCAAAAAGGCATGAAGGCCAATGTTTTTACAGATCGAGTGGTTCGTGTGTGGATTGAACTTCCAGAGGAAGTGGTGGATGCACATATAGTTAGAACATTTAGAAGACATTTAACCAAGTACATGAATAATATTTGGAGGGATATGGGTCAAGTGCAGGCAGGTGGGATTGTTTAGTTTGAGGTTATGGTTGGCATAGACCCATTGGACTGAAGGGTGTGTTTCCATTGTATGACGCTTGTTACAACATGGTGGTGAACACTTTTTTGTTAATTAAACCCAATACCCAGAAAAGCTCACCTCTGTTAAGGTATGAGTGATAGAGAATTCCCAAAATCCACGATTTCAAGAAAATAATATCAATTTATTTTTTAACTCTATAAAAGTGAACATTCAACAACAACTACGCACAACTCTAAGCACCCCCCCCCAAACTGCTTATTATCTGCCTCCAACTCTACAACAATGTGCTGTTCTAATAAGACACATATTAAAATTACATCAACTTAATTTCAAAATCACACAGCAGCTGTCATCTTCGGTGCCTGTCTTCTTTCAGCTGATGATCTCCAATAGTCGTCGTCTTCCTTTTTACTGCGAGTATGTTTCATATGAAAAGGTACCTTTGATAGTGAGTGTTACCAAATTTCTTGGGTCTCTCTCGATTGCAGTTGCTCTTTCTGCAATTTTCAAAATATCCACATTTTTGTATGCCAAATATCAGATCGCCTCATTGTTCTAATGTTGGCAAAACAATAAATTCAGAGTTGATTGGGTTTTTGCATTCTGTGGCATAGTTGAAACTGATTGGTTAAGTTTGAATTGTTGTCAAAACAGCAACTAAAACTTGTATATATTTCACAGCCAAATTAGCAAGGATCTGTTTTCAGGCCACTGCTGTTTATCTTTTTTATAAATGACCTGGATGAGGGTGTAGAAGGATGGATTAGCAAATTTGTGGATGACTCTAACATCGGTGGTGTTGTAGATAGTGATGAAAGATGTTGCAGGTTACAGAGAGACATAGATATGCCGCAGAGCTGGGTTGAGAGATGGCAAATGGAGTTTAATATGGAAACGTGTGAGATGATTCACTTTGGAAAGAGCAAAAGGAATGCGGAGTTCTGGGTGAATGGTAAGATTCTTGGTAGTATAGATAAGCAGAGAGATCTCATTGTCTATGTACACAGATCCTTGAAAGTTGCCACCCATGTTGATAGGGTTGTTAAGAAGGCACACAGTATGCTAGCTGTTATCGACAGAGGGATTGAGTTTCAAAGCTATGAGGTCATGCTGCATCTATAAAAAACTCTGGTGCGGCCACACTTAGAATATTGTGTACAGTTCTGGTCACCACATTGTAAGAAGGATGTGTAAGCATTGGAAAGGGTTCAGAAGACATTTACTAGGATGTTGCCTGGTATGGAAGGAAGGTCTTGAGGAAAGGTCTTTTTACAAGACATTGGTTCAGCTGCATTTAGAATACTGTGTAGAGTTCTGGGCGCCACATTACCAAAGGATGTGGACACTTTGGAGAGGGTGCAGAGAATGTTTACAAGGATGTTGCCTGGTATGGAAGGTGCTAGCTATGAAGAGAGGTTCAGTAGGTTAGGTTTAGTTTCACTCGAATAAAGGAGATTGAGGGGGGAACCTGATTTGAGGTTTACAAAATCATGAAGGGTACAGACAGGGTGGATAGAGACAAGTTTTTTTCCCAGGGTGAAGAATTCAATATCAAGAGGTCATGCTTTCAAAGTGAGAGGTGGAAAGTCTAAGGGGATAACTTCACACAGGGTGGTGGGTGTTTGGAATGTGTTTCCAGCAGAGGTGGTAGAGGCAGGCACGGTAGATTCAGTTAAGATGTGACTGGGCAGATGCATGAGTAGGTGGGGAGCAGAGGGATACAGATACTTCGGAATTGATCGACAGGTTTAGACAGTACATTTGGATCTTCTCAGGCTTGGAGGGCCGAAGGGCCTGTTCCTGGGCTGTAAATTTTCTTTGTTCCTTGAAAGGCTGAATGACTTGAGGCTGTTTTCATTAGAGAGAAGAATATTGAGAGGTGACTTAATTGAGACATATAAGATAATCAGAGGGTTAGATCAGGTGGATTGTGACAGCCTTTTTCCTTTGATGTTGATGGCTAGCACGAGGGGACATAGCTTTCAATTGAGGGCTGATAGATCTAGGACAGATGTTAGAGGTAGTTTCTTTACTCAGAGTATTAGGGCATGGAACAGCCAGCTTTCAACAGTATTAGACTCACCAGCTTTAAGGGCATTTAAATAGTCATTGGATAGACATATGGAATGAAAGTGACATGTATTTTCAAACTGATCAAATTCATTTTCGCTTTGAGTTTTCCGTTTGGTCAATATAAAAATCTCAATAGGCAATTGTCAGGAATCCAACCCAGGCCACCTGCTTAGAATGCAGCTACACTCACTAGGATACCACCATCACTGCACACTTTAACACAACATCATTCTCAAACTGTGGAGAAGGATAGAAAAGCTAGAGAGCTTGGAGAAATGTGTAGTGATATCTTGAAAAAAGTTTCCATAATTCCAGAGAGGAGGTGCTGGGCATCTTAAAATATCTAATGATGGATAAATCCGCAGGGCCTGATCAGGTAGATCGCAGAACTTTGCAGGAAGTTAGGGAATTGCTGGGCCTCTTACTGAGATATTTATATCATCAATAACCACGGGTCAGGTACCGGAAGACTCGAGGGTGGCTAATGTTGTGCAATTATTTAAGGAAATGGTAACGAAAATGTAGGGGACTATTGACCAGTGAGCCTGACATCTGTGGTAGATAAGTTGTCAGAGGGGATTCTGCCAGATAGGATTTATACATATTTGGAAAGACAAGGATTGATTAGGGATAGTCAATATGGTTTTGTGCAAAGGAAGCCATATCTCAATAACTTGACTGAGTCTTTTGAAGAAGTCACAAAGAAGATTTACCCTTCACAAAACTGTGTTGGTGATCTTCAATCAAATTATTCCTTTCTAGATGATTATATATGTTATCTCTTATAATCCTTACCCACAACCAAAGTAAGGCTCATTGGTCTATAACTTTTAGGGTTGACTCGACCCCCCCTTATTGAACAAGGGGACAACATTTGCTATCATCCAGTCGTCTGGAACTATTCCTGTAGAGAATGGTGACAAAAAGATCAAAGCCAAAGGCTCTGAAATCTTCTGCATAGCTTCTCAGAGAATCCCATCTGGCCCAGGGGACTTACCTATTTTCACAATTTCCAGAATTCCTAACACCACCTTCTGAACCTCAATCCCATCTCGTCTAAGAGCCTGTATCTCAGTATTCTCCTTGACAACATTGTCCTTTTCCTGTGTGAATACTGATGAAAATTATTAATTTAGTGCCTCTCCTGTCTCTTTGGGCCCCACACTTAACTTCCCAGTGTTGTCCTTGACAGGCCTTCGTCTTACTCTGGTCATTCTTTTATTCCTGACATACCTCACGAAAGCTTTAGGGTTTTCCTTGATCCTAGCTACCAAAGACTTCTCATGACCTGGCTCTTCTGAGCTCTCACTTTAGGTTCTTTCTGGCTAACTTGTAACTCTCAATCACCCAAACTGAGCTTTCACATCTCTTCTTTTCATAAGCCTCCTCCTTCCCTTGAAAAGAGATTCAACTTCTTGAATAAACCACAGTTACCTCGCTTGACAACCTCCTCCCTGCCTGACAGGTACATACTTATCAAGGACAGCAGTAGCTCTCCCTTGAACAAGCTCGACATTTCAATTGTGCTTATCCCCTCAATTTCCTTTCCCATCCTATGGATTCTAACTGTTGCCTAATCGCATCATAAAAACCTTTGCCCCAGTTGTAACTCTTTCTCTGTGGTGTATACCTGTGCCTATCTATCACTAAAGTAAACATAACCAAATTGCGGTCACTATCACCAAAGTGCTCACCTACCTCCAAAACTAACATCTGGCTTGGTTCATTACCCAGTACCAAATCCAATGTGGCATCGCCTCTTTGTTGGCCTGTTTACATACTGTGTCAGGAAACCCTCCTGCACACATTGGACAAAACTGATCTATCGAAGTTTCTCAAACTACAGCATTTTGAAGCAATATTTGGAATGTTAAAGCCCCCTTAACAAATACCCCGTGACTTTCACTCCTATCTAGAATCATCTTTGCAATCCTTTCCTCTACATCTCTGTAAATATTTGGAGGCATACAGAAAACACCCAACAGGATGACCTCTTCTTCCTTGTAACTAACCTCAGTCCATACTACCTTAGTAGATGAGTCCTCATCAAACATCTTTTCTGCCACTGTCATTCTGCCCTTGACTAAAAATGCCATGCCTCCCTCTCGTTTATAACCTTCCCTGTTCTTACTGAAATATCTAAACCCCGAAATCTGCAGCAACCATTTCTGTCCCTACTCCATCCATGTCTCCAAAATAGCCACAAAGTTAAAGTCCCAGGTACCAATCCATGCTGCATGTTCACCCACCTCTTTCTGGATAATTCTGGTGTTGAAGTAGACACACTTCAAAGCACCTTCCTGCCTGCCGCTACACTCCTGAAACCTTATTTATGACCTCAGTACTCTCAACCTCCTGGACACTGGAGCTACAATTCTAGTTCCTATTCCCCTGATGAATTAGTTTAAATCCTGCCAAAGAGCATTGACAAAAAAACCCTCGGACATTGTTACTGTCCTGGTTCAGGTGTAGACCATTCTGTTTGTAGAGGTCCCACCTACCGCAGAATGAGCCCCAATTATTCAGGTATATGAATTCCTCCCTCCTGCACCATCCCTGTCGCCATGTGTTCAACTCCTCTCTCTCTCTCTCTCTCTCTCTCTCTCTATTCCTCGCCTTGTAAACATGTGGCACGAGTAACAAAGGTTTAATGACCCCGCACGGACTCCGGACTATGTTCAGTTACTGACCCCCGCACGGACTCCGGACTACGTTCAGACCCCCAGGTCATCTCCTCTGCCCTGAAGCTCTTCAGCCACGTCCTCAAACAGACTCGCTACCACAGCCACATCTCCTTCCTCAGCACCTGCCTACGGAACCGACTGACCCCGCACGGACTCTGGACTACGTTCAGACCATCCCATATTCCCAATTCCTTCGTCTCCGCTGCATCTGTTCCCAGGAGGACCAGTTCCAATACCGAACAACGCAGATGGCCTCCTTCTTCAAAGACTGCAATTTCCCCCCAGAAGTGATCGACGATGCTCTCCACTGCATCTCCTCCGCCCTTGAACCCTGCCCCTCCAATCGCCACCAGGACAGAACCCCACTGGTCCTCACCTACAACCCCACCAACCTCCATATACATCATATCATCCGTTGTCATTTCCGCCACCTCCAAACAGACCCCACCACTAGGGATATATTTCCCGCCCCTCTCCTATCAGCATTCCAAAAAGACCACTCCCTCCGTGACTTCCTCGTCAGATCCACACCCCCAACCAACCCAACCTCCACTCCCGGGACCTTCCCCTGCAAACGCAAGAAATGCAAAACCTGCGCCCACACCTCCCCCCTCACTTCCCTCCAAGGCCCAAAGGGGAGACAGGCCGCCTACTTGCGGAACGTTTCAGAGAACACCTCCGGGACACCCGGACCAACGAACCCAACCACCCTGTGGCTCAACACTTCAACTCCCCCTCCCACTCCACCAAGGACATGCAGGTTCTTGGACTCCTCCATCACCAGACCATAGCAACACAACGGCTGGAGGAAGAGCGCCTCATCTTCCTCCTAGGAACCATCCAACCACAAGGGATGAACTCAGATTGCTCCAGTTTCCTCATTTCCCCTACCCCCACCTTGTCTCAGTCCCAACCCTTGAACTCAGCACCACCTTCCTAACCTGCAATCTTCTTCCTGACCTCTCCGCCCCCACCCCCACTCCGGCCTATCACCCTCACCTTAATCTCCTTCCACCTATTGCATTTCCAACGCCCTTCCCCCAAGTCCCTCCTCCCTACCTTTTATCTTAGCCTACTGGGCACACTTTCCTCATTCCTGAATGAGGCTCATGCACGAAACGTCAATTCTCCTGCTCCTTGGATGCTGCCTGACCTGCTGTGCTTTTCAAGCAACACATTTTCAGCACGAGTAACAAACCAGAGATAACAACTCTGTTTGTTCTAGCTCTCAGCTTCCACACCAGCTTCTTGAATTTCTCCATTACATCCCCATTCTGTTTCTCACTAATGTTGTTGGTGCCTACATGTGCCACGACTTGGAACTGCTCCACATCCACCCCCCTGTTTAGGATCCCAAAACCATGATACTGTACATCACAAACATTGGCACCTGGGAGGCAACACATCAAACATGAGTCTCTCTCGTTCCCACAGAACATCCTATCTGTTCCCCCTAACGATGGAGTCCCCAATGATTGATGTTCTGCTCCTCTTCCCCCTTCATTTCTGAGCAACAGGGACAGACTCTGTGCCAGAGACCTGTGCCCCATGGCTTACACGTGCTAATTCATTCCCCATCAACAGTATCCAAAACAGTATACTTGTTATTGAAAGAACCAACCACAGGGGATCACTTCACTGTCTACCTGTTCCCTTTCCATCCCCTGACTGTAACCCATCTACCTTTTTCCTGTATATGAGATGTGACTACCTCCCCTGTAACTCCTCTCAATAACCCCCTCAGCCTCCCAAATGATCTGAATTTCATCTAGCTCAAGCTTCAGTTCCCTAACTCGGCGACATGGTGGCACAGTGGTTTCCTCCCACAGTCCAAAGATGTGCAGGTCAGGTGAATTGGCCGTAGTGTTAGGTGAAGGGGTAAATGTAGTGGTATGGATGGATTGTGAGTTGGTGTGGACTTGTTGGGCTGAAGGGCCTGTTTCCACACTGTTAGTAATCTAATCTGAGATACTTCATACATAGTAAAATGATTCCAAATATTAATCGGTAAAAGCCATGTTATCATGCAAATGTCATGGTCAGGTTCTGTGGGTGACACGGTGGCACAGTGGTTAGCACTGCTGCCTCACAGCGCCAGAGACCCCGGTTCAATTCCCGCCTCAGGTGACTGACTGTGTGGAGTTTGCACATCCTCCCCGTGTCTGCGTGGGTTTCCTCCGGGTGCTCCGGTTTCCTCCCACAGTCCAAAAATGTGGAGGTTAGGTGAATTGGCCATGCTGAATTGCCCGTAGTGTTAGGTGTAGGGGAATGGGTCTGCGTGGGTGCGTATTGGTGGGTCGGTGTGGACTTGTTGGGCTGAAGGGCCTGTTTCCACACTCTATGTCATCTAATCTAACGCGGTTTCTGAAAAGCTGGAGTAGGGTGCACTTCCTGTAGATGCAGTCAGCAGGGATACTCATGGTGACCCTTATCTCTCACATTCTGGAGGGGGAGCATTCAGCTGCCCTGACCTCCATTCCCACCATTCTAAATTCCCAAAGAGACTATTCAAAAATAAAACTAATAACCTTACCAAATCGGTGCACAATACTTTTTCTGTTTTGAGGAGGAGTAGGATGGGAGACCAGTACTGGAATTGGGAGGTCATGTTGTGGCTGTACAGGACATTGATTAGGTCACTGTTGGAATATTGTGTGCAATTCCAGTCTCCTTCCTATCGGAAAGATGTTGTGAAACTTGAAAGGGTTCAGAAAAGATTTACAAGGATGGTGCCAGGGTTGGAGGATTGAGATACAAGGAGAGGCTAAACAGGCTGGGGCTGTTTTCACTGGAGCGTCGGAGGCTGAGGGGTGCCCATGTAGAGGTTTTCAAAATTATGAGGGGCATGGATAGGGTAAATAGGCAAAGTCTTTACCCTGGGGCTGGGGAGTCCAGAACTAGAGGGCATAGTTTTAGGGTGAGAGTGGAAAAGATATAAAAGAGCCGTAAGGGACAACGTTTTTGCGATTGTGGTGGTACGTGTATGGAATGAGCTGCCAGAGGAAGTGGTGGAGGCTGGTACAATTGCAACATTTAAGAGGCATTTGGATGGGTATATGAATAGGAAGGGTTTGGAGGGACATGGGCTGGGTGCTGGCAGGTGGGATGAGATTGGATTGCGATATCTGGTCTGCATGGACAAGTTGGACCAAAGGGTCTGTTTCCATGCTGTCCATCTCTATGACTATGACTCTGTTTCTAGTTAAGCAACCACCCAAATGTATAATCTCACTTATTGAGCCATCCCATTTTCTTCCTGTTCAGCATGAACTCTACCTGTTCATGAGGTAATTTTTACAGAATTTATTTAATGCCCAGCAGCCCCTGGTCTTCGCTGTCACCGCACCTGCTGCAGATTCACAAGGTAAGCTTTTTATACAATGTGGAATGTCTGTGTCTGAGGAGTCATAAATAGTGTTGAACATTGTGCAATCATTGGTGAACATACCTATTCCTCACCTTATGATGGAGGGAAGGTCATTGATGAAGCAGCTGAAGGTGTTTGGGTCTAGGAATTTCTGCAGGGGATAGCCTGGAGCTGAGTTGACTCACCTCCAACTAACATTACCATTTTCCCATGTGTCAGCTATGACTCTGACTACCGGGGAGATTGCCCCCTGGTACCCATTGATTTCAGTTTTGCTCGGGATCCTTGACGTTACACTTGGTCAAAAGCAGCCTTGATGTTCCTCTGGAATGGAGTTATTTTGTCCATGTTTGAACCAAGGCTGTAATGAATTCAGGAGCTCAATGGCTCCAGCAGCACCCAAACAGAATGTCACTGAGCAGGTTATTGATAAGCAGGTGCTGCTTGATAGTTAATGACAAATGTATTCAATTCTGGTCTCCCTGCTTTGGAAAAGATGCGTGACTTGAAAGTGTTCAGAAAATATTGATAAGGAATTTCCACGTTTGGATAGTTTGAGCTATAGGGAGAAGCTGAATGGGCTGGGCTAATTTTCACTGGAGTGTCTGAGTTGTGACTGTCTGGAGGTTTATAAGATCATGAGGGACATGGATTGGGTAAATTGTGTAGGTCTTCGTCCAGCGCAGGGGATTCTAAAACTAGAGGACATAAGTTTAAGGTGAGGGAGAAAATATTTAAAAGAGAACAAAGGGGCAACTTTTGCACCCTGAGGGTGATGCAAGTTTGGAATGAAATGCCAGAGCATGTGGCGGAGTAGGTGCAATTACGATATTTATAAAGCATCCAGAAAGGTACGTAAACAGGACAGTTTCAGAGCGATAAGTGCCAAATGCTGGCATATGGGACTAGATTAATGTTGGATTTCTGATTGGCATAGATGAGTCATACTGAAGGGGCTATTTCTATTCTGTACAATTCTATCACTGCATAAACATACTTAAAAAGACCTTTTTATCATGCCAAACTAAATAGAGTTAATGTTGATCCATAGCAGGTGATAGTAGGTCAGATGACAATAACTTGTGCATAAGGAAGATTTTAAGGAGCATTTTAAAAAGAAGGAGCTCTTTAATCGGAAGGAGTAGAGATGGAGTCCAGGCGTTGAGACAGTTCAGCAACACAGGATTGTTCCCAATTGTCAAATGTACTTTTGTTTCTGGAATGCTTCCCTTCCATTTCATTTGACTTAATTCAATGAAATCGGTAATTTCATCTAACATTTCACCAGCTGGTAACATTTATATCACAGCTGAATATCTAACACTTTCAGATCGAGTTTATAACACGAGTCACACCAATCCAAGCAAGACAGATGAGAATTCAACATTGATAATTTGGAGGACAATATGCCTGTGTCGGTTATTACGTTAACTGGATGACGAGAAAATGGGATTTGTTATGAAAGCAAATCAGAATAGAGGAAGAAATCTGGATAAAGCAAATGTGTGGAGTTAATAATCTGCTTTCAGAGCGAAATGGTGCTGGACACGAGGGTCCCGAGGTCACAATGCAATGAATGACTGATTTGCCAAATAAGATCTGAGGCAGGGATGGATGTAGGAGCCATTTCACAGATGGAAACAATGACTCTTGGTGACGATGTGGACATGTGTTTGAATTGATCTCAGGCTCAATTCGGAAGCCACATGCGAACAGAAATCAGAGAAGTTCTCATTGACTCCATCGAGCTCACTGAGAGCCACAAAACATTTCCATGGAAGCACTGAGGATGTTGGCTCATCCACAATATCCGACCCCATTCCTGAGCATGGGATCTCATCTGTAACTGAGCTCTCTGGTTGGAGCTTGTATTCTCCCGATCAACACAGCAGCTGATTCGTGGAAAGAAATAAATGACAAAAGGAAGTGATGTCAGCATCATGGCGGGGGGAGGGAACTGAATGGAAACACAAGTATTGCTGAAAAAAAAACGCTTATAACCAAAGTACATCGATTTCTTTCACAGTTTGTTATTTAATCTTTAAAATAGGAAACTTTTCAATTTTAAATTGTGTCCAGATGTGTGTATCGGAGAATTCCATGAGCAGGAGTTCACAGGAGCCTATCGTTGCTGTTCCCAAGTTGGCATGCAGTGAATGATGAGACTTTCCTTCAGATTTTAGTTTGGTATTGGTTCACTGTCTGAGGAGAAATTATTTGGAATGAATTTCTTTTCTCAGGCTCATCTAATTTCTCTTTCAGTTGTGTTTTTTTTTGTTCAACTTTCTTCGAACTGTTGCTCATTGCTAACAGCACTTTACTTTGCCCCCAGTCTTTTTCTTGATGCATCTTCGGGTCATTCCTTGCCCATTCGAAAAGGAGTGTTATCATGTTGCCTATCCATTTCCTCTTTTTGGTCCCTTCCTCACGTTGACTCCTTGTCCCATTATCGGCTCTCAGTTACTTGGATTCTTTCATCAATTGAATTATTTTTATCACTGGATAATTCATGACATACTTTAATTGCTCTCTGAATTTTTTCTGTGTCATCACATAAATACATGCATTTGTGCAGCAACTTAAGCTCCGCAGCATATATGCAACTTGTTCAAAGAGATAAAAATCATCCCAATTCAAGGAAAAACCAGCATTAAATGCATATGTAACATACATCGACCAGAGAAGGATAAAACTGGTGGATATAGCAAAGAGTAAAAAGACAGAATTGCGTCTGTTGTCTACCTCTGGTTCATTCTCTGTTTTTCTTTGACCCCTCAGTTCCTTACGTACTTTAATGGCCTCAAGGATATGTCTGACAGTCAGAATGTTAATAAAAAGAATAAAAGTGAATGGGAGCAATGGTGTTAAAAAATATTCAAAGTATTTAAAACTTTCCCACCGAGGGTCATTATAATAACTATCGCTGGAATAACAATACCATGGAACATTGTTGATGATTGTTAGAGGTTCATATCGAAAATAGTTGGGAATGTTCTTCAAAGAAAAGAAAATGCACATTGTTGCTAGAACTCTCATTGCAGTTTTCTCTGTGCAATACGTGGTTTTCATCTGATGAAAACAAATGGCGACAAATCGATCAAAAGAAAAAGCGACAGTGAACCAGACAGAACAATCAGTTGCTATGAAGTTCAGGACATAGGTAACACGGCAAACAGGAACGATGTCCAGGAAACATTGTGGATAATAATAGTAGCGAAACCAACTAATTATGATTTCAAAGAAAATGAACAGTAGGTCAGACGCTGCCATGGCTACCAGATAGCAAGTGCTGCATTTAGAAAGACCACACTTGTCCCGACACAGGAATATAATCACCACTAGACTAACTGTTAGGGAGATAAAGGAAACAATAGAGACTTGAAGTTACTGATCAAATATTCTTTGGTTGAGTGCAGATGGTAAGGAATGGTTTTCACACAATGATAATTGTTGTTCCATGCCACATCAAGATAAAGAATTATAACCACAACATCAAAGCTTCTGAAAATGAATCAAATGCACTTACAAAATAGATAGGGAAGAACATTTACAACAATAAACCTCTGAATGATGGATTTCAGCGAAAAGGAAAATTGAGAGAGATTAGGTTTATTCTTTGTGTTAGAGAAGATTAAGAGATGACCTGACAGAGGAGTTCATAATTCTGAACAATTTTGACAGGGTAAACAATGATATTTCAATCATTGGTGTGTGAATAACTAGGGAATACATCTTCAGGATTATCAGCAAGAGAGATGGTAGTAAGATTAGGAGAAAGTTCTTTACCCAAAGAGTTGATAGGAATTGGAATGTCCTGCCTGGGAGAGTGATGGAAGTGGATTCCATTGGAGCTTTCAAAAAGGAGCAGCATATTTGTGAAAGTGATGAAATTAGATTGCCTCTAGAATTGTACATCTGCACTGCAGGAACTAAAAGCATGGGCCATTGAAACACACTGCAGTGTCCAGAAATGCATGGCCCCTGCAATATGAAGAAACAAATGACGAGACATTGAGTTCTTCCTTCAGAATATCCTGACAATCTGAACTACAAGTATTCAGCACTGAATATCACCACCATCGCCCAGATTGGATACACAGCACAATCAGAAAAGCTTCAATATTTGCTATGGCCTTCCCTCACCTTCCCCCACCCCCCCCCCCCCCCCCCCCACCCCCCACACGTCAAAGACCGTACACCATAGCCCTTATTCAAGTAAAATATGAATTTTTGTATTGGTCATTGCAATTTCCCAGTTTAGAAATCACACTCTATGTCTGAGATTAAGCAAAGCTTTCTGCCTGATGTCCAGTCTCGCACACCAAAGCCCCTCTGCTAGGCGTCACCTTGTGAATGGAGATGCCCCTCCGAGATTTAGAGCACATAATAGGGCTAAGAACCACAAGTTTTAACCAGCATTTTCAATGGAAATCACCAGAATTGGACCATAGCTTTTTCCAAGAAACCCCATTGTATCATTGCTTGGTATCAGAATCTCCTTCCATGGATTCAGGCCAATGCTGAAAATTAGGGGAAACCGTGATTGACTGGTCTTATCAAGAGACTATAAATTCAGAGATCTAATGTCCCAATGACAAATGGTGTAAATTGAATTGAATAGAATATGGACTTGAGAGTCTAAAGTCACCCGTTAAACTGGTTCAGAGATACCCTTGTGCAGATATCGAAATAATGATTATTTATAAAACGTGATCATGTCATGGCCTATAATCTGGTCCAAATGTTCATTATCCAGCTCTATTTGTCTTTCTGTGGGTGCTGGAGATCTGCCTTTTTGAACGTTTGCATTACATCCTGGGTACAGGACAACCCACAGTGTTCTTGGAGGGAGTTGCAGAAGTTTTGCCCAGCAAAGGTGATGGAACAACGATATATTCTGAATTCAGAATGAAAGCTAACTGGCATGTGATGGCGGTTCTATACTACACTTGTTTGACTAGGTACTGGAGATCATACATTTGTGAGTTGAGACTTAAACTCTAAATATTTTGAATTTTGTAGGTGGTCAATTCATTGTTGGTCATGGTGTCATTGGTGAAGACTGTGACTACTGAATGTGGTGATTGACATGCCAATGAATCGACTGTTTGTCCTACACAGCGTGGTACTTTGTGAACGTTGCACCCATTGTTACAATTGAGCTGCTGTCAGCCAGATACATGGACAGCATTCCATTCCACCACTGGGCTATGCATTCTGGGTGGGAGACATGGATTGGAGAGACAGGTAGGGAGCTTATTGCCATTGTAATTAGAGTGTCTAACATACTTCTGTTACCACAGCTCTTGTATTGGTCATCATGCATTCAGAGATAGTCATCCAATGGGAGATTAGTAGATTCTCACCGTTTGGAGACAATCATTGCCTACCGCTTGTGGTATGCAAATGTTGCTGTCTATTATCAGATCTTATCTCACTGTATATGAACAAATTCAAACATCAAATAACATCGGGTTATAGTACAACAGGCTTTCACAAGTTTTCAGAGCTTTCCTCCACTTCACCCGAAAAAGGAGCAACTCTCGAAATTCTTGGGATTGCAAATAAACCTGTTGAACAATAATCTTGTATTGTGGGACTTCAGTTTGTCCATCCCTGTCCAACACCAGCACCTTCACAACATTGTATATGGACAGAGACCTCTTCATTATCTAAGAAAGTAAATGATGCTGAACATTGTCATTTCCAAAGTGGGGATGTTTGCTCATAATTGCGCAATGCGGGGAAGGGCACTGGTGAGGCAGCTGCAGATTTTGGGGCCTAGGACATGACCCTGAAGAATTCCGATGGAGATGTGCAATGGCTGAGGTGATGGCACGCTAACAGACTGAACCATCTTCATTTGGAGTCAGTATGAAAACAATGAAATCTCATTGACTCTTTTTTGAGGGCTCATTGTTGTGAATGTGTTCATTTTAAGAGCTGAATATTTTTCCAGTCATTAAAATGTAACTGTAAAAGTAGGTGCATCTGGTTGAGGAACAGATGAATGTTTCTGTGAATGCAATCAAACAATCCTGAGATTGGGGCACGACAGAGTTAACATGTCATTATGTTGGAAAGTCAGAGGCACTAGTCCAATAAAAATAGCAACGAGAGACAGAATATTGACTTCTTTGTAGAGAAGAGAATGTTTGTCATTATCACAAAGAGAACTGCTCACAATTCTGGAAATGAACACTGTGAGCTGAGTTAGTGACATAGAGAATACAGATTGCAGGCTGAATCGATTATTTATGATGAAGGTAAAATAATTCATTCACGATTTTCTATATTTAGTTTGCCACATTCAAAAGGTGTGTGAGAGTATAAACATACACACACACAGACACATCTCGAATTTTGCTGAGAGAAATTTGATACTGTACTAAAGTTGGGTATGAAATGTCAAAGGATTTTCAGATACAATACATGGACATGTTACTTCCCTGAATGAGAGAGACCATACTGGCGCCATTAATATGGAATGCTCATTCAGGGTTCGAAAATGTGTCAATAGAAGAGGCTTGGTTGATAGATTAATATTTAAAACTTTCAGAATTCTGGACTGTTAAGCCTTTGTAATGCTCTCCAACTCAATTATTAATCATAGTCATAAGATTATAGGTACTGAAGAGGTATTTGTTGAAACAATTTTATTCGACTTATTATTAGTATTTTCATTTTGATACATTGCCTTAAAACTGGTTGGGGAAAATTTCTCATTGAAACATCTTCCTCCCATGAAGGATATATATCACAAAACAAAGAGCAGAACTCACTGAAATTTTAGGTGTGGAAAGATTGTGAATTATCGATTGAGAAACTGTTTATCAAAACCTAATTAGGATCAGACTTGAAATAGTGTGAACACGTCCAACTCTATATCCATCCTTACTAATGTCAAGCCAATAAATTAGAGATACTAGGTCCCACAGCTTGCCCTAATCTTGCTTGAAGATTAATCCGTCCCAACTATTTGGACAATAGTTAACATGTCTATGGGACATTTCACTGAATTAACATTGCTGCTCTGCCATTTTCCCTTTCTGAAATTAATCACTTCAGTTTATTTCCATTTTGGAAACTTTTACGAAACATAGGGGAAGATTTTCCCATTTGTACTCCACAATGTTTCTGTGTTCTGGACCAGACCACAATTTCTCAAACAATATCATGAAATAACCGAGACTCTAATTTTTATCTCATTTAAAGGCAAGTATAAGGCACTGTATTCCAGGTGTGACTTGATTGGTCAAACACTCGGCTTTAAGCAAAAGCTCAATGTATTCTTCCACCATAGTTAAAGTAGAAACCAAAAAAAGAATTGATATAACTTTAACTGTCGAAATTCTTAACAAATTGTTATATTATTTAATTGTGACTCTTCAATTGTACCAACACAGCAGCATTCCCACAAACATAGTTGGTGAAGGCAAATTAATCAAAATAGATTTCCCTCATTTGCTATCTCCTCCAATCTCAGAAGCAATGCTGACGGAATGAATCTCGCAGAAGAGAGAGTGACTGCAAGCTTTTTGCAGCAGCAACAGAGTGAAAGCTGTGTCCAGCAGTTTCAATCCAAAGCTCAAACTTCAATAATTGTCAGCCCTGCGTTGTGAGAGTCCGATTCCACCCACTCATTCTTCTTTTGCCTCCTTGAAAAAAGCATTTATTTACTGTTTTCCATGGAGCAGTCACCTTGACATCAAATTTCTGAACACTTCTTCAAAAGAAACCGGACAGAACAAATATCTCTTAAAGGCAGATGTCATGACAATTGTCAGCTCCATCAGTGGACACAACAGAATTATCAGTTGGACAACATAAAAGGACAACAGCATCAAAGGGCAAAGTGAGAAACATTCTGTTTGTGAAAGTTATTTGATTCTCTTTGGGACAGCAACTGACACGGCACTTCAGATCTCAGCTTTTGTACTTTTAAAGTCTGCACCACAGTATTGTGCATCTTTTGACAAATGGCGCAGTTTACATGATTTTTTCACAATCAAATAATTTCAAAAAAAAAACATCACAGTTGCAACTCTGCACTCAGTACCCCTCTGAGTGAACTGTTCTTACAAATATCACACCTCCTCACATCTACTGACTGCTGCAAACACTCAAGATCATTGAAGCCATCTGTGCTGATCCACGCTTATCACTCCATAACTTGCTGAACCCTGTTGTATCTGGGCTCCTATTTGGAGCAAGCTGCCTAAGCAAGATCCACTAACACAATCCCTTTCCATCAAGGAATGGGAAACACCAGGTGTCACTAGGAAGTGGGTTGTTACAAAACCCATCTGACCGATAACCGGCATTAACCTAACACAGAGAGAGCGTGGTCTTGCTAAACACTTTCTCGAGCAGTCAGGACTGAAGCTCAGCAAAACTTTATCAATGTGGCATCAATGCAAACCCATTCTGCTTAGTGTAGAGAAACACACAACACTGCACATTACTGAGGAGCCTCCTAAACAGCAAAACATTCACTTTAAACTCCGTGAGCGAGGGAAATATCATCTGACATTGAGATTTGCCTTGCTAAATGGAAATAAAATAATTAGCAATCGTACAGCGGAAATCAGCATGGTTTAGTCCAGTGATTCATACAAGTGAAGTTGTTCCAGGACTTACCAGGAATGCCAATAATGGCAAGAATGGTATAGTATATTTTTTCAATTACTTGTCTTACAGGATACATTTTGTACTTTGTGAAACAATCTTCCCTTCCTGCTGCTGGCAAACTGTTGGAATCAGAGAATTATTGAGGAAATGGACTTTAAATTGCATGGTATCTCCGAAGGGGAAACTTTGAGTACACCTGGTTATGAGAACAGGTTTATTTTAATGACATGATGTCATTGAGATTTATGTCTGTGATTAAATACTCCAAAGACTGTATCCTATGAGGTCTAAAACATTAATTGCAATTTGTCTTCAAACGACAATACTTGCATCATTTCATGTGCTATCAGCCAATGAATATCTAATTTATTTGATATTCTTTTCATTGATGACTTTCATATTCAGCCACTCAATACCTCATGGTGTAGAGCTCCTTGAGAATTGTTGCACTGTTATAGCATTGCTTTCCTCATTAATTCAGTTTTACATCTCATTTGGGAAATCCTATGTGTGAATGTACAGAGCCTGAAGCTGATACTGACCACACCAATACCTGGAGTGAACACCAGGTCACATTTCCTCAAATCGAAGACAAAAAAGAATTCAGAACCTTAATCTCAGAATCATAGAATGATTGCATCATACAGAACAGAGGTGGCCCATAGATCCACTCACTTTGTAAAATTACACAAAAAAGCTACAACAAATATCACTTCCCAACATTTTGTCTTGAATTTTCAGTGTTTATCCAAGTGCGTCTTAAAGGTTTTGAGTTTTCCCAACTTAGTTACTGTTATGATGCTGTCATTTATTTTTGAGAAGAGAGGTCATAAAGACAGAGGTTCTGAAGAGGTTTAGTTGAACAATGGAAGGGGAGTGGCCAGTTTTCTCAGTTCAGTAATTTTCTGGTTTTAAATTAACTGTAACAGTCACAAGATGTGTGATTCCAGGAGAGTGGCATGTTTCAGTAAAACAATCCTCTGACTTACTCTGAAACCACTTTCTGGATGTTATTCCCTCCTTCCTGTTCGAATCTGTGTTTGAATTAACCTTTATTTCCCCGGAGTGTATTTATGTGATGTTCCTGTATTGGAACAGGTAATTAGTAATAGTTACTGTATCAGGTCACGTAAGCTTTCCAATAGTTATGTTTTCGAAATTCTGCTTTCATTTGTTCGTGTTTCAGCTGCAGTGTTGAAATACATTCTGTTTTGCTAAAACCAAATAATTTGACCAATGACATCACACCTGGAAGACCCACTTCACATCTGCCTTTAAAATTAAAACAAAAGTTAGGGTCTAGGCTAACTTCTCAAAATATTTTGAGGTCTGGCATGGTCCGTAACAGTTACCCTCCCGGGCAAAATAGTGCTGAGCCCTACCATCCTCTGGGTGTTATGTCCCCTCGAAACTTCCAGCCTTTAATATTACAATTTATACCTGATTGCTCTTGGCCCTTTGACTCAGGAAAATAACTGGTTTCTGTTCACCCTGTCTATGCCTCTCATAATTTGATATATCCTGTTGTCTGCTCTAAACAAAGTAACTCAAACTGATCCAGCCTCTTGTGCACAGCTAAATCACTGCAGCCCAAGCAACATTCTGGTGAATGTCCTTTACACTCCTTCCAATGCTATCACATCCTATGGCACAATGACCAAAACTGCTCACAGTAATCCAACTGTGGGCTTAAACAATATCCTGATTGATTGAGTTTTTGAAGTAGCGAACAAGAGCGTAAATAAAGGCAGTGTGGTATACACCATCTACAGCAAAGCCTTTGACAATGTATCACGTGGTAAGTTGTTGAGTATGGTAGTATCTCATGAAATCCAGGAACAGCTAGCCAATTGGATATAACATTGGCCTGACGGTAGAACATAGAGGGTGCTGGTAGTGTGTTGTCTTTCAAACTGGAGGCCTGTAACGAGCTGTGTGCCACAGGGATCAGTGCTGGGTTCATGATTATTTGTTACTTGTATAAATGATTTGCATGAGAGTTTAGGAAGGACGGTGAAGAAGTTTGCACATGACACCAAGATTTGTGGCATGGTGAAGAAGGTTATCTGAGAATCCTGCAAGATCTTAACCAACTGGGAATGGATTTTAATTTGATAAAAGCAAAGTGTTATACTTTGGTGGGTCAAACCAGCGTAGAACTTAGACAGTCAATTGTAGGGCCCTGGGGAGTGTTGCAGAATAGAGAGATCTGCACTTTCTTTCATTGGTCAGAGCATTGAGTCTAGGAGTTGGGATAACTCTCTGCAGCTGTTCAAGATGTTGGTGAAGCTACAATTGGGTACGACACGCAGTTCTGGTCACCATGCTAGAGAAAGGATATTAGAAAACTAGAAAAAATGCAGGAACGATTTACTAGGATGCTACCTGGACTGGGAGGCTTGATTTATGAGGAGAAGATGAACATGCTGGGACTTACTTCTGGAGCAAAGGAGACTGAGGGGTCGCCTTTATAAAGGTCCAAAAAAAATGAGAGTCCTACACAAAGTAAATAGCCAACAGATATTCCCCCACAGTGGGTGAATCAAAAACAAGAGGGTATAGGTTCAAGGGAAGAGATACAAAAGGGTACAAAGCGGCTATTATTTTTCACACAAGAGGGTGGTGAATGTCTGGAATGGGAAGCCAGAGGTAGTGGTGGAAGCAAATAAAATTTTGACAGGTACATGGATGTGGTGGACGTCGAAGTATATGGAGCAAACACAGGCAAGTGGGAATAGTTTAATTGTTAAAACTGGGTTGCATGTGCAAGTTGGACCAAAGGGCCTGTTTCCATGCCGTAGACCTTTCTGACTCGATGACTCCTGTACAGCTCCAATGGGACCTTCCTGCTCGTATATAACATAACTCGACTGGTAAAGGCATGTATCCTGAATGTCTTCATAAAAGTCCGAAAAACCTGTCCTGCCTGTTGCCTTCAGGTATCTCTTAAAAATCACCTCGAGATCCAAGATGGCGGCGACTCAGCAAGTCTGAGTCTATAGTGCTCCTCCCAAGACCTATGCAAAGTGGGCCACCCTCCTCCACCACACTCACCAAGTCAATTAAAAATAGTTTTTACTTGATGCAATTAATGGTTTAGTACTAAATTTATACAGTTCAGTCTCCTGTAAAAATGACGAGGGGGAAAGGAGCCCGCAATTCTCAGCGGGCAGGAGCCCCTCCCACACCCTCCCCATCTGCAGCAGAGGCGTCCGCAGCCACCCCGCGGGACTTACCTACGGTGGCGAGCCTTGCGGAAATAATCTCCAAACTCGATGGAAAATCGATGCGTTCGTAGAAGAGTCCTGAAGTCGGTGGAATTCGCTCTCAGCTGTGCAACAAAAGTACGGCCGAGACATTGAAGAAATTGAATGCCGAGTTGGAGGGCTGAGCTAAAGGCTGTGACCTCTCGAGCAGCGAATCCGGACCTTAGAGAATCACATTGATGACCTCAAGAATCAAGGTCGTCGAAAAAATATTCAGTTGCTGGGCCATCCCGAACGGGAAGAAGGTGGCCAGCTTAGAGGGTTCCTTGAACAGTGGCTTCTGCAGTTGTTGAATCTGGAGGCTGGATCAGGCCAGGTCAGGGTAGAATGGGCCGACCGGGTTACAATACATGGGCCTGGCTTGAACCAGCGCCCCCACCCGGTCCTTTTCCGGCTGCAGAGCGATAAGTTGAGGCAGATGCTCTTGGAAGCCTCCAGAAATCTTGGGAAAGATCCCCAAGCCATGACTTATAAAGGATCCAAGATTCTGTTATTTCAGGACTTTTCCCCAGCTTTGGTCTGAAAGAGGAAGGTGTTTGATGAAGCAAAGAAACATTTCAGGGATTTAAACATTCAATACTCCTTGTGATACCCAGCTCTCTACGCTTTAGCCATGAAGGGTCCGTGTATAACTTCGGATCACCGGAGAAGGCCAAGGAACTTTTGGACTCTCTTAGACAAATTATAAAAGTTTAATTGATGTTGTTTTGCCCTAGCCCCACCCCGATTTACACCCCTTTGTTTCCTTTCATTATCTTACTGTTTAATATTATCTCTGGGGGGTGGGAAGAAGGATTTATTTATTCATCCTTTACTTAGCGATTTCCTTTCCCCCCCCCCCTTTTTTTATATATATGCCGGGGGTCTCGTTAATGCAGATGGGGAGGAGGGGGGAAGGGGGGCGACCTTATCTTATTTTACCTTTGTCCTTGGGAGTGGGGTTGTTTTCCCCTGTTATTTTGTATTAATATATTTAATTATTATTTGCTGAGACTGTAATTTTAGTCATATGTTCATATATGGCATTAACATTACCTAATATATTGTGTTGGGGGGGGGAGGGGGTGTGGGTGGGTGGGTGGGGGGGGGTGTGGGTGGGTGGGGGGGGGTGTGGGTGGGGGGGGGGGAGGTGGTGTGGGTGGGTGGGGGGGGGTAGGTGGTGTGGGTGGGTGGGTGGGGGGGGGGGTTGGGGAGAGGGTACTCACTGTTTGTTCTAGTTCAGTAGTATACTTGAATTGTCTTTTTCCTATCGTGGGGTGTCTGGGTCAAGGGTGGGGCACTGGTTGGGAGAGGTTATGATGGGTTTTTTGGAAAGGAAGTGATGCCCCCTGGGAATAAGGGGGGGGGAAAGATCTCCATTTAAATATATTTTATACTTTTTTTTACTATTTAGAAATAGTTTCTTTTATTATATTGATCTGAATGTTCTAAAGAGCTTTTTTTTATTTTTGTGAATTTTATCTGCTCTATGCTCAGGATGTTTTGGATAAATACAGGTTTTGTTGTGATCTGATGTTAACACATTCCGAGCATGTATATCACTGCTCAATTTGTGTTATCCATTGGATTTTTTTTTCTCTCTTGAATAATGTAAGAATTTTAATGATACGCTCTGGTTAGTTGTAAGTTAGATGAGTAGTTAGTCGAGTTTGTCTTTTTTTTCTCTTGGTATTTCTTTTTTCTTGTTTGATAGATTTTGGTTAAGATTTAACTGTATATCAATGTTTATACTTGGGTCTTTTTTTAAGTTTTCTTTTGTAAATTTGTTAAAACATGTTAAAATTTTCAATAAAAATAAAAATCACCCCAAGCTTTTTGTTCCTCGAAGCTTCCTAGTGTATTACCATTCATTGACCATTACCTTGTCTTGTCATTTCTTTCAAAGTGCATCACCTCACCTTCATCAGGGTTACATTTTATCTGCCACTGATCTGCCCTTCTGAGAAACCTGTCAATATCTATGTTTAACCTTCCTGAAGAAGGGCTTATGCCCGAAACATCAATTCTCCTGTTCCTTGGATGCTGCCTGACCTGCTGCGCTTTTCCAGCAACACATTTTCAGCTCTGATCTCCAGCATCTGCAGTCCTCACTTTCTCCTATCTCAGCAAGAGGCCCAGCAATTACTTAACTCGCTTCTCAGAGAGTTCTAGGGTATACTTGACCAGGTCCTGGAGATTTATCTATCTTTATGCGTTTTAAGACATCTAGCTTCTCCTCCTCTGTAATATGGACATTTTAAGATATCGAAGTCTATTTTCCCACGTTCTATATGTTCCTTGTCCTTCTGTACAGTAAACACTGATGCAACATAGTCCTTCACCATCTCCCCTCATCTCCTGCAGGTGCACACAAAGGTTGCTTTTGTGACCTTTGAGGGGCCCTATTCTCTCCTTGGTTACTCTTTTGTCCTTGATGCATTTATAGAATTCCTTTGGCTTTTCCCAAACCCTATTTGCCAGAGCTCTCTCACGTCCCCTTTTTGCCCTCCTGATTTCCCTTTTAGGTATATTTGGGAATCTGAAACACAAGGATAGAACGTCAGAGAAAGGGGCAGATTATTTGGGACAGATGAGCAGACAGCACTTCATTCTAACGTCAGTGAGCCTTTAATATTGTCAATCCCTGAGGATATTCATCTGAATCCATTTCTCCGGTATCCTCACACAGTCCAAAGATGTGCAGATTAGGTACCTTGGTCGTACTAAATTGCCCATATTATTCAGGGATGTGTAGGTAAAATGGATCATACATGGGAAATGCAGGATTACAGGGTTAGGGAGTGAGTCTAGGCGGGATGCTGTTCGAAGAATCAGTGTGGACTTGTTGGGCCGAATCAAGTTTCCACATCAATTCTATGCTGCTTCACCTCTGCCTCTGAGGTAGACTATCACCTGACCCAGTATCCCCTTCAATGGGTCATAGAGCCAGAGATTTGTACAGCACGGAAACAGACCTTCAATCCAACTCGTCCATGCCTACCAGACATTCTAAGTTAATTTGCCAGCAGTTTGTCCAATATCCTTTTAAATCCTCCCAATCCATTTACCTATCCAGATGTCTTTTAAATGTTGCAATTGTACCAGCCTCCACCACTTCCTCTGGCAGCTCATTTGATACACACACCACCCTCTGTATGAAAAGCTTGCCCCTAAGTTCCCTTTTAAACTTTTTCCCTCTCTTCTTAAACCTATAACCTCTAGTTCTGAATCCCCCAGTCCAAGAAAAAATATTCACCCTATTAATGCCCTTCACGATTTTATAAACTTCTAAAGTCACCCCTCAGTCCCAACCTATTACGCCTCTCCATATGGCTCAAACCCTCCAACCCTGGCAACATCCTGGTAAATCTTTTCTGAAACTTTTCAAGTTTTACAGTATCCTTCTGACAGGGAGAGTGGAATTGCACACAATATTCAAAAAGTGGCCTAACCAATGTCCTGCACAGCTGCAACATGTCTTTGCAACTCCTATACTCAATGCATCATCAGGTCTATTTGAAGGAAAGAACTGTCCATACTGGAGATTTCAAAACTATTACAGAAAATGTTGGTGAAATTCGGCAGGTCTAGCATCTGTGGGAACAAAGCAGTCAAACCTTTCGGTGTAATGATTTTTTTTCAGAACTGAAGATTTCTGATGCTAATGATGGCTGGCCTGTTGAGTTTCGCCAGAAATTCGTGTTTTTATTTTCGTCACATTCAATTCCTTATGATCACGGCCTTGTTAAATGCGTTTGAGAATTGAGAGCCATTCAGTCTCACAGCGATGGTGGTATGGTGGGAAGGAAACCTCCCTTCCAAGCAGTTAACCCGCGTTTGATTCCCAGACATCACAGGGTTGTGATTTCAAAGCCATTTTGCACAGAAGAACTTGAAGATGAACTGACATTGTCATCTTACTTTCTCCGAAAGTACATGAATGTTTTATTCTGTGAGAAAACAAAACCATCCAGATTGCTCCTCGCTTGTCATGACGATGGTTTCTATGAATTGCAGCGTGGAAGTGGGTAACAAAACTCAGCAGCTCTGAAGTTTACCCCTCTGCAGCTTCCCAATTCTTATTTAAATGTTAATTGCAGCACAGCAATTTTTTTCGAAAAGTGAGACACTGCTCCATTTAGGAACCTCAAATAATCACACAAGCTGCTGGAAACATTGAACAATTCCAACAGCATCTATTGAGAAGGGGAGGAAGGATTAATGTGTCAGATCTATTCAAGGTTAAAATAAACTCAAACCTCAAATCAGAGATCCTGAATTTTACCTTTTTACATAAATTAACACTTTCTTTATTCCAACCCTTTCACACAATTGCTCTTTCTTTGCGAAATTCTGCTCAATTTTGAACAAAACGTATCCAACAATATTCTTTATTTTGGACAATCAGACAATTATTTCTCAGGGCAAAAGTGAGGACTGCAGATGTTGGAAACCAGAGTTTAGATCAGAGAGGTGCTGGAAAAGCCCAGCAGGTCAGGCAGCATCCGAAGAGCAGGAACATCGACTTTTTGTCTGAAACGTCGATTTTCCTGTTTTATTTCTCAGTCGTGTGCATCAATCGGAGTGCTTTGTGGACAGAGAGAGTCCGTTTGCTCACATGAGCTGCTTCATGACCCCGACAGACCCTGAACATTTCCGTGAGTTGGTTGCAGTTCCCGCTTGCGGCCAGTGGCTGTCACTAACCTGTGGACAGTGAAGTTCCCAGATCAGAGAGATTAAAAACAACAGACAATAATTATTCCCACTTGTGTTGGACGGTGTGTAGGAGAAATAATAAGGGTGGGGACCACTGCTCTTACAGTTTTAGGGGTGGGAAAGGGATTGGAAACGACTGAAAGATAGTAGAAATGGCCATTTGGACAGCGTCTATGGTAAAAGTGAATATATAACTATAAATTAATACATGTTGAGATGTTACATAAATCCAAGGTCTGGATTACATGATCGAGTCAGTCTTACCCAACTGCTGCCTGTCAGGTGACAAAAGGTGAAAAGATGACCACAGCACGATGTGGGGGTCTGCAGCAATCCAGAAGACAATTGTGACAGAATCTGATTAGTTAATGTCGACTCAGTGCGATTGGTTATGTAAATATAACGGGGGTAGAGCCTGGCTTTTAGAACATAACTCACTGTGAGTACTCTCACTGTTCGTGGGCTTTCAGGGTTGGTCGCTATGATCGCTACAGCTTTTGTTTGCAAATAATGGCTTATTATCTTGAGGAATTCTCTGCGTCTCCTGGTCATTCCTAAAAGGTATTATCAACCATAACATGCCTAATTAATCCAGGAGAATCAATGCTTTCGTTAAGAATCCCGTCCAATTTAAATACAAACCTCTGGGCTGCGTGAGAGAGGAAAATATAAAATAAAACCAGTAACGGCCGCCCGGCCCCACTTACCGGCAAGATGACATGTTCAGGGAAAGGAGTGGGGCCAAAGCGGAATCTCTTTCCATCTCCTATTGTTACTTTCCCTTTTATAATACTAGTCCAATAAAACCTCTGATTAAGATTTACCAAAATCCAAATTTCAAAACCAGGCAGCTGTCGAATCTTCCATTTGTATCTTCCTCTGTAGATTTTCTTCTTCTTAGAATTTCTCTTTCACAGGTCGTTGATAGATAAATGTACCTTTAAGAGAACTATTGTGTGGGCAGTCTGCATTTATTGGTGGCTTGGCAGTTCTCTCTCAACTGTTCACGTTTTCCTGGTTTTATATCCCCAAGCACCAGATTTTGTCATCGGCTTTTAATATTGTCGATATACTAGATTCAAACTTGATTGGAGTTTGTTTTTTTTGGTGTATAATTAAACTGATTGGCCTAATTCACATTCGTTTTTTGTCTCCAACCGACTATTCTAGCTGCTGGACTAAAAGGTTTCATTGTATCTTGTTCAGAACATTTGGTGCTGTCAGATACTTTCCTAAAGGTACAGTACACTTTTACACCTTCATAACAAAGGCACAGCTCTTCATTTGAAATTATGCATACATTTCCAGTAAACTTTCACATTCCAAAAAATCTACTGATTTCTCATTTAGTTTTTGGAATGAGGAATTTTATTAGTGGCTTCACTTTTGCTGTCCTTGACAATATCTGAGTCTGAATGTGTACGCCTGTGTGTGTTTGTTTCTGTATGTACGTGTCTGTGTGTCTGCAAGTATGTGTGTGTTTCTGTATCAGTCTGTGTGGGTTTCTATCTCTGTGTCTGTGTGTGTGCCTGTGCATCTGTGTGAATGATGTGTGTGTCTGAAGGGATATGTGTGTGTGTTCGTGTATGTATTACAGTACTTTTTTGATTACGTGTATCTGTGTCTGTCCTTGTACCTATCTATGTGTTTGTGTCTAGTGTGTGTTTATGTAACTATGTTTATGTGTATCTATGTTTATGTGTATCTCTGCAATGGGGTCTCTGTTGTTTTCGGGATGAAGCCATTAAAATGGGATCAAACACGTCTCTCTCTCTCTGTCCCTTTTGTATTTAAGATAATACAATGTTGATGATAATGTTGACATGCGTGTGTGTATGTGTCTGTCTGTCTCTGCCTGCAATGGTACTCACTTTGTCCTGATGGAATTTGGATGAATGAATTAAAATATGGTGAATCAAAGGCTCGAGTCTCTGTCTTTCTCTCTGTCTGCCCATCTTGTGTCTAAAGTGATACAATGCCACCCTCTAGTGAACTCTCCACAAGAATCAGATTTATTTTTGGAGAAAACATTTAAGCCTGTGAATCTCTCATATTGCACGTTTGTTTTGTTCTTCAAAGAATATCTTTGGAGACACAGAACAGTTTTGCTGGATGACTTGTGATCCTGTCCTTGGAATATGAGGAGGAGATGAACAAGCCCAGTGCTGGTCTCACTGCTACCATTTTTGAATCCTTTCTCGCTTAGAATTTGTGAGAGTACATCAGAAAACATTGTAAGCAGCAGAAAGTACAATAAAATGCACACTGTCTCCTCACAAATTGGTTCACATGGAGTTGCCTGGATATAATTGCACGAGAAACACTCTGTTTTGAATAATGTCAGGAATACTACTCAAAGATAAATCATTTCCACATTGCAGGGGGTGCACAACATTTCTCCACATGAGCATCTTTACCGAGGGACCTCAGTCCAATTGCAACAATTTCCACACCGCAATGGTGTGCATTTGTATGTATGTATGTGTGTATATATGTGCATGTGTATGTGTGTGTGTGTGTGTATCTGTGCATGTGTTTGTGTGTGCTGTCAGTTTGGATAGTGCTGTGAGCTGTTGCCCTCCCTCTCTAACCCTTGATTGAATCCTTGAGGTTTTTCAGCCTCCACACCTGTCTGATGCTGAAAAGTCAGGAGCCAGATATTTGTTCGGTGGGCGGGAACTCATAATGTCATATAATACCTGCCACACTTTCTTGCATCGAAACAGCTCATAGTTGGCTGTTTTTGCCATTAGTATGGGGTCTGTTGAATGGTCAAACATTTTCTGAAGAATTATTCTATGAAATTGTATCAGAACCCTCTGAAGTATTTGAATTTGATGGAGATGAATAGATGATTCCAAGCTGATCGGAATTACCCAATAGGAAATTTAACTTTCCCAGGCAATTCCTTTGGATTATGCAATGATGAGGAATCCGCAGGTTTGCAGCTCGACTCTCTTCCTGCACTGGGATAAGGATTCTTATCAGGGTGTCATAGAATACACCCCACTTGCCTGCATGGGTGTTGCTCCAACAAACACTCAAGAAGCTTGACACCATCCAGGACAAAACAGTCCGCTTGATTGGTACCACATCCACAAATATTCACTCTTGCCTCCACCGACGCTCAGTTGGCCAGTGTGTAGCATCTACAAGATGCACCACAGAAATTCACAGCCCTGTACAATTCCTTCCAAACCCACAACCACTTCAACCTGGAAGGAGAAGGTCAGCAGATACATGGGAACACCAGCACCTCCAAGTTTACCTTGAAGCTACTCATCATCCTGACTTGGAAATATGTCACTGCTCCTTCAGTGTTGCTGCATCAAAATCCAAGAACTCCCTCCCTAACAACATTGTAGGTGAACCAAAGCACATAGACTGCAGCGATTCAAGAAGGAAGGAGACCACCACCTTTTCAAAGGACAACTAGGGACAGGGAGTAAATGCTGACCCAGCCAGTGATGTCCACGTTGCACAAATTAATGAAACAAAAATCATTCAAGCCCAGGAACAACAAGTTCCTCCTATGTGCTTCACTGAGGAGTTTTATTTATTTATAACACAAGGAATTTATGTAACCAGATATTTTGCTGTGTTACTGAACTTTGCTCTCAACCGAGACAAAGTTGCTGCATAAATAAATGTGTTTGTGCCACAACTTAGATTCCACAGCATACAACCAACCTTATTGAGGTGAAGTTGAAAATATTTATTCCTTGAATGACATAATACCAGAAATCCACAGCATTGATTAACCACAGGAGGATGAAGCTCCCCGATATGGAGAAGAGCAAAATCACAGCCTTCCTTCTGCTCTCCATCTCTGGGTCTCTGCAGTTCTCTCCTTTGCTCTCACCCTTCAGCCTCTTTCGGACTTGACTGGTCTCTAAAATGTGTCTGACTGTCAGAACATTGAGCAACAGAATTAAAGCAAATGGCAGTATAGGGGTTAAAACCATATCAAGCCAATCCAATGCCACCCACCAAGTCTCAGTATAGTAACTTGATTTTATTTTACAGTAGAATGGCACAATTTTGATCATCGTCCAAGATTTGTATTGAAAATAGAAAGGGATGTTTTTCAGACAGAACAGGATGCAGGTTGTTGCTAGAACCATTGTTGCAGTTTTCTCAGTGCAATATTTTGTTCTCAGCTTCTGACAACAAATCGGTCAAAGGAGAAAGTGACGGTGAACCAGACAGAGCAGTCCATGGCTGCACGAAACAGAGCCCCAATAACATTACACACAGGGGTGATGTCCAGAAAAGACTGTGGGTAATAAAAATAGGGAATTCTCTTCAGGATAACATCAGTGAAAATAACCATCAGATCGGCAGCTGCCATAACCACCAGGTAACGAGTCGTGCAAGAGGAAACACCACACTTACCCTGGGAAAGAATACAAATTGCCAGCAAATTAACTGAGGAAGGAAAATGGGAAAAGAAATAGCGAATTACTGAACAGAAGTTCCCGTGCCTGTTCCAGAGAGCAACAATAAGATTTTACCACCAATGACCTGCCCATTGTGTCTGTAGAATTGTTTTGGATTGAGTGAGTTTGAATTTTAAGATTGTCCTCCAGCCCATTCACTGCAGAGATTATGGAGCTAGGATGGAGTCTGAGTTCACAGTCCTCCTCAGGAAGCAGAAAGAAAACTCAGAGTTTGTTTGGTTACAAGATAACTATTTGAATAACTGTAAAAGATTCTTAAAGGTATCAGCTCCAACTCTGCTGGAGGCAGAACCCCATTGGAAACCTTGCTCCTAACCCAGTCATAGGACTGGAGATTGGACTGTCAATAAAACACAATCTCCCCTTTCCCTTGGGTAAGGTTATCCCTAGCTCTTGGCATTGGACAAAATCCTGATTGGAGCCACTACAGGACCAGAAAACAGGTCATCAGAACTTATGTAAAATTTCAACCAAGCTACTCCATGTGTCTTGCACTTACAGAGAATGCAAGGCTCCCTTAGTGACAATGTGTGAGTGTTGGAACTGCTGTGATATTCACACTGTAATTCTACACATCTGTGCATGACAAATGCCTCAACGTGCAGGGATCAGGAGGGCAATCTGTTAAGATTTGAATTTCCTGACCAGAGGCAGTGGGGAGGAGAGAATTTCCAAAAAGGATGATAGATTAAGCTTTACAAATCAAAACAGCTGCATTATCCTCAAATTCTTTGCTTAACAAACCAAAGAACTGTCTCAGATTTAAAGTTAACAAATCATCCAGTATCCACTGCAGTGTGTGGAAGAGATTTCTAATCCTCTCCCACCCTTTTTATGTGGAAGTGCTTCCAAACATCTCTCCTGAACACACTGGAATTTAATAGATTACCTACAGTGTGGAAACAGGCCCTTAGGCACAACAAGTCCACACCGACCCTCTGAAGAGTAACCTACCCAGACCCATTTCTCTCTGATTAATGCACCTAACACTACAGGCAATTTAGCGTGGCACATCTTTGGACTGTGGGAGAAAACCCAGGCAGACAGAGGGAGAATGTGCAGACTCCACACAGATAGTCACCCAAGGCTGGAATCGAACCCGGGACTCTGGTGCTATGAGGCAGCAGGGCTAACCACTGAGCCACTGTGCCACCCCAGATAATGCGCCCTCATAGAACATAGAACAATACAGCACAGAACAGGCCCTTTGGCCCATGATGTTGTGCCGAACATTTGTCCCAGCTTAAGCACTTATCCATGTACCCATCCAATTGCCGCTTAAAGGTCACCAATGAATCTGACTCTGACATTCCCACAGGCAGCGCATTCCATGCCCCCACCGCTCTCTAGGTAAAGAACCTACCCCTGACATCCCCCCTATACCTTCCACCCTTCACCTAAATTTATGCCCCCTTGTAACACTCTGTTGTACCCGGGGAAAAAGTCTCTGACTGTCTACTCTATCTATTCCCCTGATCATCTCATATACCTCTATCAAGTCACCCCTCATCCTTCGCCGTTCCAATGAGAAAAGGCCTAGCACTCTTAACCTATCCTCGTATGACCTATTCTCCATTCCAGGCAACATCCTGATAAATCTCCTCTGCACCTTCTCCAAAGCTTCCACATCTTTCCTAAAGTGAGGCGACCAGAACTGCACACAGTACTCCAAATGTGGCCTTACCAAGGTCCTGTACAGCTGCAACATCACCTCACGACTCTTGAATTCAATCCCTCTGCTAATGAACGCTAATACACCATAGGCCTTCTTACAAGCTCTATCCAACTGAGTGGCAACTTTCAAAGATCTATGTACATACACCCCAAGATCACTCTGCTCCTCCACCTTACTAAGAACCCTACCGTTAACCCTGTATTCCGCATTCTTATTTGTCCTTCCAAAATGGACAACCTCACACTTGACAGGGTTGAACTCCATCTGCCACTCCTCAGCCCAGCTCTGCATCATATCTAAGTCCCTTTGCAGCCGACAACAGCCCTCCTCACTATCCACAACTCCACTAATCTACGTATCGTCTGCAAATTTACTGACCCACTCTTTGACTCCCTCTTCCAAGTCATTCATAAAAATTACAAACAGCAGAGGACCCAGAACTGATCCCTGCGGAACTCCACTTGTAACTGGACTCCAGGCTGAATATTTACCATCTACCACCACTCTCTGACTTCGACTGGTTAGCCAGTTCTCTATCCAACTGGCCAAAAGTCCCACTATCGCATGCCTCCTGACTTTCTGCATAGGCCTACTATGGGGAAACTTATCAAATGCCTTACTAAAATCCATGTACACTTCATCCACTGCTCTACCCTCATTCACATGCTTGGTCACCTCCTCAAAGAATTCAATAAGACTTGTAAGGCAAGACCTACCCCTCACAAATCCATGCTGGCTGTTCCTAATCAAGCAGTGTCTTTCCAGATACTCATAAATCCTATCCCTCAGTACCCTTTCCATTACTTTGCTTACCACCAAAGTAAGACCAACTGGCCTGTAATTCCCGGGGTTATCCCTATTCCCTTTTTTGAACAGGGGCACAACATTCGCCACTCTCCAGTAACCCCTGGTACCACCCCCGTTGACAGTGAAGACGAAAAGATCATTGCCAATGGTTCTGCAATTTCCTTTCTTGCTTCCCACATAATCCTAGGATATATCCTGTCAGGCCTGGGGGACTTGTCTATCCCCAAGTTTTTCTAAATGCCCAACACATCTTCCTTCCTATCAAGTATCTCCTCTAGCTTACCACTCGGTTTCACACTCTCCTCTTCAACAATACGGTCCCTCTCATTTGTAAATACTGAAGAAAAGTACTCATTCAAGACCTCTCCTATCTCTTCCGACTCAATACACAGTCTCCCACTACTGTCCTTGATCGGACCTACCCTCGTTCTCGTAATTCTCATGTTTCTCACATACGCATAAAAGGCCTTGGCGTTATCCTTGATCCTACCCGCCAAAGGTTTTTCATGCCCTCTCTTAGCTCTCCTAATCCCTTTCTTCAGCTCCCTTCTGGCTATCCTGTATCCCTCCAATGCTCTGTCTGAACCTTGTTTCGTCAACCTTATGTAAGCCTCCTTCTTCCTCTTTACAAGACATTCAACCTCCCTCGTCAACCAAGGTTCCCTCACACGACCATCTCTTTCCTACCTGACAGGTACATACACATCAAGGACACGTCGTATTTGTTCCTTGAAAAAGTTCCACATTTCAACGACATCCTTCCCTGACAGCCTGTGCTCCCAATTTATGCTCCTCAGACCCTGTCTTGCAGCATCGTATTTTCCCTTCCCCCAGTTGTAAAACATGCCCTGTTGCACGCACCTATCTCTCTCCATAACCAAGGTGAAAGTCACAGAATTGTGGTCACCATCACCAAAATGCTCACCCACTAACAAGCCCATCACTTGTCCCAGTTCATTACTGAGTACCAAATCCAATATGGCCTCCCCTCTGGTCAGACAATCTACATACTGCGTTAGAAAAGCTTCCTGGACACACTGCACAAACACCGCCCCAATCTACTTGACCTAAAGATCTTCCAATCGATATTTGGGAAGTTGAAATCGCCCATGACTACTACCCTGTGCTTCTGCACCTTTCCAAAATCTGTTTCCTAATCTGTTTCTTCACACCTCTGCTGCTCTTGGGGGGCCTATAGTAAACACCCAACAAGGTGACTGCTCCTTTCCTGACTTCAGCCCATACTACCTCCAAAGGCAGATCCCCCTCGAACTGCCTTTCTGCAGCCGTTAATCCATTTCTAATTAGCCACACCACCCCCCCCCTCCTTTTTTACCACCCTCCCTAATCTTACAGAAACATTTGTAACCAGGAACCTCCAACAACCATTCCTGTCCCTCTTGTATCCACGTTTCCGTGATGGCCACAACATCATAGTCCCAAGTACTGATCCACGCCTTATGTTCACCCATCTTATTTCTGATACTCCTTGCGTTGAAGTATACACACTTGAGCCCATCTCTGTGGCAAGTATTCCCTGTCAGTGCTACCTTCTCCACAGCCTCCATACATTCTTGGACATCCTGAAAAACAGCTAACCTACTTGCTGGACTACAAGTCCGGATCCCATCCCCCTGCCAATGTGCACCACGACTTCTGGCTGCACACCCTCCCCCTTAAGGATTCTGAAGACATGGTCCGAGACGTCTCGGACCCTGGCACCTGGGAGGCAACAAACCATCCGAGAGTCTTGCCCATGTCCACAGAACCGCCTGTCTGTCCCTCTAACTATAGAGTCTCCTATAACTAGCGCTCTCCACCACTCCCCCTTTCCCTTCTGAGCCTCAGAGCCGGACCTCATGCCAGAGACCCGGTCACTACAGTTTACCCCTGCTAAGCCTTCCCCCTCAACAGTATCCAAAGCGGTATACTTATTGTTGAGGGGAACGACCACAGGGGATCCCTGCACTGCCTGCTTCCTCCCCTTCCCACCTCTAACTGTTACCCAGCTACCTCTGTTCTCTGGCGTAACTATGTCCCTGTAGCTTCTATCTATCACCCTCTCAGCCTCTCGAATAATCCTCAGTTCTAACGCGGTCTGTTAGGAGCTGGAGCTGGCTGCAATTCCTACCTCAAACATCCTACAGGAGGAACATTCCACTGCCTGCGCTGCAATAACTCTACACTTAGTCTCCAAAACAAGAACACTCAGTAGCTTACCTGTTCACCGGATCGAGAATCCTCAATCTAGAATCGCCAACCAATGTGAATAGTTTGTCTTTCCCTGTTAATGTCTTTGGGACTTTGCTCAGATCTGCCCCTAACTTTATAAATTTTAGCGAAAACAGGCCTCATTTATAAAACAAAAACAGAAATTTCTCAGCAGTACTGACAGAATATGTGGGAGAGAAAGTAGAATTAACAGTTCATGTCTTCTCCTTCAGAACTAACTTTCACGATCTCTCCTCCTACCTTCAAACTGTATGAAACCGGAACAGATGGCAGAACACAGAGATCAGAAAATGCTGCAGCTCCAGTGAAGTTGGGAGTCTCTGTCAGAGAGGAATTGTACTGAAAATTCAGCTCAGTGAATTATTATCACTGTTCTGTTTTTTGGGTAAGGCTTACCTATCAGTGACCTGGAGATATTGTTCGAAAGGTAAATCCAGAGAACAGATCAGCAGCAGATTAAAACAAGTTCAATTGTCATAATGCCATACCAGGGATGCCAGTAAAAGCAAGGATGGTGTAGAACACCTTTTGCACCTGATTATTTGGAAGATGCATTTTTCCCGGTGAGGTAATCTGTCCTTCAGTCAGCTGACAAGCTTCTTGTTTGAAACTGAGTTGATGCATTCCTGACACCTTTCCTTATACAGTGTGGAAACTCCTGAGGGAGATCGAGATTACAGCATTGATGAGCTTTGTTTTTTTTAAGAGCAGTCCACTTTAAACAAGAACATTGCACTTACTGATTGAAATGTAATTCTCCTCACACACCGATGTGTGTCCATTGTTGCCGAGGTCAACAATTATTCCCCATCCCCCATTTCCCAGGACCAATTGAGCAGAATTAAACTGCATTTCCTGAGGGAAGGGGGCTGAGTGAGCAAGATATGCTTCCACCAATGGCTACATCACTGACCCCACTCTTATTGTCACTCTCTATCCTTCTCAAGGGGCAACTAAGGATAGGCAATAAATGCTGACTAGCTAATGATGCCCACATCCCGTAAATGAATAGGAATAAAGTGATAACCATGGGAGTTTGATCCAACTTGTACCCCTTGTGTGTGCGTCCAGGCATTATTCATTGTGAGCATGAAGATCTACGACCCCTCAAGAGGGGCCTCTTGGTTCGAGATCGGTCGAAACAATCAAGAAATGCGGTCTATTCAAAAAGCAAGGGTCACTAATTTATTGAATTAAGGTACCTTAATGCAGTTCTATCCAGCAACACAGAGATTGAAGCTTCTGTCTTCTGTGGTGAAGTTGTGCAATTACATTTGAAGTTACACATTATTTATTCTTTTTTAGTCATAGTACAAGAAATACCAATCACATATAATAAGGTGACATGATTTACAGCAAGATAATCCAATGATATTTCCTGGGAAAGGGTTCTTAATTACAAAAAAAAGTCCAATCAACGGTAATATGGTGATACGATTGAAGACAGGTTAATCCAATGGTATTATCTTGAAGAAGGAATATCTTATTTACGTAAATTGTCACACCATGTATCAGTTCAAGGTTAGTTCAAATGGTCAATTAATGTTTCAGTATTCATCTTTTGAAAACTCTATTGTCCTCTTATCTTTGAACTGCAACTTAATTCTGCAAGTCAGCAGTATGTTTAGCACTTTGGTTCACATGCCATTTTATATATTCTTTTAAATCGAGAAACCATTTTGTTATAATAAAAATCTACATATTTTTGTTGCCTAAATTCGAATTTTAGATCCTCATTCCCCCCTTTGGTCATTCTTTGGTCAAAAGACTGCCATATTTCCTCTTCTGCCGAAGGGGAATCAAGGGCAGCCAATGATGTTTCCTCAGCATGATTTAAGTAAAGAAGAAGCAATCGCAGGTAGATAGAATAGTGAAGCAGGTATTTGGTATGCTTTCCTTTATTGGTCAGAGTATTGAGTACAGGGATTGGGAGGTCATGTTGCGGCTGTACAGGACATTGGTTAGGCCACTGTTCGAATATTGTGTGTAATTCTGGTCTCCTTCCTATCGGAAGTATGTTGTGAAACTTGAAAGGGTTCAGAAATGATTTACAAGGATGTTGCCAGGGTTGGAGGATTTGAGCTACAGGGAGAGGCTGAACAGGCTGGGGCTGTTTTCCCTGGAGCGTCGGAGGCTGAGGGGTGACCTTATAGAGGTTTACAAAATTATGAGGGGCATGGATAGGGTAAATAGGCAAAGTCTTTTCCCTGGGATCTGGGAGTTCAGAACTAGAAGGCATAGTTTTAGGGTGAGAGGGAAAAGATATAAAAGAGACCTAAGGGGCAACTTTTTCATGCAGAGGGTGGTATGGGTATGGAATGAGCTGCCAGAGGAAGTGGTGGAGGCTGGTACAATTGCAACATTTAAGAGGCATTTGAATGGTTATAGGAAGGGTTTGGGGGGATTTGGGCCGCGTGCTGGCAGGTGGGACTAGATTAGATTGGGATGTCTGGTCGGCATAGACAGGTTGGACCGAAGGGCCTGTTTCCATGCTGTACATCTCTATGACTAAGTTAATATTTATCAATAATACGCTTAAGTATCGCAATACCAACAAAAAGACCAATTAAAACAATAGCACCATACAAAGACATATTAATTAATCAGTTTTACCATGAGCCAAAACCCCAATCTTCCCATCCCGCACCTTCATTCATTTGGTTGACAAAAGTGTGAATATTATCAATATGTCTAGTAACGTTTTCAAAAATGTCAGTGACCCTCATAATGCATTTTCCTTTAACTATAGTGCAAAATCCACATGCTTTCGCAAGTATGTAATCAGTTTTGTTGGGCAAATTAGCGGAATTCTGAAAGCAATTTCTATTAAGGCAGCAGTTGTCTCATTTCTCAAAATTGTGACTCCACAAATGAGATAATTATGGTTTTGATGACTAATAATACTTAAGGAATTTCATAATGAAAGAACACTAAGAGCTGCATATGCCAATGAGTGTGTTTTATTTTTTGATATGGTCTTTGGATTCTTCCATTCTGCACAGAAGTCAGGAGAAACTGTATATTTAAAAGGGGAATTATGATTTCATTGGACAGGGAACAGGAGTTGGAAATAATGTTCCTACAGCTCCGGTATGTGGACGACTTGCTATATTCAGGACAAGGCAGTTTGCTGCCTTATTATAACATGAAAAAAAATTCAGGTTTAGCATAGGCAATATAGGGTCCTTCCCAGTAATATGCAGGCCTATCTTTGTGACTTCCTGGGGTATGTGGATAATCCAGGATTACATAATTTGGCCCTGGGTGCTGAGTTTGAAAATCATCCAGTATTAATGAGGTGAGTTTCTTGATAAGAAACATGGTCAACATCCCAAATGGTTCTTTCCTTCCAATAACTGGGAAAATATTAGTGCTGTTCGGGGCATCGTCATGAAGGTGGGTATTGTTACCCTCTCCACATAGAGTTTGAATTCCAGTGATAATAGGGATACATTTTTCTTTAAGGCATACACATGAGATGCATGGTCCTTCAGAAAAGCAGTGGCAACTAATACGTTTACTCATAGAAAAAAAAAGTGGGCACTCTTACATAAGCACATCCCCATTCCTTACCTTTGTAGTAACTTGGATAGGATATTGTGGATTTATTGGAGGAAGTCCATAAAGAAGTAGCAGGTGGGGATAGGTAATAACTAAAATGATACTACGTCATGTAAATACTAAGTACTATTCCATACCCCCATGTTAGAATTTGGAAGGATAAAAAGGGGTCAGGGAGTCTCTTACTGAAGTAAGGGTGTAACAAATTACTTCATCCTCTCCAAAAATTTTATTATGGGTTTCTAGAAACACCCCCCTTTGTCTCTTTTACTACGTGATCTATCTGAAAGGGGATTAGGCTCATCAGGGATGCTCAGAGCACAAGTGTAATCAAACTGGCACACAACACCTTTACATGGTAAAGACCATTTAGGCTTGTTCTGTAAATGAACTGTTAATTTTTTATGCAGCTGACCACTGCAAAAGTCATCTTGGCAACATTCAGTCTTTCGGCACACAAGGACATCTTTCTGGCATAGTTGGTACACAGTCTCTATTCGCTCAGGATCACACAGGTAAACTGACCCTTCTTGTGCACCAATGCTGGCAATGCAAGTCCACACAACAGGTCAAGTTAAATCTTTATCATCTCCCCCCTTGCAAGGTTGGGACCGCAAAGTGTCCATTGTAATAAAGTATAAACCATTTCTTCCTTGTATATAAGTATATACAGTATACATATATTCAATTAAAATAGGCATCAGCAAAGAAGTAGCACAAACTAATCTGATGGAGGTCACCCATATTCTGGTCTGAGTATTGCGGGGGACCTTATTTGAGGCCATAATGTTTGCTCTTCAGCAGGCTAGAAGCCCTAAGAACAGTTTTGAAATAAATAATTCTCAAATTAATCAAACTCAAATAGCTCACTGGAGTAAATATATTGCCCATATTGGCAAAAAGCTCGTTCATTTTAAATTATGCACAAGAGATTCCCTTCCTTCCCATTATTTTCTTATTTTATATGGAAAAGCCATATAACCATATGGGTGAATTAAGCAAATCTATTTTTATAAATCCAGCTTTGCTGGGATATAATACTCTTTGAAGTTTTGCTCCTAAAAAAAAATCAATTATCTAAAATTTAGATTAGTTCTGCAATATATCGTATTCTCTTTTTTGAAAAAAAAACATGAACATTATGCCCAATTAAATGGCCCGATCTACAGCTTTGGTTAACAGCAATTAGAATTAAATGTAGAAATCTGATGATGATTTTGAGCAGAAAAGTTGGTAATAAATATTGGCTGGAGGGCAATGCTGTCCCCAAATTATGATAACATGACACAAAGTTTTCAAACCACACTGATTTTTTTCTAATATTGAGCTAACCCTAGAATTTAGATATTGGTACAATCTTAAAATTATAAAGATTAGATTACTTACATAGTGGAAACAGGCCCTTCGGCCCAACAAGTCCACACCGACCCGCTGAAGCGTAACCCACCCAAGACCCATTCCCCTACATTTACCCTGTCACCTAACACTACGGGCAATTTAGCATGGCCAATTCACCTAACCTGCACATTTTTTGGATTGTGGGAGGAAACCGGAGCACCTGGAGGAAACCCACGCAGACACAGGGAGAATGTGCAAACTCCACACAGTCAGTCGCCTGAGGGGGGGATTGAACCCGGGTCTCTGGCGCTGTGAGGCAACAGTGCTAACCACTGTGCCACTGTGCCGCCCACTAATAAGCCATCACTGTTCAGTATAAATATCTACATGAAGATAATAGCTCAGCCAAACACTCCTTCTTAGATCTAACAACCTAATCCAAAAATAAATCATATCAGCTAGTGTGTATTCTTACAAGCTCCATACACGCAGCAATGATATTTAGGCTTAGCGTCTATATATGAAATCAAATCACTTGAGAATTCAGTCAGCAGTATATTTTAGTATAAAGTGTCTGTAATTACTTCAGAAATGGAAATTTACAAATTACTTCCAAATTTCAAAACAATATTGAAAACAATCCAAACACTAAACCTGGATGACTACAGTCAATAAGCAATAGAGACATCAATCTCTACGTTATGAGTTGGCACTGAACAGACAGTATCATTCCCCCTTTATTTTTGCACCTCACCCAGGTCTGGCATACCCATCCTTATACTGTGTCCAAATGAGTTTTGCTGGTGATCCAATGGGATCAGAAGGTTGGGGCGTATGGCTGCCTACTTGGCAGCTGCATATACTTCCGCATACTTTTAATACGATGAACGCCTGTTGATTCCCAACGTCAATTCCGAGGTAGCTTTAAAGACACATTACTCCACATTGGCCACACTTCAACAGTTAAAGCAAGGGCCAGGCATTTGCCCCTGGATTTTTTTTATGTTTTGTTGCCAGTCTCAAAGGTGAATTGCTGGGGTCTGCCTGTCCCCATTTTCAGGATCCCCTCGGGAAAAGGTTATCCAGCAGTAGTTATCACATAGGTACATGGGGTAGGTTTCACCCCCAGTGGGTATCCTGGTTCCAATCAACCCTATCAGTGATGGCATCCATCATTTGGGATCGCGAGGACATTGAATATAATTTGTTTTACCTGTAGCTTGCATCATGGTTCAGTCTGGTTCTAGCCATCCCAATAGAAAACCACCGCTCATCTCATTTGTGACTGGAAATTCCTGGACTGGTTTGTACTGTTGGTCTGGATCATGTCAGTGACGCCAGCCAGAAAACATTGCAAAAGCATAAAGTTAAATAAAGGTAATTGAGCTTCTTCTTTATTGTTAAATTGTTTGCCATTTCCATCAGACAGACAGGCACATCTTTCAGTCTTGTAACACAAGCCATTCATATTCAGGCTACTCCTAGAATTTTACTGCATTTTGCATCCGTATCGCACTGGGACATACTGAGCAAATTTGGCTGTTTGGTATTGCAGTTAGAGCCATGCTTCATTAACATTACTCTAGTCCCTGGGATGGGTAAAAACAATGACTGCATATGCTGAAAACCAAATACTGGATTAGTGGTGCTGGAAGAGCACAGCAGTTCAGGCAGCATCCAACGAGCAGCGAAATCGACGTTTCGGGCAAAAGCCCTTCATTCCTGATGAAGGGCTTTTGCCCGAAACGTTGATTTCGCTGCTCGTTGGATGCTGCCTGAACTGCTGTGCTCTTCCAGCACCACTAATCCAGTCCCTGGGATGGGACCTGGTTTAGGATGGCGCAAGTCGCTCATACCCATGACATCGACTATGAAGACTGAACGCTTCATTTTCAAAAGAAGGAAACGTTTCAACAAGTGGATGCTTTAAATTAAGGCTGGAGACAATCAGAAGATTAGATTCCCTACAGTGTGGAAACAGGCCCAACAAGTCCACATCGATCCTACGAAGAATAAACCACCTAGACCCATTTCCCTCTGACTAATGCACCGAAAACAATGGGCAATTTAGCATGGCCACTTCACCTGACATGCACATCTTTGGATTGTGGGAAGAAACCGGAGCACTCGGAGAAAATCCTCACAGACACAGGGAGAATGTGCAAATTCCACACAGACAGCCATCAAAGGCTGGCATTAAACTCGCGACCCTGGCACCACGCGACAGCAATGCCAACCACATAGCCACAGGGCTCAGCATGTAAACAGTAACAAAATCCCAGTCCTCCAAAAGGATTGGTATGCCAGACATAGGCTCGGGATTCCGAGTAGAATTTCAGTTCTTTATTTTACAGTAATGTTGCCTTCACCTTTTTATATATTCCTCAACCATAGTGGCCTTACATTGTTTTCTCATGTCATTTTTTATATACATATACACAGCCATCACAGTCATCTCCCCAGCTTTTGGGAGTTTCACCTTTCCATATATATACCTATCCCTATCCCCCAATCATATGCAAAACTTCTTTAACTGGCCAGTAATGTAACTTTCCATTCTTTAATGAACAATGAATTAATGCAGTCATGTGTTAAATTAGCCAAGAATCAACATGACAAGTCACTGAGAATGTGTAAAGGAATCCTGCCTATTAATATTGATTCATGCTAATACAATCGATTTATTATAAATATTACTAATATAAATAATAATATATATAATTAATAATAAATATTATTAGTTAGCCTTAATCCATTTCAGAATCCATTATTTAGACCAGCTAACCTGTCATCAGGGGTGGGAAAGATGCTGGAGTCAATTATAAAAGATGAAATTATGACACATTTGGATAGCAGTAACCCCCAGGAGAGGTCAGAGTCATCATGGATTTACCAAGGGGAAATCATGCTTGACTAATCTTCTGGAATATTTGAGGATGTAACAATGAAGATGGACAAGGGAGATCCAGTGGATGTCGTGTACCTGGGTTTTCAGAAACCTTTGATAAAGTCCCACATAGGAGATTCGTGAGCAAAATTAGGACACATGGTACTGCGGGCAAAATACTGACTTGGACTGAAAATTGCCTGGCTGACAGGAAGTAAAGAGTAGTGATAAACGGGTCCCTTTTGGAATGGCAGGCGGTGAGGTGACCAATGGGGTACCACACGGTTCGGTGCTGGGACCGCAGCTGTTTACAATATACATTAATGATATAGATGAGGGTATTAAATGTAATATTAGCAAATTTGCTTGGCAGATTCACTTTAATGTGGGTAAATGCGTGGTTATCCACTTTGGTGGCAAGAACAGGAAGACAGATTATCTGAATGGAGTCAAGTTCAGTAAAGGGGATGTACAGCGAGATCTAGGTGTACTTGTACATCGGTCAATGAAAGCAAGCATGCAAGTACAGCAGGCAGTGAAGAAAGCTAATGGCATACTGGCCTTCATAACAAGAGGAATGAAGTACAGGAGCAAAGAGGTCCTGCAGCTGTTCAGGGCCTGGTGAGACAGCACCCTGGAGTATTGTGTTCAGTTTTGGTCTCCAAGTTTGAGGAAGGACATTCTAGCTATTGAGGGAGTGCAGTGTAGGTTCATGAGGTCAATTCTTGGAATGGCGGGGCTGTCATATGTTGAAAGATTGGAGCAACTGGGCTTGTATACACTTGAGCTTAGAAGGATGAGAGGGGATCTGATTGAGAAGTATAAGATTATAAAAGGGCTGGAAGCAGGAAGCAAGTTTCTGCTGATGGTGTGTCCAGAACTAGAGGACACAGTTTTAAAATAAGGGGTAGGCCATTTAGAACAGAGTTCAGGAGAAACTTCTTCACCCAGAGAGTTAGTGGATATATGGAATGTTCTGCCCCATAAGGCAGTAGAAGCCAAGTCTCCACGGTGGCACAGTGGTTAGCATTGCTGCCTCACAGCGCCAGAGACCCGGGTTCAATTCCCGCCTCAGGCGACTGACTGTGTGGAGTTTGCACATTCTCCCCGTGTCTGCGTGGGTTTCCTCCGGGTGCTCTGGTTTCCTCCCACAGTCCAAAGATGTGCAGGTCAGGTGAATTGGCCATGCTAAATTGCCCGTAGTGTTAGGTAAGGGGTAGATGTAGGGGTATGGGTGGGTTGCGCTTCGGTGGGGCGGTGTGGACTTGTTGGGCCGAAGGGCCTGTTTCCACACTGTAAGTAATCTAATCTAATCTAATCTAATCTGATCATACTTTCAAGAAAGAGATGGATAGAGCTCTTAAAGACAGTGGAATCAAGGGTTATGGGGATAAGGCAGGAACAGGATACTGACTGTGGATGATCAACCATGATCATAATGAATGGTGGTGCTGGCTCAAAGGACCGAATGGCCTACTCCTCCACCTATTGTCTACTGTCTACTGTCTACTGTCTATTGTCTTTTGCAAGCGCTGCTTCCATTCCTTTCCATTTCAGTAAACTGCAGTGCTCCCGTGTAATCATTACCCCCACCCAACACCACCCCACACCTTCCTGCCATGACAGTTGCTGTGTCATTTTATGGGATAAAATCTCAGCTCAGGGAAATCCCCTTTATCAATGACACATGTTACATCCTCAAAGAAATTCAATGGACACACACAACAATGTCAACTCTGCCAGATTATCTTCAACTGATCAATGTGACCTGCTGTATCTAGTTGAATAATACCTTCCAGCAGTTTCCCTGTGATATGTTAAGCTAACCGGCCTGTGCTTCCTGTTTTCTGTCTCCCTTTTTTAATGCAGGGCTTCCACCCGCTATCTTCCAATACACTGGGGCTGAACCATGAATCACCAGGAACAGCAACAGTTTCAAGAATGGGATAGTAAAGCTGTTTCACTCGCTAAATAGCAGTTGCCCCATTCTCCATCAGAGTGGATGATTTCCTTCGGAGCTGACAGATTCTGACCGGTGTATGGCCAAGGTAACGGAAGGGAATCTATCTTGTTGCAGATGGTGGTGGAGAATGGTCACTCTGTGCACTTTTCACTGTCCTCATCTATTCCTATACATGAACACACGTGACAATAGAATTTAATTCTAGTTCTAAACTCAAACCCCAGGGAATCAATTCGGTTAACTAAATAGTTAGAACATCGAACAATACAGTGCAGAACAGGCCCTTCGGCCCTCGATGTTGCACAGACCTGTGAACTATTCTCAGCTCGTCCCCCTATACTATCCCATCATCATCCATGTGCTTATCCAAGGATTGTTTAAATCTCCCTAATATGGCTGAGTTAACTCCATTGGCAGGCAGGACATTCCACACCCTTACCACTCTCTGAATCAAGAACCTGCCTCTGACACCTGTCTTAAATCTATCACCCCTCAATTTGTAGTTATGCCCCCTCATACAAGCTGACATCATCATCCTAGGAAAAAAGACTTTCACTGTCTTCCCTATCTAATCCTCTCATCATCTTGTATGTCTCTATCAAATCCCCTCTTCGCCTTCTTCTTTCCAATGAGAATAGACTCAAGTCTCTCAGCCTTTCTTCATAAGACCATCCCTCCAGACCAGGCAACATCCTGGTAAATCTCCTCTGCACCTTTTCCAATGCTTCCACATCCTTCCCAAAATATGGCGGCCAGAACTATATACAATATTCCAAGTGTGGCCACACTAACGTTTTGTATCGTTGCAGCATGATGTTGCAGCTCTGGAACTCAATCCCTCTACCAATGAAACCTAACACACTGTATGCCTTCTTAACAGCACTATCAACCTGGGTGGCAACTTTCAGGGATCTCTGTACATGGATTCCAAGATCCCTCTGCACATCCACACGACCAAGAATCTTTCCATTGAACCAGTACCCTGCCTTCCTGTTATTCTTCCCAATATGCATCACCTCACATTTAGCCTGCATTGGACTCCATTTGCCACCTCTCAGCCCAATTCTGCAGTTTATCCAAGTCCCCCTGCAACCTGCAACATTCTTCCAAACTGTCCACTACTCCACCGACTTTAGTGTCATAAGTTACATTACTTCCAGTCATTTAACAAATGTACTGACGTGTGATTTATATTGTGTACATTCAGATTGAAAACAATGATAGGCAATTACATTAGATAATTCATTAAGACAACATTTCCACGTGGAAAGTGAGGGGTTGGATTGATGGCAGTGAGCCAATCCCCACAGGATAGGTGATGGGAACTCTTCTCTGACAGATCACCCTGAGCCTGCTCTTGACCCAGGTCTTGATCCCCACCTCCTTCAGATCAGTTCTTTTGATATTATACCCTTATACTAACAGGAATCAGTCATTGTCAGTTTGAATGTGAAACTGCTCACGCTAGAAGTTACTGTGCTCTTCTGATACTTGTGTTAACCCACAATTACATGAGAGATAACAATATTCTTCAAAGACAAGTACACCTTCAAAGCTGATAACAGAACACACTCTTGTTACAATGACAGTCACTAATTTGCTGTACTGTTGGCACAGGCAGTATGTTTTATTCCATTCAAACACAAACATTGACCACCCTGGGATCACAAGGGGGACAGGACCATCCTAGATACAAGAACAAATCAAATACCAGACGATAATTCAGGAACATATGAAGTTATTCCTGCTTTTAGCAGCAGGGATTTAATGACCTGCCCCAAGGGTGAACCATTTCCTGACAGTGCTGTTGTAAAAATGCTGTACAGGTCAGAAACATTTCATAGACACACACACACAGAGACACACAGACAGACGCACACACAATCTGAAATAAACTGTCTGAACTTTCTGGCAGCCAAAAGCTTGTCTGTCAACATGTTTTGTTCAGATGTGTTTCAGAATTAATCAAGGGGACTTTGACTCCGATGGCTGGGTCAGAATTTACTGCCCTTGAGATTATGGTGGTAGCTGCTTTCTTGTGCCACTACAGTCCTGATGATGTGGGAACAATTGGTCAGTGGTGTGGAGGGAATGGGGGGACAGGGATGTTCCAGGATTGTGACAGAGGGACACCGAAGGAATTGCCCTATTCAAATGGTTATTCTGTCTTGGAGAGAGGTAGAGAGACAACTGATGGTGAATTTAACCAAAGTACCACTTCGCCTCTCTACAGCTGACACCAGCTGTCCAGCAAACTGTGCTAACTTACCACCTGCAACGGTGGGGGCTGGACGGCTGGTTTGCAATGGAGAGTGACACCAACATCCTATTTTGGATTTGGTGCTTGGCAACGAACCAGGTCAGGTGTCAGATCTCTTGGTGGGAGAGCGTTTAGGTGATAGTGATCACAACGCCCCCAGCTTGACGATACTCATGGAGAGGGATGGGAGCATATGGTATAAGAGAGCATTTAATTGTAGAGGGGGGGAGGAAATTACAATTCTATTAGACATGAACTAGGGCATCTAAATTGGGAACAGATTTTCTCAGGGAAATGCACGACAGAAATGTGGAGATTTTTTAGGGAGCACTTGCTGATGGTGCTGGACAGGTTTGTCCCACTGAGGCAAAGAAGGGATGGTAGGTTGAAAGAACCTTGGGTGACAAGGGATGTAGAACATCTAGTCAAGATGAAGAAGGAAGCTTACTTAAGGTTGAGGAGGGCAAGGATCAGACAGGGCTCAAGAGGGTTACAAGGTAGCTGGGAAGGAACTGAAGAATGGACTTAGGAGAGCTAGGAGGGTGCATGAAATATCTTTAGCAGGTAGGATTAAGGAAAACCCTAAGGTGTTCTACACTTATGTGAGGAACGGATGGCCAGAGTGAGGGTAGGGCTAATCAAGGACAGCAGAGGGAACTTGTGCCTTGAGTCGGAGGAGGTAGGGGAAGTCCTTTATCAATCATTATTCACAAGGGTGAGGGACCTTGACATTTGTGAGGACAGCGTGAAATAGGCTGATCTACTCAAACAGGCTGATCTACTCAAACAGGCTGATGTTAAGGAGGAGGATATGCTGAAAATTTTGAAAAACATGAGGATGGATAAATCCCCAAGGTCAGATGGAATATACACTGGGATACTATAGGAGGCGAGGGAAGAGATTGCTGCACCCTTGACGATGATCTTTGTGTCCTCACTGTTCACTGGAGTAGTGCCAAATGATTGAAGCATGGCAAATGTTATTCCCTTGTTCAAGAAAGGGAATAGGGATAATCCTGGGAATTATGAACCAATCAGTCTTAAGTCTGTGGTGAGAAAGTTATTGGAGAGGATTCTGAGAGACAGGATTTTTGATTACTTGGAAAACTGAAGCTTGATTAGAGATAGTCAGCATAGCTTTGTGAGGGGCAGGTCATGCCTCACAAACTTTATTGAATTCTTTGAGGATGTGACAAAACACATTGCTGAAGTAAGACCAGTGGATGTCGTGTAACTAAATTTTTGCGAGGCATTTGATAAGGTACCCCATGGTAGGCTCATTCAGAAAGTAAGCAGGTATGGGATACAGGGAAACTTGGCTGCCAGATATAGGATTGACAGACTTATAGAAGACAGAGGGTGGGAGTAGATGTAAAATATTCAGCCTGGAGCTTAGTGACCAGTGGTGTTCCTTGGGGATCGGTTCTGGGACCTCTGCTGTTTGTGATTTTTATAAATGATGAGGAAGTGGAAGAGTTGGTAAGTAAGTTTGCCAATTGCATGAATGTTGGTGGAGTGGTGAATAGTGTGGAAGACTGCTGTAGGTTGCAACAGGACATTGACAGGATGCAGAACTGGGCTAATAAGTGTCAGATGTAGTTCAACCTGGAAAAGTGTGGAATGATTAATTTTGGAAGCTTGAATTTAAATGGAGAATATAGGGTTAAAGGCAAGATTCTTGGCAGTGTGGAGGAACAGAGGGACCTTGGGGTTCCATAGATCCCTCAAAGTTGCCACCCAAGTTGATAGGGCTGTTAAGAAGGTGTAGGGTATGTTGGCTTTCATGAGCATGGCAATTGAGTTTCAGAACCATGAGGTTATGCGGCAGCTCTATAGAGTCCTAGTTAGACCACGGTTGAAATATTGTGTTCAGTTCTGGTCACCTCATTATAGGAAGGATGTGGTAGCTTCAGAGCTGGGGCAGAGGAGATTTACCCAGATGCTGCCTGGACTGGAGCACATGTCTTATGAAGATAAGTTGAGGAAACTCAGGGTTTTCTCATTTGAGCCAAGATAGATGCAAGGTGACTTGATAGATGTGTCCATGATGATGAGGTACAGAGAGAGTGTATAGCCAGAGACTTTTTTCCAAGGCTGGAAATGGCTATCACGAGAGGGCATATATTTTAAGGAAATTTGAGGGAATGTCAGAGGTCGGTTCTTTACACAGCCAGTGGTGGGTGTGTGGAATGCACTGCCAGCAGTGGGAGTAGAGTCAAATACGTGAGGGATATTAAAATGACTCTTGGATAGACACATGAAAGGTGGAACAATGAAGACCATGTAGATTCCTTTGATCTTGGAGGAGGATAAAAGGTCAGCAGAACTGTGAGGGCTGAAGGGCCTGTACTGTGCTTTCCTGTTCAATGTTCTACGTTAACAGCACAGGTTCAATTCCCACACTGGTTGAAGTTAAAAATCACAGAACATCAGGTTATAGTCCAACAGGTTTATTTGGAAGAACGAACTTTTGAGGTGCTGCTTCTTCATCAGTGCTTTGAAATCTAGTGCTTCCTTATAAACCTGTTGGACTATAACCTATTGTTGTGTGATTTTTAATTTTATCCACCTCAGACCAACACCAGCTCCTCCAAATCACGCTGGTTGAGATCACCATGAAAATCCTACCTTCTCAACCCCCCCGCTCCCCTGAGGCATGGTGACACTCAGGTTAAACACACAACCAGTCATGTCTCTGAGAGATCAGCCCTATGGTCTAATGGGATTATAGCGACTTTACTGAAGGAATATATATCAAAATCAGGATGGTGAGAGGCTTGAAGGGAACATGCAGCTTGTGGTGTTCTCATGCATCTATTACCTGTTTCTTTAGGAAGGGAGTGGTCATAGATGTTGAAGATGCTGTCGACAGAGCACTGGTGGTGGATGGAATGAATGTTTGTAGATGTGGTGCCAAACAAACTGGTTACTTTGTCGTAAACGAGAACATGTTGGAGAAACTCAGCAGGGTTGGTGTAACTGTCAAAAGAGAAAGAGAATGAATGTTTCTAGTCCGACATGACACCTTGTCAGCACTGTTCTGAAGAAGAGTAATATTGGACTCAAAATATTAACTTCATGTTTCTCTTCACAGGTGTTGCCGGGTTTGCTGAATTTCTCCAGCACTTTCTGATTTCATTGTGGATTTTGAATGTCTGCAACATTGTGCTTTTATATGGCTGCTTGGTCATGCTGGGATCCCATTTCTTGAGGGATCTTGGAGATATTTCCATCCAGGCCAGTGGGGAGTATTCCATCACAATCCTGACCTGTGTCTTGGAGATGGTGGAGAGGCTTTTGGAGCCATGAGGTACATCCCTCACTGCAGTGTTCCTGCCCCCTGAGCTGCTCTTGTACCCACAGTACTTACATTGTAAATCCATTTCATTTTAAGCTCAATGGGAACTCCCAGCTTTTTGATCTTAGGGGATTCAGCAACAGAAAAGCCATTGCATGTCAAAAGGCGATATTTATGTGATTTATTATTGGAGGTAGTAATTGTTTCACATTTGTTTGGCATGGATGTTAATTGCCATTTGTCAGCCCAGGCCTGGAACATAGAACATGTCAGCGCAGTACAGACCCTTCAGCCCTCGATGTTGCGCCGAGCTGTGAATCCAATCTGAATCCCATTGAACCTGCACTATTCCATTATCATCCATGTGTTTATCCAATGACCATTTAAATGTCCTTAAAGTTCACGTGTCTACTACTGTTGCAGGCAGGGCATTCCATGGCCCTAATATCTCTGAGAAAATAAACTACCTCTGACATCTGTCCTATATCTGTCACCACTCAATTTAAAATATGTCCCCTCATGCTAGCCATCTCCATCCAGGGAAAAAGGGTCTCACTGTCCTCCCTCTCTAATCTTCTGATCATCTTGCATGTCTCTTTTAAGTCACCTCTTAACCATTTTTCTAACAAAAACAGCCTCAAGTCCCTGAACCTTTCCTCATAGGACCAGGTCCACACCAGGCAACATCCTGGGAAATCTCGTCTGCGTCCTTTCCAATGCTTTCATGTCCTTCCCATAATATAGCGACTAGAACTGTACGCAACACTTCAACTGCGGCCTCACGAGAGTTTTGTACAGCTGCAACATGGCCACATGGCTCTGAAAGTCAGTCCCTCTCCCAATAAAAGCTAAGGCACTGTATGCCTTCTTAACGACCCTATTAGCCTAGGTGGCAAATTTCAGGGATCTATGTACATGGACACAGAGATCTCTCTGCTCATCCACACTACCAAGAATCTTCCCATTAATCCAGTACTCTGTGTTCTTGTTGCACCTTTCAAAGTGAATCACCTCATACTTTTCTGTATTAAACTCCATTTGCCACCTCTCAGCCCAGTTCTGCAGCTTATCTATGTCCCTCTGTAACCTGCAGCATCTGTCCACACTGTCCAAAACTCCACCAATCTTAGTATTATCCGCAAATTTAATGAATCTATCGTTCTACACACTCATCCAAGTCATTTATAAAAATGACAAACAGCAGTGGACCCAAAACAAATCCTTGCTGTATACCACTAGTAACTGAACTCCAGGATAAACATTTCCCATCAACCACCACCCTCTGTCTTCTTAGAGCTAGCGAATTTCTGATCCAAACCACAAAAACACCCTGAAACCCATGCCTCCTTATTTTGTGCAATGGCCTACCGTGGATACCCTTATCAAATTGTGACTGAAATTCATATACACCACATCAACAGCTTTACCCTCATCCACCTGTTTGGTCACCTTCTCAATTAGGTTAGTCAGGCAAGACCTAGCCTTCACAAAACCATGTTGACTATCCCTAATCAACTTGGTCCTTTCTAGATGATTATAAATTCTAACTCTTCTAGCCTTTGCCAACCCTTTACCCACAATTGAATTAAGGCTCACTGGCCTATAATTACAGGGTTGTCTCTACTCCCCTTCTTGAACAAGGGAACAACATTTACTATCCTCCAGTCTTCTAGCACTATTCCTGTCGACAATGACAAAATAAAGATCAAAGCCAAAGGCCCTGCAATCTCCTCCCTGGCTTTTCAGAGAGTCCTCGGATAAGTCCCATCTTGCCCAGGGGACATATCTATTTTCACACTTTCCAGAATTGCTAACAGTTTCTCCTTATGAACCTCAATCCCATCTAGTCTAATAGTTTGTAGCTCAGTATTCTCCTTGACAAGATTGTCTTTTTCCAGTGTGAATACTGATGAAAAATATTCATTTACTGCCTCTCCCACCTCCTCAGACTCCATGCACAACTTCCCGTTACTGTCCTTGACTGGTCCTAATGTTACTCCAGTATTTTTTTGTTCCTGACATCCCTCCGAAAGCTTTCCAGTTGCCTCGTTCCCACCTGCCAAAGCCTTCTCATGTCCCCTCCTGGCTCTTCTTAGCTTTCTCTTTAGATATTTCTTGGCTAATTTGTAAATCTCAACCCCAACTGAGCCTTCACATCTCATTCTCAGCGTTCTTCTTGTTCTGGACAAGAGACACAACTTCTTTAGTAAACCGCAGTTCCCTCCCCTCCCTGCCTGACAGGTACATACTTATCAAGGACATACAGTAGCTGTTCCTTGAACAAGCTCCACATTTCAATTGTGCCCATTCCCTGCAGTTTCCTTCCCATCCTATGCATCTTAACTCTTGCTGAATTGCATCATAATTGCCTTTCCCCCAACTATATCTCTTGCCCTGCAGGATATACTTTTCCATTTCCATCACTGAAGTGAATGTAACCGAATTGTGGTCACTATCACCAAAGTGCTCACCTACCTCTAAATCTATCACCTTGCCCAGTTCATTAGTCAGTACCAAATCCAATTGTCCTTGCCTCTTGTTGACCTATTTGCATAATGTGTCAGGAAACCCTCCTGCAGACATTGGACAAAAACTGACCCATCTAAAGTACACAAATGATAGTGTTTCCAGTCAATATTTGGAAAGTGAAAGACCTCATAACAATTACCCTGTTACTTTCTCTCCTATCCAGAATAATTCTTGCAATCCTTTACTCTACATCTCTGGAACTTTTTGGAAGCCTATACAAAACTCCCGAAAGGGTAACCTCTCCTTTCCTGTTTCTAAACTTTGCCTGTTCTACCTCAGGAGATGGGTCCGCATCAAACATCCTTTCTGCCACCTGTAATACTGTCCTTGACTAACAATGCTGAAAATGTGTTGCTGGAAAAGCGCAGCAGGTCAGGCAGCATCCAAGGAGCAGGAGATTCGATGTTTCGGGCGTGAACCCTTCTCCTGAAGAAGGGCTCATGTCCGAAATGTCGATTCTCCTGCTCCTTGGATGCTGCCTGGCCTGCTGTGCTTTTCCTGCAACACATTTTCAGCTCTGATCTCCAGCATCTGCATTCCTCACCGCTCCTTGACTAACAATGCCACACCTCCCCCTCATTTACTCCCTTCTGTGTTCATACTGAAACGTCTAAACCCAGAAACCCGCAACAATCATTCCTGTCCCTGCTCTCTGCATGTCTCTGAAATGGCCAGAACATTAAAGTCTTAGGTACCAACCCATGCTGCAAGTTCACCCACCTTATTCCGGAATCTCCTGGCATTGAAGTAGACACACTTCAAACCACCTTCTTGCCTGCCGCTGCACTCCCGTGACCTTGAAAGCTTATTTATGACCTCACTACTCTCAACCTTCTGTACACTGGAGCTCCAATTCAGGTTCCCATCTTTTGCTGAATTAGCTTCACCATTCCTGAAGAGCATAAACAATTGTCCCCTAAGGATATTGGTACCCCTCTGGTTCAGTGTCGACCATCCTGTTTGTAGAGGACTCATCTACCCCAGAATGAGCTCCAATTATCCAGGTATCTGAATCATTCCTGTAGCCACGTGTTCAACTGCTCTCTCTCCCTATTCCTCACCTCGTTAGCAAGTGACATGAGGAACAAACCAGAGATAACACCTCTGTTTGTTCTATCACTAAGTTTTCACCCTAGCTCCCTAAATTTCTGCCTTAAATCCCCAGCCCTTTTCCTACCTATGTCGTTGGTGCCTATGTGGAACATGACTTGGGGCTACACCCCTCCCCCTTAAGGATACCGCAAACACAATCAGAAACATCATGAACCCTGGCACCTGGGAGGCAACACATCAACCGTGAGTCTCTCTCGTTCCCACAGAACCTTCTATCTGTCCCCCTAACTATGGAGACCCCAATGACTAATGTTCTGCTCCGCTTCCCCCTTCCCTTCTGAGCACCAGGGACATACTCTGTGCCAGAGACCTGTACCCGATGGCTTACCCCTGATATGTCAACCTCCTCAATAGTATCCAAAACTGAGGGGAGCAGCTACAGGGGGTCCCTGCACTGTCTGCCGGTTCCCTTTCTGTCTCCGACTGTAATCCATCTACCTTTCCCCTGTACCTGAGGTGTGACTACCTCCCTGTAACTCCTCTCAATTACTCCCTAAGCCTCCCGAATGATCCGAAGTTCATTCACCTCCGACTCCAGTTCCCAAACGCCATTTCTGAGGAGCTGAATTTGCCAGGATCTTGCTGCAGAGCCACATGGAGGGCTTCAGTATCTGAAGAGGGAAGAATGCTGCTGAACATTGTGTGATTATTAGCGAACCCTCGGACTCATGACATTCTGACTGAGGGAAGGTCAGTTATACAGTCACTAAAGATAGTTAGGGCTAGGACACAATCTTGAGGACCTCCTGCTCTGAGGGCCTGGAGATTAGATGGATGACCTCCACCAACCGCACCAATTGCTGTGGGTCTGGAGTCACATGTAGCCCCGACAAGACCAGGACAGCCCTTATCCCTTAAAAGGCATTAGAGCACCAGATGGGTTTTAACAACAATTGACAAGGATTTTGTGGTCAACACTAGAGTCGTAATTCCACATGTTTATTAAATTGAATTTCTGACATCTGTCATTGATAGGATTTGACCCAGGTTCAGGATAATAGTTGGGAAATGTCTGAATATGGCCTCCTGGCTGATTTAGAATCCAACTTGACATTTCTGTCCCAATTACAAAATAAAAGTTGACGTTTTATTATGTCTCATTGAGTGTAATATTATTTTGTCTCTATTTGGTCCCTTGAAAATGGGAACAGATAGATTGAGTGTGGGCTGTCAATGATATGAACTTGAATCCTATCTGAACAATTGTGAGATGACCCAAGTTGAAATCAGTTAAGGAATTCACTCAGTACAAAGTTGAAATGAACTATAGATGAGCAGAGTGAGTTGGTTTTCCATGGATAGGAAGGTATTACTTGATTGTGTGTGGTGTATATCGTGTGTGTGTGAGTGAGAGAGAGAGAGACAGAGAGAGAGAGAGAGAGAGAGAGAGAGAGAAAGAGAGCAAGAGAGAGAGAGAGAGAGAGATAGAGAAAGACAGCAAGAGAGAGAGAGAGAGAGATATAATCATAGAGATGTACAACACAGGAACAGTCCCTTTGGCCCATTTCACCCAGACATCCTAAATTAATCTCGTCCCATTTGCCAGCACTTGGCCAATATCCCTCTAAACCCTCATTGTTCACATATCCCTCCAGATGCCTTTTAAATGTTGTAATTGTACCAGCCTCCACCACTTCCTCAGTTTATTCCACACACCCACCACCCTCTGCATGAAAAGTTGCCCCTTAGGTCCCTTTTAAATTTCTTCCCCACCCAGGGAAAAGTCCTTGTCTCCTTATCCTATCCATGCCCCTCCATATAAACCTCTATAAGGTCACCCCTCAGCCTCCAAAGCTCCAGGAAAAACAACCTCAGACTTTTCAGCCTATCTCTACAACTCAAGTCCTCCAACCCTGGCAACATTCTTGTAAATCTTTTCTGAACACTTTCAAGTTTTACAACATCCTTCTGATAGGAGGAAGACCAGATTTGCACACAGTATTCCAAAAGTGGCCTAAACAATGTCCTGTACAGATGTAACATGACCTCCCAACTACTTTACTCAATTCATTGACCAATCAAGGAAAGTATACCAAATGCCTTCTTCACTATCCTATCTACCTGCGACTTGACTTTCAAGGAACTATGAACCTGCACGCCAAGGTCTCTTTGTTCAGCAACACTCCCCAAGATTTACCATTAGTGTATAAGTCCTGCTCTGATTTGTTTTTCCAAAATGCAGCACCTCACATTTCTTTAAATTCAACTCCATCTGCCACTCTTCGGCCCATTGGCCCATCTGAGCATGATCCTGTGTATTCTGAGGTAACCTCCATTTTGATGTCATCTGAAAACCTCTGAACTATCCCTCCTACGTTCACATCTAAATCATTTGTATAAATGACGAAAAGAAATGGACCCAGCACCAATTCTTGTGGCACACCACTGATCAAAGGCCTCCAGTCTGAAAAGCAACCCTCCATCACTAACCTCTGTCTTCTACCTTTTGAGCCAATACTGTATCCAAGTGGCTTCCCTGAATTCCACGAGATCTAACCTTGCTAACCATTCCACCATGAGGAACCTTGTTGAACGCCTTACTGAAGTTCATGTAGATCACACCCACTACTCTACCCTCATCAATCTTCTTCATAAGCACAAAGTCATGCTGACTATCCCTATACAATCCTTGTCTTTTCAAATATATTCCCTCCAACAACCTGCCCACCATCGATGTCAGGCTCACCGGTCTATAGTTCCCTGGCTTTTCCTTACCGTCTTTCTTAAATAGTGCCACTACATTAGCCAACCATCAGTCTGCCAGCACTTAACCTGTGACTATCAATGACATAAATGTCTCAGCAAGGAGCCCAGCAATCACTCCCTGAGTTTCCCACAGAGTTTGAGGGTACACCTGATCACATCCTGGGCATTTACCCACCTTTATGCATTTTAAGCCCAGCTCCTCCTCCTCTGTAATATGAATATTTTTAAGATGTCACCATTTCTTTCCCCACATTGTATTGTCTTTCATGTCCTTCTCCACAGTAAATATTGATGCGAAATATTCATTTAGTATCTCCCCAGTCTCCTGTGGTTTTAAACATAGGCTGCCTTGTTGATCTTTGAGGGGCCCTATTCTCTCCCCTGTTACTCTTTTGTCCTTAATGTATTTATAAAATCCCTTTGGATTCTCCCTAATCTTATTTGTCAGTGTTACATCATGTCCCCTTTCAGCCCTCCTGATTTCCCTCTTAAGTCTACTCCTACCGGGCCTCTTAAGTATTCACTGGGGCGGCACGGTGGCTCAGTGGTTAGCACTGCTGCCTCACAGCACCAGGGACCCGGGTTTAATTTCCACCTCGGGCAACTCTCTGTGTGGAGTTTGCACATTCTCCCTGTGTCTGCTTGGGTTAACTCCCAATGCTCCGGTTTCCTCCCACAGTCCAAAGATGTGCAGATCAGGTGAATTGGCCGTGCTAAATTGCCAGTGGTGTTCGGTGCATTAGTCAGGGGTAAATGTAAGGGAATGGGTCTGGGTGGGTTGCTCTTCGGAGAGTCGGTGTGGACTTGTTGGGGCAAAGGGCATGTTTCCACACTGTAGGAAATCTAATCTACTGCATTTATACTCTTCTCGTGATTCACTCACTCTCTGCTTTATGTACCTGGCTTATGCTTCCTTCTTTTCTCAACCAAAACCTCAATTTCTCTAGTCATCCAGCATTCTGGTAATCCAAGATGGAGGATGGGAAAAATTTCTGGCTGTAACAGCTGCTCCTTTTTTTGAGGTATTTTAGGTGCTGGAGGTGATTTCCTCGAATTCCAGGAGCAGCACTTACTGTTTTAGATGCTGTTGCATTGTTTTGGAACTTTAGAAAAAAAAGTCAAAACAACAGCAGTTTTGAAAAGGAGAATAACAGACGAAGGAAGCACATTGTGAGGGCAGTGCAGGAGAGAGAGAGAGGGAGAGAGAGAACCTGCACAGTTACTGCCTTTGCTGTTTTTGAATTGATGTGTCACTGGACATCGGAGTGCATCTGGGAAAATTAACAAACTGTGAATTTCACAACTAATCTTGGAGGAACTGGTTTGGGTGAAGTTCACAGCACAGAATCAGATAAGTGAATTGTTGTTTTAAGTGTCCAAGAGAAAGGCTGTATTAGTGAGTATAGTGGGTTCTTTCTTGATTGTATGTTTTTTGGAGATATGTCTCTTGATTAAACTTAAAATATAAGCCATAGCTATTCAACCTGGTGCAGTGTTTTGGAGAGGAATAAGACGGTGTTATTTTCTGGGTCTGTAGATTGCAATGGAGCAAATATGGCTTTTGCCATGATATGTACTTCTCGTCAGATGTGGGAGTTTAAAGAGAGTTTAAGGATGACTGCAGATTATATCTGCCATAAATGCTGTTGGATGCGAATCTTACCAGATTGAGTGGATCGGTTGGAGAGACAGATAGAAGCGATGAGGAATTTGCAACAGCAACAGTATGTGATGGATGGCAGTTATAGGAAGGGGGGAAAGTCTCAGATACAGTCATATAGATGGGTTAACTCCAGGAAGGGTAACAGAGAGAGGCACCTAGGGCAGGAGTCTTTTGTGGATATACCCATTTCAAACAGGTATGCTGTTTTGGAAAATGTAGGGGGTGATGGATTCTGAGGGGAACGTAGCATGAACAGCCAAGTTTCTGGTATTGAGACTGGCTCTAATGCAAGGAGGGGTATGTCGGCTTCCAAGAGATCAATTGTATTAGGGGATTCTGTAGTCCGAGGTACAGACAGATGTTTCTGTGGCCAGCAAAGAAAAAAGCAGAATGGTGTGTTGTTTCCCTGGTGCCAGGATCAAGGATGTCTCAGAGAAGGTGCAGAATGTTCTCACAGAGGAGAGGGACCAGCAAGAGGTCATTGTCCACATTGAAACCAATGATATAGGAAGGGAAAAGGTTGAGATTCTGAAGGGAGATTACAGAGAGTTCGGCAGAAATTTACAAAGGAGGTCCTCAGGGGTAGTAATATCTGGATTACTCCCAGTACTACTAGCTAGTGAGGGCAGGAATAGGAGGATAGAGCAGATGAATGCGTGGCTGAGGAGCTGGTGTATGGGAGAAGGATTCACATTTTTGGATCATTAGAGTCTCTTTTGGGGTAGAAATGACCTGTACAAGAAGGACGGATTGCACCTAAATTGGAAGGGGACAAATAAACTGGCAGGGAAATTTGCTAGAACTGCTTGTGAGGATTTAAACTAGTAAGGTGGGTTGGGGTGGGGGGTGGGGGACCTAGGGAGATAATGAGGAAACAGATCAATCTGAGACTGGTACAGTTCAGAACAGAAGTGAGTCAAACACTCAGGGCAGGCAGGGATAAGGTAGGACTAATAAATCAAATTGCATTTATTTCAATGCAAGGGGCCTAATAGGGAAGGCAGATGAACTCAGGGCATGGTTAGGAACAAGGGACTGGGATATCATAGCAATTACAGAAACATGGCTCAGCAATGGGCAGGACTGGCAGCTGAATGTTCCAGGATACAAATGCTACAGGAAGGGTAGAAAGGGAGGCAAGAGAAGAGGGGGAGAGGGATATTTGATAAGGGATAGCATTAGAGCTGTGCTGAGGGAGGATATTCCCAGAAATACATCCAGGGGAGTTATTTGGGTGGAACTGAGAAATGAGAAAGGGATGATCACCTTATTGGGATTGTATTATAGACCCCCTAATAGTCAGAGGGAAATTGAGAATCAAACTTGTAAAGAGATCTCAGCTATCTGTAAGAATAATAGGATGGTTATGGTAGGGGATTTTAACTTTCCAAACATCAACTGGAACTGCCATAGTGTTAAAGGTTTAGATGGAGAGGAATTTCTTAAGTGCATACAAGGCAATTTTCTGATTCAGTATGTAGATGCACCGACTAGAGAAGGTGCAAAACTTGACCTTCTCTTGGGAAATAAGACAGGGCAGGTGACTGAGGTGTCAGTGGGGGAGCACTTTGGGGACAGCGACCATAATTTTATTAGTTTTAAAATAGTGGTGGAAAAGAATAGACCAGATCTTAAAGTTGAAGTTCTAAATTGGAGAAAGGCCAATTTTGATGGTATTAGGCAAGAACTTTCGAAAGCTGATTGGAGACAAATGTTCACAGGTAAAGGGACGGCTGGAAAATGGGAAGCCTTCAGAAATGAGATAACAAGTTTCCAGAGAAAATATATTCCTGTCAGGGTGAAAGGGAAGGCTGGTAGGTATAGGGAATGCTGGATGACTAAAGAAATTGAGTGTTTGGTTTCAGAAAAAGAAGGAAGCATATGTCAGGTATAGACAGGATAGATCGAGTGAATCCTTAGAAGAGTATAAAGGAAGTAGGAGTATACTTAAGAGGGAAATCAGGAGGGCAAAAAGGGGACATGAGATAGCTTTGGCAAATAGAATTAAGGAGAATCCAAAGGGTTCTTACAAATATATTAAGGACAAAAGGGTAACTAGGAAGAGAATAGGGCCCCTCAAAGATCAGCAAGGCGGCCTTTGTGTGGAGCCACAGAAAATGGGGGAGATACTAAATGAATATTTTGCACCAGTATTTACTGTGGAAAAAGATATGGAAGACATAAACTGTAGGGAAATAGATGGTGACATCTTGCAAAATGTCCAGATTACAGAGGAGGAATTGCTGGATGTCTTGAAATGGTTAAAAGTGGATAAATCCCAAGGACTTGATCAGGTGTACACGAGAACTCTGTGGAAAGCTAGAGAAGTGATTACTTGGTCTCTTGCTGAGATATTTGTATCATCGATAGTCACAGGTGAGGTGCCGGAAGACTGGAGGTTGGCAAACGTGGTGCCACTGTTTAAGAAGGGCGGTAAAGACAAGCCAGGGAACAATAGAGCAGTGAGCCTGACCTCAGTGGTGGTCAGGTTGTTGGAGGGAATCCTGAGGGACAGGACGTACATGTATTTGGAAAGGCAAGGACTGATTCGGGATAGTCAACATGGCTTTGTGCATGGAAAGTCATGTCTCTCCAACTTGATTGAGTTTTTTGAAGAAGTAACAAAGAAGATTGATGAGGGCAGAGCAGTAGATGTGATCTATATGGACTTCAGTAAGGCGTTCGACAAGATTCCCCATGGGAGACTGATTAGCAAGGTTAGATCTCATGGAATACAGGGAGAACTAGCCATTTGGATACAGAACTGGCTCAAAGGTAAAGACAGAGGGTGGTGGTGGAGGGTTGTTTTTCAGACTGGAGGCCTGTGACCAGTGGAGTGCCACAAGGATCGGTGCTGGATCCTCTACTTTTTGTCATTTCCATAAATGATTTGGATGCGAGCATAAGAGATACAGTTTGCAGATGACACCAAAATTGGAGGTGTAGTGGACAGTAAAGAGGGTTACCTTAGATTACAACAGGATCTGGACCAGATGGGCCAATGGGCTGAGAAGTGGCAGGTGGAGTTTAATTCAGAAAAATGCGAGGCGCTCCATTTTGGGAAAGCAAATTTCAGCAGGACATATACACTTAATGGTAAGGTCCAAGGGAGTGTTTCTGAACAAAGAGACCTTGGAGTGCAGGTTCATAGCTCCTTGAAAGTGGAGTCGCAGGTAGATTGGATCGTGAAGAAGGCGTTTGGTATGCTTTCCTTTATTGGTCAGAGTATCGAGTACAGTTGGGAGGTCATGTTTCGGCTGCACAGGACATTGGTTAGACCGTTGTTGGAATATTGCGTGCGATTCTGGTCTCCTTCCTATTGGAAAGATGTTGTGAAACTTGAAAGGGTTCAGAAAAGATTTACAAGGATGTTGCCAGGGTTGGAGGATCTGAGCTAGAGGGAGAGGCTGAACAGGCTGGGGCTGTTTTCCCTGGAGCATCGGAGGCTGAGGGGAGACCTTATAGAGATTTACAAAATTATGAGGGGCATGGATAGGATAAATAGACAAACTCTTTTCCCTGGGGTCGGAGAGTCCAGAACTAGAGACCATACGTTTAGGGTGAGAGGGGAAAGATATAAAAGAGACCTAAGGGGTAATTTTTTCACACTGAGGGTGGTACATGTGTGGAATGAGCTGCCAGCCGAAGTGGTGGAGGCTGGTACAATTGCAACATTTAAGAGGCATTTGGATGGGTATACGAACAGAAAGGGTTTGGAGAGATATGGGCCGGGTGCTGGCAGGTGGGACTAGATTGGATTGGGATATCTGGTCGGCATGGATGGGTTGGACTGAAGGGTCTGTTTCCATGCTGTACATCTCTATGACTTTATGAGTACTTTGCATCAGTATTCACCAAGGAGAGGGACATGACAGATGTTGAGGTTAGGAATAGATGCTTGATTACTCCCCGTCAAATTGGCATAAGGAGGGAGCAAGTGTTGGATAGTCGAAAAGGAATTAAGGTGGACAAGTCCCCTGGTCTGGATGGGATCTATCCCAGGTTACTGAGGGAAGTGAGAGAGGAAATAACTGGGGCCTTAACAGCAGCATCCTTGAACATGGGTGAGGTCCCAGACAACTGGAGAATTGCAAATGTTGTCCCCTTGTTTAATAAGGGTAGCAGGGATTATCCACGTAATTATAGACCAAAGAGCCTGACATCAATGATTGGGAAGCTGCTGGAGAAGATACTGAGGGATAAGATATGTACCCATTTGGAAGAAAATTGGTTTGTCAGTGATAGGCAACATGTCTTTTTGTAGGGAAAGTCATGCCTTACCAACTTAATAGCATTCCTTGAGAAAGTCACAAAGTTGATTGATGAGGAAAGGGCTGTAGATATCATATACATGGACTTCAGTCAGACGTTTGGTAAGGTTCCCAATGGTAGGTCACATGGAGTCCAGGGTGTGTAAGCTAGATGGATAGAGAATTGGCTGGGCAGCAGGAGATGGAGGAGTGGTGGAAGGAAGTTTCTCAAAATGGAGAACTGTGGTCAGTGGTGTTCCACAGGGATCGGTATTGGGACCACTATTGTTTGTGATATACATAAATGGTCTGGAGAAAGGTATGGATTGTCTGATTAGCAAGTTTGCAGATGACACTAAGATTGGTGAAGTATCAGATAGTGAAGGGGACTGTTAGAGAATGCAGCAGAATATAGATAGATTGGACAGTTGGGCAGAGAAGTGACAGATGGAGTTCAATCTGGGAAAATCCGAGGTGATCCATTTTAGAAAATCCAATTCTAGAGTGAACTATACAGTGAATGGAAAAGCCCTGGGGAAAATTGATGTGCAGAGAGATCAGGGTGTTCAGGTCCATTGTACACTGGAGGTGGCAATGCAGGTCTATGGAGTGGTCAAGAAGGCATACGGCATGCTTTCCTTTATTGGACGGCGTATTGAGTACAAGAATTGGCAAGTCATGTTACAGTTCTATAAGACTTTGGTTCAGCCACATTTGGAATGCTGCATACAGTTCTGGTTGCCACATTACCAAAAGCATGTAGATGGTTTGGAGAGTGTGATAAGGAGGTTCACCAGGGTGTTGCCTGGTATGGAAGGCACTCGCGATGAAGGAAGGTTGAGTAGATTAGGATTATTTTCATTAGAAAGATGGAGGTTGAGGGGTTACCTGATTGAGGTCTACAAAATCATGAAAGGTATCGATAGGGTGAACAGCAAGAAGCTTTTTCCCAGAGTGGGGGTCTCAATTACCAGGGGTAATGAGTTCAAGGTAAGAGGGGAAATGTTTAAGGGAGGTATGCGTGGAAAGTTATTTATGCAGAGGATGGTTGATGCCTGGAAAGAGTTGCCAGTGAAGGTGGGAGAGGTGGGCACAATAACATCATTTAAGATGTATCTAGTCAGATACATGAATGGGCAGGGAGCAGAGGGATACAGATCCTTAGAAAATAGGCGACATGTTTAGATAGAGGATCTGGATCGGCGCAGACTTGGAGGGCCGAAGGGCCTGTTCCTGTGCTGTAATTTTCTTTGTCTTTGTCCTTTGTAGTTTTAAAGTAGTGATGGAAAAGGATAAACCTGATCTCAAAGTTAAGGAAGGCAAATTTTGACAGTATTAGGCAAGATAGAATTTCCCAAATGAATTATAAAACTGAATGAACAAGGAAAGCTGAGGGATAACAGCGTGTAGTAGAACAGCTTTCAAGGAGCTCTCCAACATGAGGTATTGAATGTCTGAATAGCCTCAGCAGGGTGAAGGTCATCACTGAAAAGGATATCAAAAGGTATTGAGATATTGATGTGGCTAATAGTGCTTGAAATAATTTCAGTATTGTTGTTTGAAGACAAGTTGGAATTAACGGTTGAGACCAGGATCAGATTAGTGCAGTCTTTGGGGTATTCAATTACAGATTAAATCTCAATGACATCACATCATTAAAGTAAAGCTATTGTTCAAAATTATAAAAAAGCCTGAAGGTGTAATCACAGTTTCCCAGTGGAGATGCAACACAATATAAAATAAAGTCTCTGGAACTGTCTCATCTCCAATTCTGAGAGGATTCTCCAAATTGGACAGATTGCCAGCAGCAGGAAGGGGGAGGTTGTTTCACAAACAATAGAATGTATTTTCTAAGACTGAGGATCGCTACAGTATACTACACCACCCTTGCCATTGTTGGTGTTCCTGGTAGGCTTTGTTATAATTTTAAGTTGCATAAGTCGCTGCATTGAAACATAGTTATTTCTACTTACGACTGATAATTGTTATATTTCCATTTAGCAAAGCAAATCCTGATGTCAGACAGTAGTGTCCTTACTTATTGTGTTTAAAGTGAATAGTTTGTCAGTTTGGAGTTTCCTCAGTAATGTTCAGCATTGTGTGTTTCCCTATACTGTGCAGAATGGGTTTACACTGAGGCCATATTGATGGAGTTTGGCTGAGCACCAGCCCTGCCTGGTCTAGAAAGGGTTTCGGAAGACCACCCTCTCTCTGTGGTAGTTCACAGCCTGCTATCGGTCAGATGGGTTTTGTAACAACCCACCTCACAGTGACACCTGGTGTTTCCCATTCCTTGATGGAAAGGGATTGTGTTGGTGGATCTTGTTCAGGCAGCTCACTCCAAATGGGAGCCCAGATACAACAGGGCAATGGGTGGGTTCAGCAGGTTATTACGGAGTGAAAAGTGAGGGTCAGCAGAGATGGCTTTGACCATCTTGTGGGTTTTTATCAGTCCGTGGATGTATGGGGTCATGATATTGGTGGGGACAGATCACTGGGTTAATGCGAGTTTCCATCGTGTGAGATCAACGTCTGCAGTTAACATTTCCAAACTTACTCTGTGGTGTAATTCCTCAGCTGAGGAAAGAAACTCTATCTGTAGCTCACAGAGACTCTGCATTATCCAGAGATTGATTGGAATGTTGTGTACTGTTGATCCAGATCTCCAGGAATCACTCTGAGTGAAGGTATTCCGGATCATGGAATTGTACTGAATGGGGATCACAAACCTCAGGCTGGACCCTCATGTTGCTGGGAGGATGTGTCATTGTAGAATTGTACAGAATGGGGTAACTGCACAGGTATGAACTTCTGAGCCAGTATTCTTGCTTTTCTATGGGTATCTGTAAATGCAGCATTGGAGTAAATGGGGAGCACTAATAGCAGAATACCAGTGACCTCAATTGCAAGTCTTACAGGGAACGTCTTTAACTGTGGAACTGTATTACATGTGGGTCAATAGGAATACCAGGTTCCAGTGGCAATGTGATTCAGTCAGCATCTTTCAGTTAGAATTTGACCGAGTGTGGGTTCCCAGCCAAAGGGGAACAACTAACCCCAGTGTCCAAGTGTTACTGGGAGAATCTCTCAGAGTAATATTACACTGAGTAGGGGTTACTGACTGGAGGGGAACAACTTACCCCTGTAGTTTTGCACAGGGAGGAGTAACCCAGACTACAAACTTTAATTGTTTGTGAGGAATTGAATGCAATGGAATATCTGACCGCAGTGGGAAATAGGATGATAACTTGATTGAAACCATGTGATGATTTATTTGTATTTTATTTCTCATTTCTGATCTGTTCACAAATGGATCTGTGAATCTAGCTTGGAAATATGATGGATTGCATGTGGGAAAATCTTCTCAGTTGGGTGAATATGTTTGGTCCAAAGTTTCCAAAGTTAAATGATCCGTTGGAGATAAACAAATATAAGTCAACAATGTGGAGCTGGAGAAGTCTGCATTGGAGGAGCAGGGAAGTCGATGATGTTTGGGGCTGGGATCCTTCATCAGGGCAGGGGACGGCAGGGGAGCAAAGAAATAAATAGAGGGAGGGGGGTAGGGCTGGGGGAAGGGCAGGTAGGATGGTGTTAGGTGGATGCAGATAGGAGGTAATCGTGATTGGTTCATGGGGAGGGGTAGAGTGGACAGGTGAATAGGAGGATGGACATACAGGAATAAAAAAAAATATTTGGAATAAAAGTGTTTGTTTCAACAAATAACTGACTTTAGTATCTGCAATATTATGACTCTGATTAATAATTGAGTTTAAGAGCATTACAGAGAATTAACAGTACAGAATGCAGTATCTAGGCCATTAAGTAGAGAAAATCATGAATGAGACATTTGACTTAAGACTTTACAACTCAATCCTGCCCACCACATTTAATGTCACTAACAGAGCTCACAAATCCAATTTCTCAAGTTGTGGGCATTTCTCTTCTTTTTGTATGGTAATGACAAATATTCTGACTCGACCGGGTCTCCAGACTGTCACACATTGCCCATTTTTTATTCCCAGCTGCTGATCTTCCAAAGAAGCAAGTGTTAACTCTAAAGTGTGACAAACTCAGGACTGTTTGACTTGTATTTACAGAATATCTGTTCCTTAATCAGATCTTAATCACATCATCGAACACCAAGTTATAGTTCAACAGGTTTATTTGGAAATACAGGCAGTCAATCCTTTATTCAAAATCCTGAAATCCGAAAAGCTCCCAAATCTGAAGTTCCTTTTGTGAAGTTTTTTCTCATTTATAAGGTTGTTTGGCGTGCAAACAGTTAACCCAACTCCACACCCACTCGACCCACATCAGATGTGACGTGGGGGCCTGACCCAGCACCCAGCAATTCTGTCTCAGGGCCTGTAGTACTCACCAATGAGTCTGCTGTTTGGTACAATTTTTTTTTAAAATCACCATTAAACTGTCACTTATTCTGAAATGCGAAAACTTCCGAATTCCAAAAACCAACTGGTCCCAAGGATTCGGATAAAGGATTGTGTACCTGTAGTAGCTTTCGGAGCACTACTCCTTCGTCAGGTAGCTCATGGGGCAGGTTCATAAGACACAGAATTGAGAGCACAAGATCATAGTGTCATGCAACTGATATAATATATTGAAGAAATCTAGATTGCTGTTAAGTCTTTCTTTTAGAATAGGTTGCGGGTTTTAATTCATTAATATGTAAATCCCAGAATTTCTTTCAAGTCATATTCCCGAGATAACTTAAGGTTTTATTTTAAAAAGTGACATTCCTGCTCAGATAATGCATTAAATGTGTGAGGTGAGAGACTGTATGTATTCCATCCTTGAGTCAGACTGGTTCTAGTTCCAATGTAGGAATTTATAAAATGTTACATAGATTGACTGCCTGCATTCACTGCCTGCAGATTGTGTGCTTTCTGAGCAAAATAGATTGTATCTACAAATACAATTCTGCCAATGCAAATTCAGCCCATTGACTTAAATGTCTGTGTGTGTACATGTGAGGGAGAGGAGTGTGTGTGTGCGTGCGAGCGAGACTGTGTGCTTGGTAAAGTGTGAGTGTGATGGAGTATAAGCCTGTGAGAGGGTGTGCTTGTGGGGCTTGTGTATGTGTGTGGCTGAGAGAGAGAATATGTATGTGAAAGAGTCAATGTGAGTGTATGAGCATATATATGTGTGTGTGTATAGTGTAGTGGAGTCAACTGTAGTGTGACTTAAACCCCAGATCCCAGTTGAGGCCATCCTCTGGGTATCAAACGTGGCTATTGACCACTCCACCTATACACACTCCACTAAACATGCACACACTCACACTCTGTCCCTCTCCCCCACCGCCCCAACACATGCTCTCTCTCTCTCTCCTTCTCACATGCACACACACACACATGTCAATGAGGTGAATTTGCATTTGCAGCATTGTATTTGCAGATACATTCTATTCTATATTATTGACCAGAGACAAAGTAATTTGTATTTTAACCTCATCCATAAACACACCCTTGGCGAAAGCACATTCAACAAAATAATGTGATTCTCATTGCGGTCTTCTCATTCTAAGGCGGCAGAATAAAATACTGAAAGAACCCTTTCAACAACTGAGAGAGCCCTCGAGATTTTCTGTAGCAGCAGAGAGAGAACTGTATTGACCAGTTTCAACTCCAAAACACAAAGTTCAACAACAGAGAGCAGAAACTAAAACCCTGGGAGTTTGTGAGCCGAACTCCATCCACTCAGGTGTTTTTCATGTAAAATTAAAAAATAACAAAGCTATTTAATCTGCTTTCCATGGAGCAGACTCCTCACCAATAGTTGACAATAGCTCTCTTCAAGAGAACAGGATAAAATAAATCCCTCTTAAAGGCATATTTCCAACACACTGTAGTCCCATGTGGCCCAGACCATGTTAGAATGAAAGCTTACCTCCTCTGAAAGACATTTGTGAAGGAGATGGGATTCTTTTTCCTGACAACTGATAACAATTTAGTGGTCACCTGTTAAGTCTAGATTTGTATAGAATTCACCATCTGCCGTTGTGGATATCGAACCAAGCTCCCCTTGATCTCTGAAATCATTGTTTCACAAGACCAAAACCCCATCATCTCCCCTAATCTTTGACACTGGACTGGATCCACAGCAGCAGTCCCTGATACCAAGCTCCAAGAAGGCAGCAGAGTAGGATGTTCCAGCCAGAACTCATCCGCTCCACGTATTCTTCTTTCTCTTTTCCTGCTCCTTTTCTTCCTGGCCGCTGGTGAGCAATGATTCCTTGCCTGCAGAGATGATTCCCGACCGCTGGTGATGACTCCTGGCCTCTGGGAAGTGACGATGTTTTGCCTGCAGAGATGATTCCCAGCCGCTCGTGACGACACCTGGCCTGGCACAGCAGCCTCCGCTCACGGTCTCCTGGCCTGCCACAACAGATTCCTGGCAATTTGTGGCAGCCTTCTCGCTTCCCATAGCAGCATTCCGGTGAGGCATGGTATCCTCCTGGCCTGTTGTAGGGGCCTCCCAGCCTAACACAGCAGCCTTCCGGTGTGGTGTGCCATCCTCTATTCTTGGCGCAGTGACCTCCCAGTGTGGCAACCTCCTGACCTGGTACAGTGGCCTTACAGCACAGTGACCTTCCTGCCTGGTGCAGCAGCCTCCCGGGGTGACATGGCAATGTCCTAGTCTGGTGTAACAGCCTCCTTGCATAGCGGCTTCTTGGCATGGTGTGTCATTGGCGCGGACTGAAAACTAGCTGCCAGCGTGGTCTGCTGTCCTGAACTTTTACTTTTGTACCTCAGTTGGCACTGTAATTGGTGAGGTATAAACTCCTCACTGTACTCATTGAGTTTATGTGACAATAAAGACTATTCTGTGTTTGGTCTCCTCGAACAAGTTGTGGTGCAATTCTGGTGATCTCCACAGAGAGTGCTGGTTAAACTGTGAAGATTCCTAGCCCTAGTTTGTGCTCCAAATCTGGGAGGAGGATCTCCATTCACAAGGAGAGAGCCTAGGAGAGGAGTTTTGGAGCGTGAGCCTAGACATCAGGCAAGAAGCTTTGCTTAATCCCACATAAAGTGTCTGATTTCTAAAGATGCAATGAATGATGCTGCATGGATTCAGATTTTATTTATGTGAAGACTACAGTTTACAGGCTTGAACATGTGGGGGAATTCCATCACAAATATTGGACGCTGGATGGCATGGTTGCTCAGTGGTTAGCACTGCTGTCTCGTAGCACCAGGAAGCCAGGTTCAATCCCAGCCTCTGGTGACTGTGTGCCATTTATATATTTTCTCTCAGTCTGTTCTGGGTGCTCTGGTCTCCATACACAGTCCAAAAATGTGCAGGGTCGGTGGATTGGCCATGGGAAACACACGGTTACTGGGATTGGGTAGGCACGTGTTTGAGTGGGATGCTCTTCAGAGAGTTGGTACAGACTTGTTGGGCTAAAGAGCTTGTTTCCACACTATACAGATAAAAACAAAATCTTGTATATGATGCTATCTAACCTGGGACATGTTGGTTGGATTCACTGCTGAATACCTTCATAATTCAGATTGTCAGTATGTTCAGTCCTGTGCATGAGGGAGTGACTCAATGTCCAATCTTTCATCTGTCCATATTGTGGAGGGCATCCATTCCTGGACACTGTGGAGTGATTCAATATCCTGCACTATCTGTCATATAGCGTGGACATCCAATTCTGGAGGCAGTCTGAGCTGTGGAAACTTCCAAAGCTGAATGCAAACATTTTGCAGTCAATGTCCATGTCAGGTGTCTCCTATTCTTTATTTTCTTGATCCCAGGTGTCTTCTTGGGGATGTTGTGGTCTTATGGGAAACTCCTGCCAGTCACAGTAACCTATAAAGGAGAAGAAACAACTTCTGCCTTCCCCAAACAATACTGATTACATTTTGTCTTTCTGGGAGTAATTTGCTAATCATGTGATTAATCATGTGATTGTGTCTCTAAAAGTGCAATTGATTCATTTGAGAGGTATTACTATAGTGGTTCTGATGATAAGACACAGAACAACAAATATGTTTGTGCTAAAATCCATCATGCATAGAGAATATTTGATCAGTAACTTTGTCTTTTTTTTTCTCTCTCTCTTACAGTTAGTCTAACAGCAATTCTATTCTTGTCTGGGGGCAAGTGTGGTCTTTCGACATGCACCACCCGTTATCTGGTAACCATGGCAGTGTCTGATCTACTGTATGTTACTTTTGATATCATGCTTCATAAGTTTACCTACTATTATTATCCACGGTGTTTCCTGGACATCACTCCTATTTGTAGAGCCATCTATGCCCTGAGCCGCTTGACCATTGATTGTTCTGTCTGGTTCACTGTCGCTTTTTCTTTTGATCGATTTGTTGCCATTTGTATTCATCAGATGAAACCTCAGTATTGCACAGAGAAAACTGCAATGAGGGTTCTAGCAACAATCTGCATTTTCCTTTCTTTAAAGAATATTCCCAACTATTTTCGATTTGAAGCCGGAAGGATCATTAACAATGTTCCGTGGTACTGTTACACCACCTACAGATATTATAATGATGCTCATTGGCTGAGTTATCGATATATTGAAACATTTTTAACACCACTTCTCCCATTCACTTTTATTCTCTTTCTGAACATCATGACTGTCAAACACATTTTCGAAGCAGTTAAGACACGTAAGGGACTGAAGGGTCAAAGGAAAACAGAGAATGACCCCGAGATAGAGAGCAGAAAGAAATCTGTGACTTTACTCTTTGCTGTATCTGCCAGCTTCATACTTCTCTGGCTGGGGTATATTTTATATTTCTTCAAAGTTGGTTATTATTTGGATGATTTTTATCTCTTCGAACTAATCACATTTATGCTGCGGGATTTAAGTTGCTGCACAAATGCATTTATTTATGTGGTGATGCAGAATAGTTTCAGAGACCGGTTAAAGTATACATTGAAATATCCCCTTATAAAAATAATTCAATTGATGAATAGATCCACGTAGCTGAGAGTCAACATTGGATGCAGCAGATAATGGAACGAGGAGTCCACGTGAGGAATGGACCGAAAAGAGAAGGAGGAGCAGCAACATGATAACACTCCTTTCCTCATGGACAAGGAATGACTCCATCTGAGGAGCAAAATGAAAGAGCCTGGAGGTGTAAAGCCAGTGTAAAGTCCTGTTAGTAATGAGCAACAATTCGTAGGAAGGGGAGGAACAAAAGCCGAAACAAAAAAGGAATTAAATATTCTTCCGCAGTGAAGTCTCTGATATATACATCTGGAAAAAGTGAAAGAAAAGTTCCTGTTATAAAGACTAAATAATGTGATGTGTAAACAGAAAAAAAGTCTGTCTTTTTATTGCAAATATATTTTTAGTGATAATTTACTTTGCCCATTTCCACACTGTCTGCCCTGCCCTGAGACTGATCTCACTCCATTTCATTATTCATTTCTTTACACAATCTTTGGGAAAGACGTTGGGAAACTCCAAGGCCCAATTAGAGGGCTTGGTGGCAGATGTGATCCGAAACTTGGGAATGGGGTCGGATATGGCAAATGAGGCAACATCTCATCCTGAAAACATTTGGTGGCTCTCACTGTCTCCATGGAGCTCACTGTGAACTGACTCTGGATGAACCCTGTTTGCTTGTGGCTTCATATTGAAGGGTGTGATAAATTCAAAATCATATTTACATCATCATGAAGAATTGAATTGTTTCCATCTGCAGAACAGCTCCTATATGCCTACCTCAGTTCATATTTGGTGAAACAGTAATGTATTCCGTTGTTATATCTGGACCTTTGTAGCACACACCATATCGGCTGGAGACCAGATTAGAAACTCCATACCTTTACTTTGTCCAAGTGTCTTCCGCCATCCTGCCTTGGCAAATCCCAGCAAATCCCAATATTCCCTGATCATCCGGTAACTGCAAAAACCAGCACAGGCATATTGTCCTCCAAATTGTCGATTTTACACTCTCACTCGTGTATCCAAAATGTTCCATGTTCTTCCACTGATTTCATTTCTTTTTCGGATTGTGTGAGTCTTGATGTATAAACTCAAGATGAAATTGTTCGATGTTCTGCTATGCTGTAAATGTAACCAGCTGGTGTGATGGTCTAAAAACAATTACAGGTTTTGTTGCAGAAAGTCAAATGAAATGGCGGATAACAATTCCAGAAACAATAGTAAGCCTGATGATTGGGAGCAATTTAGGATCCAGCAGCACATGACCAAGAAACTGATCGGGGAGGGACAGAATATGAATGCAGCCTTCCCTTGAAGCCAAGATGCCACTTACATTCCCAAGCCATTTCTCATCTCGATTATCACCTCCCCAACAGCACTCACAAACCTATTTGGGGGAATTATATGGATGTTCATTCCAGTCCTACCAAGATGTAAACTGTCCATCTTGTTGAGTTCTAGCCTGCTCTAGAGCTGGTCCTAATGCCTTGAAACATGCTGCCTGACCTTCTGAACCCGTTTTCCAGACACATGTTCAACCATCCAATTATTCTGCTCAAATTCTGATCAGCACATGGGACTGGCAGTGATTCTGAGAATACTGTGTTCCACATCCTGCTTTTCAAACTCATTCCTTGCTGCCTCAAATCTGTTTCATGGACCACATCCCCACATTCCCACCGAGGTCTTTGTCACCAACATGGAGCAATACCTCTGTCATTTGATCCTCCTGCAGCAGCAGAATTTCCTGCAGCTGTTCTGTGATATCCTTGACCCTGGTAGCAGGGAGGTTATCATCGCATGCTGAAGATATGTTTATAACTGTAGAAACTCCACTCTGTTCCCCGAACTAAAGAGCCCATTATCAGTACGGTGTACCCACTGTTCCTATCTTCCTGACGTGACTCTGTCTGCATTCCTCTGATGAATCCTTTCCATTACAAGTTTCCAAAGCAGGGAACTGGTGTGTGATCTCGATCATCTCAGGGGACCCCTGAGATACCTGGCTGTCACTCATTCCTTATTTCCCCATACACACTAAACTGTGGTGGAGCCAACTCCATAAATGTGGTATTCCCCTCATCCTCAGCCCCGTGGATGGCCCACAGTTCCTCCCATTCTGGAAAACAGACCTCCAGTTCATGCACACTGTGACATTTCCAGGAGATATGTTTATCTCTGACATATCGAACCTCCTAGAATCCCACATTCCACAGGTTGACCATTTCCTTGCTCAGAGACAAAAAAAAACTGCAGATGTTGAATTCCAAGGGAGACAAGCAGGAGGCTGGAAGAACACAGCAAGCCAGGCAGCAACAGGAGGTGGAGAAGGCAATATTTTGGGGGTAACTCTTCTTCAGGACTGGGGGAGGGTTTGTGGGGAGCTGCAGTTAAAGGGGGTGGAAGGGGCAGGGTGTTGGTGGGGATAGGTGAAGACAGGTAGAGGGTATGGCCTGGTTGGTCAATGGAAGGAGTGAATCCGGTTGGTGGCTGGGAGGAAGGGTCGATGAGAGGAATGGAAGGGAGGGGGAGGGGCTAGGAAGGGAATCAGGGGATGGGAAAGGAGGTTATTTGAAATTGTCTCACCTGTCAGGACTGTTTGGGGCATTGGATGGAGGTGAAGGGGGTGGTGTGCTGGTAGGTTTTGCATCATTGGTGAGACAAAGGTTCACATGCCTCTCCTCCAACCTAGTTTACTGTACCCGGTGCTCCCGGTGTGGTCTTCTCTACAACAGGGAGACCAAACATAAACTTAGTGAACAGTTTGCCGAGCATCTCGGCCAGGCCCACAGAGGGCGAGCAGACCTCCCAGTCACAGCCCATTTTAATTCCCCTTCCCACTCCCTTTCTGACATGACCATCCTCGGCCTCCTCCATTGCCACTACCAATTGGAGGAACAACACTTCATCTTCCACCTGGGCAGCCTGCAGTCCTGAGTACTCAACATTGAGTTCTCCAATTTCAAACAACCTCCCTTCCCTTCCCCTGACTCCATTCCCAGACTCTCCCCTCTCCCTTCTAGCCACCAATTGGATTCATTCCTCCCATCGACCAAACAGTTTGACCTGTCTTCACCTATCCCCACCTCACCACCCTGCTCCCCCCCCACCCTGTTTACCTGCAGCTCCCCTTACACCCACCCCCAGTCCTGAAGGAGGGTTACACCCGAAACATTGCCTTCCCCACCTCCTGATGCTGCCTGGTTTGCTGTGTTCTTCTCGCCTCCTGCTTGTCTACCATTTCCTTGCAGCAGTGCTATCTAATCTTATTTTGAAGTTACTGACCAGTTATAACATGTTGAATGGCTTACCAGTTAGTCCCAAAAATCTCCTTCCTCTTCACTGTATGAGGAACCAAGCACTTGGCATTGCTACTCAATGAAAGCAAATGAAAAGTGGAGAAGAGTATTCCGTTCCCTCTTTCACCCAATCCATCATTCACCAAGTTCACTCTCTGTGAGATCACAGCTTTGAGCTCTGTCAATCCCTTCCTGTCCCTACATTGTAACTGCTTCAATGACACAGTGTACAGGCTTCATTTTGCTTCAGAAACATACACTGCTTGCCATTTGGAAAGTTGAATGCAGGTCCCTGCCTTGGGAAGGTTGGAGATTTCAAACCAGAAGAGTCTGACACTTTATGCAACCCTGGGCTGTACCTCTCCTGGGAATGTCTGATAGTGATAGTGCAGGGGTTTTTATTCTGTAACCAGACTATACTCTACCTGATGTAGGATTGCTTTATTGGGAAGTGTTGTGGGATCGTGCTTTGTATCTAACCTCTATTTTACTTGGCCTAGGCATGTATGAGGGGACCAACAAATGCATGAAATTTGGTAACGTCTAATTTCCCTGCTCTAAATAACTTTAAATGTAACATTCAAGACAATTGCTGAGTTGTAGCATGAATTCACCTGTTACCTGTCTCTGTAGTAGTCACATGATCATTTCCGGATACATTGGCAGATGTACAATATGTGTCCCTGCTCAAACCTGTAACAAAGAACACTTAAAAACCTCTCCAATTTCATTGCCACCACCACCCCAACTTGTTTCTGAACACTCACTGCCGATTGATTGTTCACTACCTGCACTTCCAAATCACTTGGATGATCTTGAACCTCAATAAGGTAAAAATCACACAATACCAGATTTTGGTCCAACAGGTTTATTTGGAAACACTAGCTTTCAGACCACTGCTCCTTCATCAGGTGGTTGTTGGAGTGTCACTCCAAAAGCTAGTGCTTCCAAATAAACCTGTTGGACTATAACCTGGTGTTGTGCGATTTTTACCTTTGTACACCCCAGTCCAACACCGGCACCTACAAATCTAATTAATAACTTCTTGATTCTCAATTCTCGTCAAAACTTGAGACATTTTAATACAACATGATCTGATGGTCAATGTGATATATAACTGGGTATGCTCTTTGTGAATTTGTGCAGGATCTCCACCTTTGTAACTCAGCAACATTGCACAATTTATGCAAACTTGCAATTCAGGGAGTGGCACTGAGGGTGTTGGATCCAATCAGAGGATCAATAGTGACAGAGCTCTCTGATTATAGCAGAGTACCCAGGAATGTGCAGGCTCGATGGATTAGACATGGGAAATGCCGGGTTACAGGGATATTGCAGGAAGGTGGGTCTGGGTTGATACTTTTCGGAAGGTCGGCCTGGACCCGATGGGCCGAATGGCCAGCTTCCACACTTTCGGGAGTCTATGCTTCTACAAAGTGCTCAGTTGGGCAGAAAAGTGACAAATTGAACTCAAACTGGAGAAGGGTGAAGTCATTTGTTTGGGAAGGGAATGTTGAGCCTGTGCAAGAACAGCAAAGCACATCATTGTGGGGCAGTGCAAGATGATTTTTGGGCAAGCACTGTGTACAATAGACAGAGACAAGCAGAGAAATACAGACAGCTGGAGAGAGAGAGAGAGAGAGAGAGACAGCTGGAGAAAGAGGGAGAAAGAGATAAAGGGTAAAGTCAGGCACAAGGATAAAGAGACAGATGAAGTAAAACGTTCTTACATCGAGGTCAAGAGAGAGGAAACAAAGAAAAGGACAGACAGAAACAGTGAGAGGAGGGCGGGCACAGAGAGAGACAGAGAGAGATAGAGACTTACTTGATAAGTCTGTGAGACCACACTCCTAATTTTGGCACAAGCCCCAGGGAGATTTGCAGGGTCCACAAGGCTGATTCTAGCATTGTCTTTTTGGTGCCAAGACCATGCCAGGTTATCCATGTGGTTTCATTTCTTCATTGAGACCTTGTTAGCCATTGATACAACTTGCTATTTTAGAGAGTAGCTAAGAGTCAATTGTGTTGCTGTGAGTGTGGAGCCACATGTAGGCCAGACTAGGTGAGAATGGTAGATTTCCTTTCTTAAAGGAGATCAGTGAGCCAGATGGATTTTTCTAACAATTAACAATGGTTTCATGGCCTTTAGTACATTCTTAATTCCAAATCTTTATTAATGAATTCAGATTTCACCAGCTGCTGTGATGGGATTTGTACCTGAGTCCCAGAGCATTTGCTGAGGTTCTGGATTAATCTGCAATCCAGCCCCCTGAGCCCCCACGACCCCCCCACCCCTCCCCCAATTTGATAAACTCCAACAGCATGTAAACTCCTCCAGCCCCTATACCCCTCCTTGCCTCTAAATGACTCCAGGCCCTACACCCCTCAATATCTCTGTAACTTCCTCCAGCCCCTACACTACTATCTCTGTAATCTCCTCCAATTATCTCTATAATATCCTCCAGCATCTACTTGCCTCCCCAGATCTGTAATGAGCTCCAGCCCAACATACATCCCTATCTCTGTCAGCCCCGACTCTCCTCCTTGTCTGTAATATTCTCCATGGACCGACAGAATGTCCCCATTCTCTAAACTCCTCCAGCCCCTCCACTCGTCCCAAGCTCAGTAACCTTCTCCAACCCCTACAGACTTCCATATCTCTGTAAAACCAGTATCTTTCCATTTGTCTATCACTTCATCCAGCCCCAACTCACCTTCCTGTCTCGGAGCCCTTTCAAGCACAGACACTCGGCATATCTCTGTAACTTCAAGCATCAACACTGTTCCCTAGTACTATAAGCTCCTTCAGATCTACACCCTCCCTATCTCTGTAATCTACTCCAGCCCTGACATCCCTCCCTATCGCTGTAACATCCTCCATCCCCGACACTGTGCTCTATCTCCGTCAGCCCCTCCAGCCTCTACAGCCCTCCCTATCACTGTTGCCTCCTCCATCCCCTACACAACTCCCTGTCTCTGTTACCTCCTCCAACACTTACAAAGCTCCCTATCTCTGAAAACTCCTGCAGCTGCTACACATCTCCCTATCTCTGTTATCTCCTCCAGACCATACAGCTCTCTCTCTCTCTCTGTAACCTACACTCAACCCTGCACTTCTCGATATCTCTGGAACTTGCTCCAGCCCCTATACTCTTTCCTATCATTGTTATTTCCTCCATTCCCTCCAACTCTTCCTAATGCTGTGTCATCCTCCAGCCCATGCACTGCTCCCTGTCACTGTAACCGCTCACAGCAACTGCATCCCTCCCTATCACTGTGATTTCCACCAGTGATGTCAGGATTGGCTCGGTCAGAGGAGAGGAATAATATTTGGAATTTAAGTTTCTGACCCATGTTAAGAATCAATTCTGGATATTTTAACCAGTTTAACTAAGTTCTAAAATTCCTCAGAGTAAGTCTCTGAGAATTTATTCCCCATTCTCACCAAAACCTCAGTCAGTGCAAGAGAAAGATTTTTTTGAGGGACTTTTCAAATCTCACTACCTTCTGTCTGATCACCTCGTCAATGGGATTTACACAACACAATGTGGTGTCTGTGAAGCTGTTTTGATCTTCTTGCTGATCACATTCACTCTCAGACAGATCAGCCAGAGACACGGTCAGTGCAGTGACCTAGCCTTCCTTGTGTTTCTTGGAGCAGCCTCATGTCTCCGATGAAGCCAGTTTATAAACCAATTGTGATGTCTGAGCTCTCTCTGTGATGTACACGGTGAGGTCACACTTTGACCTCTCCGGTTCAAGAGGCCTCACTGTGATCAAACAGGGAGTTACTGAAACCCTCACTATAACGTCCCTCAGCCCCAGCACCGCTCCCTATCTCTGTAACCTCCTATAGCACCTAGAATCCTTCCATCTCTGTCACTTCCATTAATCTCTATAAACCTCCCTATCTCTGTAAATTCTGCCAGCCCCTAAACTCTTCCCTACCTTTGTAACATGCTCCAGCCCTGCACACCTCCCTAGGTCAGTCACCTCCTAGAGCACCTACAACCCTCCCATCTCTGTTATCTCCTTTAGCCACAACAAGCCTCCCTATATCTGTAAACCTGCTCCATCCATACACCCCTCATCTCTCTAATGTCCTTGAGAAACTACAAACTCCCTATCACTGTCAATTCTGCCATCCATCAAAACTCATCCCTATCTTTGTAACATCTTCCAGACACTGTATCTGTACCTATCCCTATCTGTTCCAGCCCCAACATCCCTTCCTCTTTCTGTGACAACATCCAGCAGTTACATCCCTCCCTGTATGAGAAGCCATCTTGACTATTGACATTATTCCATATCTCTCCAACAGCCTCCAACCTCTATTCCACTCCCTACCTCTGTAAACCCCTCCAGCTCCAACATCCCTTGTTATCTCTGTCATCTCCTCCAGCACCTAAACCCTCCTTATCTCCTTATCCTCCTCCAGCCCCTTCACTATCCCTATAGGACATAGACGCTTCAGACAGGACAGGGAAGGAAATAAAAGGGGGAGAGGAGTTGCATTGCCGGTCAGGGATGATAGCATGGCTGTGCTGAAGGAGGGCACGATGGAAGGCTTGAATAGTGAGGCATTATGGGTGGAGCTGAGAAAGAAGAAGGGCACAGTTACGTTGTTGGGGCTGTATTACAGGCCTCCCAACAGTGAGCATGAGGTAGAAGAATGAATAGGTAAACAGATTATGGAATGATGTAGACGCAACAGGGTAGAGATGATAAAAGCAAATTACTGTGGATGCTGGAATCTGAAACCAAAAGAGAAAATGCTGGAAAATCTCAGCAGGTCTGGCAGCATCTGTAAGGAGAGAAAAGAGCTGATGTTTCGAGTCTAACTGACCCTTTGTCAAAGGGTAGAGATGATGGGAGATTTTAATTTTCCCAACATTGACTGGGATACACCGATGGTCAGAGGTCTGGATGGGGCATAACTTGTAAAACGCATCCAGGAGAGTTTTCTAGAGCAGTACCTCAATAATCCGATGAGGGATGGGGCAGTATTGCACCTGGTGTTGGAGAATGAGCCAGGCCAGGTGGTGGGAGTTACAGTGGGGGATTTCTTTGGGAACAGTGACCACAATTCTGTAAGCTTTAGAATACTTATAGACAAAGATGAGAGTGGTCCGAAGGGAAGAGTACTAAACTAGGCCAAAGCCAATTATATCAAAATTAGGCAGGAGCTGGGAATGTGGATTGGACACAGCTATTTGAAGGGAAGTCCACATTTGACATATGGGAGGCTTTCAAAGAGAGGTTAAAGATAGTGCAGGATAGGCATGTCCCATTGAAGGCAAAGGATAGGAAGGGCAAGATTCATGAACCGTGGATGACAGGAGAAATTGTACAACTAGCCAAGAGGAAAAGGGAAGCGTACATAAGGTCTAGGCAGCTAAGAACAGAACAGGCCCTGGAGGAATCTCGGGAGAGTAGGATCAGTCTTAAACAAGGAATCAAGCGGGCTAAAAGGGGTCATGAAATAGCTTTAACGAGCAGAATTAAGGAGAACCCCAAAGCATTTTATTCTTAAATAAGAAGCAAGCGAATAACTAGAGAAAGGATTGGTCCACTAAAGGATAATGAAGGAAGGCTGAGTGTCAAACCTGAGAGAATGGGTGAGATTCTGAATGAGTCCTTTACATCAGTATTCACTGAGGAGAGGGACATGATGTATTTTGAGATTAGAGATACATGTTTGATTAGTCTGGATCATGTTGCCATCAGTTGGGAAGTTGTGTTGGGTCGGCTAGAGGTTATTAAAATCCCCAGAACTGGATGGGAGGTGAGAGAGGAAATAGCTGGCGCCCCTGGCAGATATCGTTGTGGAATCCTTAAACACAGGTGAGGTGCCAGAGGACTGGAGGGTTGCTCATGTTGTCCCCCTGTGCAAGAGGGTTATTAGGGATATTCTGGGTAACTACAGACGAGTGAGTCTGATGTCAGTGTTGGGAAATTTGTAGGAGAATGTACTGAGGGATAGAATCTATTTATATTTAGAAAAGAATGCGCTTATCAGTGATAGACATCATGGTTTTGTGTGGGGGAGATCGTGCCTTACCGACTTAATAGAGTTCTTTGAGGAAGTGACTAAGTTTATAGACGAAGGAAGGGCTGTAGATGTCATACACATGAACTTTAGTAAGGCATTTGATAATGTTCCTCATGGCAAATCAATACAGAGAATGAAATCATATGATGTGTGGGATGTTCTTGCAAGGTGGATAAAGAACTGGTTGAGCAACAGGAGACAGAGAGTAGTAGTTGAAGGGAGTTTCTTGAAATGGAGAAAGGTGATCAGTGGTGTTCCACAGGGATCAGTGTTGTTTGTGATATACATAAATGATCTAGAAGAGGTCACTGTTGGTATGATCAGCAAGTTTGCAGATGACACGAAGATTGGTGGAGTAGCAGAAAGCATAGGGGATTGTCAGAGAATACATGAGAGTACAGATAGTCTGGAGAGTTGGGTGGAGAAATGGCAGATAGAGTTCAATCCAGGTAAATGTGAGGTGATGCATTTTGGGAAGTCTGATTCTAGAGCGAATTATACAATGAATTGAAGAGCCTTGGGGAAAGTTAACGAGCAGAGAGATCTGGGACTTCAGGTCCATTGTACCCTGAAGGTTGCTACACAAGTGGATAGAGTGGTCAAGAAGGCCTTCATCAGATGGGGTATTGACTAAAGGAGCTGGCAGATCATGTTACAGTTGCAAAGGACTTACGTTTGGCCATATTTGGAATACTGCATATAGTTCTGGTCACCACATGACCAAAAGGATGTGGACACTTTGGAGAGGGTGCAGAGAAGGTTTACGAGGATGTTGTCTGGTACAGAAGGTGCGAGCTATGAAGAGAGGTTGAATAGGTTGGGTTTGTTTTCATTTGAAAAAAGGAGATGGAGGGGGGAATCTGATTGAGGTTTACAAAATCATGAAGAGTATAGACAGGGTGGATAGAGATAAGCTTTTTCCCAGGGTGAAGGATTCATTAACGAGAGGTTATGCTTTCAAGATGAGAGGTGAAAAATTTAAGGGGGATACACACGGCAAGTACTTTACACAGAGGGTGATAGCTGCCTGGAACACGTTGCCAGCAGAGGTAGTAGAGGCAGATACGGCAGATTAATTTGGGATGCATCTGGACAGATGCATGAGTAGATGGGAAGCAGAGGGATACTTAGGAATTGGGCGACAGGTTTAGACAGTTGATTTGGATCAGCTCAGGCTTGGAGGGCTGAAGGGCCTGTTCCTGGGCTGTAAATCTTCTTTGTTCTTTGTTCACAACCAGCTATATCGATATCGTCCAGTGCTCATGTCGGAGATTTGTCATGTCAACAAAGTGTCATGCTCATCAGTGACAGACAGAGTGGGTTTTTGGTTAATACAGAATTCTCGGGATGTAACATTGCCCTGAGAAGATGGGCCCATTGCACCAACAGCCAAAGGACATTTCCCTGTGTCCTCCCACTGAAACTGGGTTGGAACAGACTTTCTGTAAAACCAATGAATTGGTCACTTGACTCCAGGTCCGTTTCCTGAAAACTGAGAGTAAATGGCCATATTTGAGTTAACAATGAGAAACCGACAGAATTTATTCAGAATCTGACAGTAATTATGCATCCTGTAAACAGTGAAGGGGACATGGCAGAGTACCTCCCTTTGTTATCACTGTCACAGTTTTCTTTTGTTTTGATTCCTTTCAGATGACAGTTGGTAAGGATCCTGTAATTTACATCCCCATCTTCTGCTTTTTCTCTTTTCCCACTGCACCCTCCACCCTGTTCCTTGCACCATTTTGGTCACTATTGTTACTCTGTCATTTCAGCCTCTCCTGCCCTCCAGCCCATCACAGCCTTTCCCTTCTGCTCTTCTTCCCACCTTCCAGCTGAGACACAAGTAACAATGCGGGTAGTTCCCTCTCTCACACACTCACATTATCACTGACAGAGATACAGAGACACAGAAGGGTCATCACTCCCAAAGGCTCAAACAGAGACAATGTTCAGTCTCATGCTGATCCCATGTTCTGGTGACATATTTTTATTCTAACACTCAAACAGAGTGAGAGAGAAAGAAATGATTTATATTTCTCTCCAAACTGGTCTGGAAACAAATCCCAGCCTCCAAGTCACAGCATCTATAAGATCAATAAGAACTGTGTTAATCTCTCAATAGTAACCTACAACAACCAATTGAAGAGTATGTTTATGCAGATTTATAAACTGAAAACTATATACTCCAGATGCTGTGAACATTAAATAAGAACAACGACTATTGGAATTAATCAATAATTTTCTCTGATGAGAGGTCATTGACCAGAAACATTCATTATGTTTCTCTCTCCACAGATGCTGTCTGATCTGCTGAGTATTTACAGCACTTTCTGTTTACAACATGTAAGTTTCCTCCATGTCCAGAAGGCACACAAGTTATTTAATTCAAACAGATATTCCCATAGAGTTCAGGTTATTTCTAATTGATATACCACATAGAAAACTATTTGTACATTACAATATTAAAGATATAATTGCAAACAAAAATATGGAGATAAACATTAAATATGTGATCATAATCTATCAGACATATAAAGAATAACAGATCTGAGTGCTGAGTGACCTTACTCCTTTGTACAATATCAAAGGTTGGGAAACAAACTCTACAAATCACCCTTACAGGCTGTAATATCCAGAAACTGAATTAATCCCACTGTCAGCTCCAAAGTTTTTAACCTTTGGATCAGGCCGATCCTTTTCCATAGCTATTTTAAAACTAATAGAATTGTGGTAAGTGTTTCCCCACTAATACCTCAGTGACTTGCCCTGCCTTATTTCCCAAGAGAAGGTTGGGTTTTGACCCTTCTCTCAGAGGGCCATCTACATATTGATTGAGAAAGATTTATTGAATACACTTAACAAATTCCTCCCAGCCATTACCAATCTGTGTTTGGAAAGTTAAGATCCCCTTACTATTCTTACAGCTATCAGTGACTTCCCGACATATTTGCTCCTCAATATCCCTCTGACTACTGGGAAATCTATAATACAATCCCATCAAAGTAATAACACCCTTTTTTCACAAGTCAGATAGCTTCACTGGACGATCCATCAGGAATACCTTCTCTACGTACTGCCGTGATGTTTCCCTAATCAAAATAGTCACTCCCTCCTCCTTTGTTGCCTCCCCTTTCATCCTTCCTATGAGCAGTTCATTTGAGCTCGATTTTGGAGCACCCGATCTTACTACTTCTGATGAAGGATCACTGATTTGAAATGTTAACTATTTTCTCTCGATAGGTGTTGCCAGACCTGCTGAATTTCTCCAGCAGTTGTGGTTTACCCAGCTTCAGCAGCAAGTCAAATTCCAAGTTATTTCATTCCCCTTTCTCCTGTTGTGACTGTCATGCTCGGGATGTCCTGGTATTGGCTCATTTCATTGGTTTCAATGACATCACTGTCCTGTTTCAAGCCCATCCCCAGATGTCATCTCTCTGCTCCTCTCGTCAAGATTACGGTTGAAGAAATATGTGCAGCTGTCTGGGGTGTTATTTCCAAATGCCGTATCTTCATAGTCATTGTAACAATGGGACACAGTTCTCCAATACAGTGTTTATGTCTTGATTATCTTTGATGCACTTCCGTGGTCAGGGAAACATTTCGACTTCAAAACCAATTCATGAGATGATGCCTCAGACAAATCTTTCCCACAGATCTTCACCACAACAGGTTTATATTCATTAACATGGAATACATCACAAACATAGTAACATGATTCATTGTGATTAAAGTAATATAATACTAAGTGATGCATTGGATTATCGTTTGTGTGTGTGCATTAGTGTGTGAATGTGCAGTGGCAACATTAATCACCTTGCACTTGACAGCCCTATAATTTTCATAGTTATCTTTTTGCTCTTAATTTCATAATAAACCACTTTTTCTTTTTGATCTTACCCACTAACATTGCCCTGTCCTTCCTTGGCCATTCCAAGTGTTTTTTTTAGTTTTCAGTTCACCCATTTAGATTCTCGGCTAAACTTCCCATAGTTTTTGAATTGTTTTGTCAGGATCAGTATCTTTCTTTGACTGTTTCCTATCACCTTGTCTGCTTGGGGACACCTATGGGGCACTAGATCTGGAAGCATAATGATTTCTGTTGTTGGGTCATGTTTATACTGTGTCTCTAGAATCTCACTTTTGAAATCCTCCCACTGGTTTATCATTATTTTATCTTCAAATATCTGCATCCATTTGAACTTCGTCAGATAATCTCTCAGATTCATGAGATTTGTTCCCCCAGACATCAACATTTTAATCTTGTTGTCTTTGCCTTGTTCCATATTTATGCTAAATATATTAATGTCAGCAGCTCATAAAGAGTCCCTCTCTCTCAGTTCATCCAGAAGACCAGCTTCATTTCAGAAGATCAATTCCTGAATTGCTCTTCCTCTCACTGGGCTCTTGTGTGCTAAAGAGGTTAGTTAAATATGATTCAATGAATGTTTTGCTCTCAGTGCCTTTCACTCTGTTCATATTCCAATTTGTATTTCAGAGATGAAATCACCAACTACTCAAAGTTCTATTGTTGAATATTCAGAAATGTCTGACATACTACTCTTCTATTTTCCTCTAGGATTTGGTAGTCTACAGTAAACTACTAGCAGTGCAGCTGCCACCTTTTTTAAAAGTTCTCAGCTGAACCCTTTTATTGATTCATTTAGTATATCAGTGAGGGCCCTGTTAACCAGAGTGGAAGAGGAGAAACCTCAGTTAAGGACAAAGTGACGCATAGAGTCATAGATTAGGTCCTGGGGAATGTTGCTGAATAAAGAGACCTTGGAGTACAGGTTGATAGTTCCTTTAAAGTTGAGTTGCAAGTAGATAGGAAAGGTCAGAGCATTTAGTACAGGAGTTGGGAGTTGTGCCTGTACAGGACATTAGTTAGACCACTTTTGGAATATTGTGTGCAATTTTGGTCTCCCCCTTATCAGAAAGATGTTGTGAAAGTTGAAATGGTTCAAAAAAGATTTACAAGGATGTTGCCAGGGTTGGAGGATTTGAGCTACAGGGAGAGGCTGAATAGGCTGGGGTTGTCTTCCCGGGAGTGTTGGAGGCTGAGGGGTGACCTGATAGAGGTTTATGAAATCATGAGGGGCATGGACAGGATAAATAGACAATGTCTTTTCCCTGGAGTGAGGGAGTCCAGAACTAGAGGGCATTGGTTTATAGTTAGAGGGGAAAGATATAAAATGGACTTAAAGGGCAACTTTTTCACACAGAGGGTGCTGTGTATATGGAATGAGCTGCCAGAGGAAGTGGTGGAGACTGGTACAATTACAGCATTGAAAAGGCTTCTGGATGGGTATGTGAATAGGAAAGGTTTAGAGGGATATGTAGATTTAGTTAGGATACCTGGTCGGCATGGACAAGTTGGACCTAAGGGTATGTTTCTGTGCTGTACATCTCTATGACTATGCTGGGGAAACCGCTGGGATTAAAGGACAATAAATCCTCGATGATCATAAAATACAGTTCATATTCTATGATTAGCCAAGGTGGTTTACACAGATTTTTTCCGGCATTGACAGAACCCATAAAATCTTGGTCTTATGTGCCTTCCTCGATGTACACCATTCTCTTTGTGAAAAAGTTACCCCTCAGGTCTTTTTTGAATCTTTCCCTTCTCACCTTAAACTTTTACACCCTAATTTTGGACTCACCAACTCCAGGAAAACAAATCTTGGCTCTTCAACCTATGCATGTCCCTCATGATTTTATACACCTCTATACGGTCACTCCTTCGCATCTGATGCTCCAGGGAAAATAGCCCCAGCCTATTCGGCTTCTCCTGATAATTCAAACCCTCCATTCCAGGCAACATCCTTGTAAATATTTTCTGCAACGTCTCAACTTGAACAATATCTTTCCTACAGAAGGGGGACCAGAATTGCAAGCAGGAATTGAAAAGTGGCCTCAAAAATATCCTATACAGCTGCAAATTTACATCCCAACTCCGAATCTCAGTATTCTCATCAATGAAGGTCAGCAGGCCAAAACCTTCTTCACCAGTCTGTCTACCTGCGACTCCAGTTTCAAGGAACTGTACACCCGCACCACTAGGTCTCACAAAGGCCTAACCTTTAACGTTAAGTCCTGCTCTGGTTTGCCTTTGCAAAATGCAATAGCTCACATTTATCCAAATTAAACTCCACCTCCCACTCCTCAGCCCATTGGCACACCTAAATAATAAAGAAACATTAACTAAATGGTGAAGTTGTAGAGTTCTGCGATGCAGAGAAATCTGAGTGTTTTATTTGCCAAATTGCAGAAGGTTAACTGATAGCTGCAGCAAGTAATTAGGAAGGCTCAGAGAGTATTATGAGTGAAAGCGAGGACTGCAAATCATAGTCAAAAAGCTCTGTTACGTCAGTAATAAACCCCATCACTCTACATGTTAACACAGTGATAAAAGTTGTGTTACACCAGTAATGAACCCTATCAGTCTGCACTCTAACACTGTAATATACCTCCATTATACCAGAAATAAACTCAATCAATCCACATACTAAGAAAGTGTAACAAAGCTCTGCTAAACTAGTAATAAAACCTATCAATCTAACTTTTGAAATGATTTGGAGATGCCGGTGTTGTATTGGGGTGTACAAAGTTGAAAATCATACAACACCAGGTTACAGTCCAACAGCTAGAATTGGAATCACTAGCTTTCGGAGCGCTGCTCTTTAATCAACCACCTGATGAATGACCTGTCCTCCGAAAGCTAGTGTTTCCAATGAAATCTGCTGGACTATAACCTGGTGTCGTGTGATTGTTCACTTTTGACAGTTCTTGCCTAATACCATCAAAACTGGCCTTCCTCCAATATAAAAGTTTAACTTATAGATCCGGTATGTCCTTTTCCATCACTTTTTTCAAACTAATAGAATTATGGTTGCAGGCCCCGAGATGCTCCCCTACTACCACCTCAGTCACCTGCTCTGCCTTATTTTCCAAGACAATAGATGCAGGAGTAGGCCATTCTGCCCTTCGAGCCAGCACCACCGTTCATTATGATCATGGCTGATCATCCCCAATCAGTATCCTATTCCTGCCTTATCCCCATGACCCTTGATTCCACCATCCTTAAGAGCTCTATCCAACTCTTTCTTGAAAGTATCCAGAGACTTGGCCTCCACAGCCTTCTGGGGCAGAGCATTCCACACACCCACCAGTCTCTGGGTGAAGACGTTTCTCCTCAACTCTGTTCTAAATGGCCTACCCCTTATATCTAAACTGTGCCCTCTGGTTCGGCACTCACCCATCAGCAGAAACATGCTTCCTGCCTCCAGTGTGTCCAATCCTTTAATAATCTTATCCGTCTCAATCAGATCCCCTCTCAGCCTTCTACACTCAAGCGTATACAAGCCCAGTCGCTCCAATCTTTCAGCATAAGATAGTCCCGCCATTCCGGGAATTGACCTCATGAACCTATGCTGCACTCCCTTAATAGCCAGAATGTCTTTCCTCAAACTTGGAGACCAAAACTGTGCACAATCTTCCAGGTGCGGTCTCACTAGGGCCCTGTACAGCTGCACCAGGACCTCTTTGCTTCTATACTCAATTCCTCTTGTTATGAAGACCAGCAAGCTATTAGCTTTCTTCACTGCCTGCTGTACCTGCATGCTTGCTTTCATTGCTTTCATTGAATGAACACCTAGATCTCGTTGTATTGCCCCTTTACCGAACTTGACTCCATTTAGATAGTAATCTGCTTTCTTGTTCTTGCCACCAAAGTGGATAACCACACATTTATCCACATTAAACTGCATCTGCCATGCATCCGTCCACTCACCTAGCCTGTCCAGGTCACCCTGTATTCTCCTAACATCCTCCTCACATTTCACCCTGTCACCCAGCTTTGTGTCATCAGCAAATTTGCTAATATTACTTTTAATACCTTCATCGATATCATTAATGGTAGGTCAAGTTTTGCAGCTTCCCTCGTAGGTAGATCCACATACTGAATCAGAAAATGTTCTTGTACACCCTTAACAAATCCCTCTCCATCCAAGCCCTTAACACTATGTCAATCCCAGTCTATGTTTGGAAAGTTAAAATCACCTACCATAACCACCCTATTATTCTTACAGATAACTGAGATCTCCTTACAAACTTGGTTCTCAATTTTTCACTGACTATTGAAGGGCAATTGTAGTACAATTCCAATAAAGTGATCATCCCTTTCTTATTCCTCAGTTCGACCCGAATAACTTTCCTGTGTGCATTTGTAGGAAGATCCGCCCTAAGTACAGCTGTAATGTTATCACTAATCAGAAAAGCCCTTCTCCTTCCTCTCTTGCCCACCTTTTTATCCTTCTGGTAGCATCTATACCCTGGAACATTAAGCTGTCAGTCCTGTCCATCCTAAGCCACATCTCTAGAATTGCCTTGCTATCCCAGTCCCATGCTGAGGTCATCTGCCTTACTTGCTCGGCCCTGTGCATTAAATAAATGCAGTTTAATTTACCAGTCTTATTTCGTTCTCTGCATGGTTCCTGCCTCCCCTGATAATTTGATTTGCTCCTTTGCCCAATTTTTATTGAGTCTAGGAATCCTGCAGCGAGTAACTCACCTCCTGAATCCCCAAAGCCTGTCCCACCATCGAGAAGCACAAGTCAGGAGTGTGTGATGGAATACTCCTCACTTGCCCTGGATGGGCAACTTTTCTCTCTTTCCTCACTGTCTCCTTGGGTCTCTCCCCACTAGCACTGCCACCCCCCCCCCCCCCCCCCCCCCGCCCCCTGCCATCCTGGACCCTTTCCCATCCTGCACCAGTTTAAATCCTCCTGCACAGTTCTAGGATATCTCCCTGCCAATATATTCGACAAGTTTGAAAACCTTACAACTTTTTAAAAAATATTTGGATGAGCACTTGAAACATCACAACATTCAAGCCTATGGGATGCAGTATAATTTGGGTGAATGTGAGGTTATTCACTTTGGAAGGAAACACAAGGAAGCAGATTCCTACCTGAATGGCTGTAAATTGGGAGAGGGGAGTGTGCAGTGGGACCTGGGGGTCCTTGTGTCCCAGTCACTGAAGGTGAGCATGCAGGTGCAGCAGGTGGGAAAGAAGGCAAATGGTATGTTGGCCTTCATTGTAATAGGTTTCAAGTACAGGAACAGGGATGTGTTGTTGCAAATATACAGGGCCTTGCAGAGGCCACACCGAGAATATTCTGGGCACTTTTGGTCTCTTTTTCTGAGGAAGAACGTTCTTGATCTCAAGGGAGTGCAGCGAAGATATACCACTCTGATTCCGGGGATGGTGGGACTGACCTATGGGAAGAGATTGACTAGGGTTAGGATTGTTTTTGCTGGAGATCTGAGGAATGAGAAGAGATCTCATGGATACTTATAAAATTCTAACCAAACTAGACGGGATAGATGCAGGGAGGATATTTCCCAATGATGGGAATGTCCAGAACCAGGGGTTACAGACTGAGGATTCAGGATGGATCATTTAGGTTGGAGATGAGGAGACATTTCTTCACCCAAAGAATGGTGAGCCTGTTGAATTCATTACCACAGGAAGTAGTTGATGACAAAACATTGAATATATTCAAGAGGCAGTTACATACAGCACTTAGGGTGAATAGGATCAAAGGTTATGGGGAGAAAACAAGATTAGCCGATTGAATTGGACGATCTACTGTGATTGTGATGCATGGCTGAGCAGGCTTGAGGGGCCAAATGGCCTCTTCCTGCTCCTATGTTTCTCTGTCGCATTGAATGCCACATTGTTTGGAGAAGACATTTCTCTCATACTTCATTGGTCTTAATGATGTCCATCTTAGACTGATGTCATCTCACTTTTATTCTTCATCTGTGGAAGTGACTTTTTGAGTCCACATCATCAAATGCTCTCAATTTTAAACATATATTTAAGCAGCTTCCCGTTCTTCCTTCCAATGTAAGTACACCGGCTCTTATAGTTATTTGCCACTGTCCTGCCAATTCTACTAACCTTCCTGTACTCTGCTACTTTATTCCAATCTTCCTCAGTATTAGCCATAAGCCCCAATTTCCTGTCATCCACATAACTGCTATACCTCTGATCTCCAGACACAATTATTTTAGATAATTATTTTCAGGACTAGTACCCTGTGGAACAACATATTCTTTCAGTCTGAGCAACTAGCTTTAAGATTTAGTGTTTATTTGTAGCTGAGCTTTTCCAGCAATTTTTGTTTTTGTTTCTGATTTACAGTATCTGCAGTTCTTTTGGTTTTTAAATGAGTATCCACCATATTGCTATCTATTCTGTTCCTTCTTTCCTGAATCGATGTTGCAACTTTAGTCATGCGTTTACTTGGAGGTACCTTTTAAAGGTCCAGATATAATACAGTCTCTGTCGTACCTTTACCCATCCTGTTATGTCAGCAAACAATTCAATAGGGTTTGACACCAGTGCTGACTGATCTTCATTGTATTCTCAGTTTTGGATATTTTTCCATTCTGGCTTTAGTAAAGACTGCAATATATTTCCTCCAATCAGCTTTAAACAGGCTAATCTGCAGACTCATGGTGCATTATTGCCATGATTGTGATTCAGTAGCTGAGGATGAAGTAATAAGGCCAAATATGCATTGAATATTATCAAACTTATACAAAATCTGTTTGATCAATGAGCTCATCTTGACATAATGATGTCCAAAAGCTTTAAAAAAAGTGTAAAATTCTGCCACCAAAACACTCACTGTTTTGATATCGTGGAAGTAATAGGCAGTATTATCTCTAGACCATTAACCCAGAGGCCCAAATAATTTTCTGGGGATCCGAGATCCAATCCCAGTACAGTAGGAGATGAAGTCTGAATTTAACAAAAGATCTGTAATTAAGAGTCATAACAGTGACCATTATCAATTGTTGGAAAAACCCATCTGGTTCATGAATGTTGTTTAGAGAAAGAAACTGCCATCTTTATCTGGTCTGGACTACAAGGAACTCCAGACCCCCAGCAATGTGCTGATGCTTAACTGCCCTGTCCCTCCTTGATGTTGTAATTCCTGCTGGAATTATGGTCTTTATGGGGTTCTTGTCATCCTCAAGGAGGTGACCATTCCTCATCTGAGACTTGGAAGTGGAAAGTATTATGTTATAGAACATTACAGTGTAGTACAGGCCCTTTGGCCCTCTATGTTGCATCGACCTGTGGAACCAATCTGAAGCCTATCTATCCTACACTATTCCATTTTCATCCATATGTTTATCCAATGATCATTTAAATATTCTTAAAATTGGCAAGTCTACTCCTGTTGCAGGCAATGCGTTCCACGCCTCTACGACTCTCTGAGTAAAGAAACTACCTCTGACATTTGTCCTATGTCGATCAGCCCTCATTTTAAAGTTATGTCTCCTCGTGCTAGCCATTACCATCCAAGGAAAAAGGCTCTCACTGTCCACCCGTTCTCACCCTCTGATTATCTTATATGTCTCAAGTAAGTCACCTCTCAACCTTATTCTCTCTAATGAAAACAGCCTCAAGTCCCTCAGCCATTCCTCATTAAACCTTCTCTCCGTACCAGGCAACATCCTAGTAAATCACTGGGCCCTTTCCAAAGTTTCCATATCCTTCCTATAATGCTGTAACCAGAACTGTATAATACTCCAAATGCAGCTTTCCCCAGAGTTTTGTACAGCTGCAGCATGACCTTGTGGTTCCAAAACTCAATCCCTCTACTAATAAAAGCTAACTCACCAAATGCTTTCTTAACAATCTATCTCAGCATTGATTAACCTTAATAAACCAGCCTAGACAGTCATCTGTGGCAAATAATTCCATCGATTCATTATTCTTAGAAAAGAAATTCCACCTTATGTGCCTTGAGTGGTGAGGGATTATTTGGGGATTATGCCCTTTGGTTCCAGACTCTCCTGCAAGAGAAAATAATCTTTCTGCATCGACTCTGTCAGGTTCTCTGGGAATCTCAGATGTTTCAAGAAGGTTGCATCTCATGTGGAAAGGTCCTGACCTGTACCAAATGGTTTCTCTCCACAGATACTGTCTGACCTGATGCAGTTTCCCAGCATTTTGTGTTTTTAATTTCAGATTTCCAGCATTGCCAGTATTTTGTGTTTGTCTCAGGACATCAGACATGAATACAGAACATAGAACATTGCAGTGCAGTCCAGGCCCTTTGGCCCTGAAACCAATCTGAAGCCCATCGAACTTACACCATTCCATTCTCGTCCATATGCCTATCTAATGACCATTTAAATGTCCTTAAAGTTGGTGAGTCTATAACTGATGCAGGCGGTGCATTCTACACCCCCTACTACTCTCAGAGTAAAGAAACTACTTCTGACATCTGTCCTATATCTATCGCCCCTCAATTTAAAGCTATGTCTCCTTGTGCTAGCCATCACCATCCGAGGAAAAAGGCTTTTACCGTCCACCCGATCTAACCCTCTGATGATCTTAGATGTCTTAATTTAGTCACCTCTTAACCTTCTCCTCTCTAATGAAAACAGCCTCAAGTCCCTCAATCTTTCCTCATTACACCTTCCCTCCAAACCATGCAGCATCTGAGTAAATCTCCTTTGAACCCTTTCCAAAGTTTCCACATCCTTCTGAGAATGCGGTGACCCGAACTCCACACAATACTCCAAGTGCGGCTTTCCCCAGAGTTTTGTACAGCTGCAGCCTGACTTCATGGTTCCGAAACTTGATCTCTCTACTACTAAAAGCTAACACACCATACGCCTTCTTAACAGCTCTGTCAACCTGAGTGGCAACTTTCAGGGATCTATGTACATGGACACTGAGATCTCTCTGCTCATCTACACTACCAAGAATCTTACCATTTGCCCAGTAATCTCCATTCCTGTTACTCCTTCCAAAGTGAATCACTTTTCTGCATTAAACCCCATTTGCCACCTCTCAGCCCAGCTCTGCAACTTATCTATGTCCCTCTGTAACCTATAACATCCTTCGGCACTATCTACAATTGTACTGAGCTCAGTGTCGTCCGCAAATTTACTAACCCATCCCTCTCCGCCCTCATCCAGGTTGTTTATAAAAATGACAAACAGCAGTGGATCGAAAACAAATCCTTGCAGTACACCACTAGTAACGGAACTCCATGACAAACATTTCCCATCAACCACGACTCTCTGTCCTCTTTCAGGTGGCCAATTCATCAACCAAACTGCTCAATCACTGTCAATCCCATGCCTCTGTACTTTGTACGGTAGCCTACCATGGGGGACCTTATCAAACCCCTGACTGAAATCCATATACATCACATCAATAGCTTTCCCCTCATCCAGCTGTTTGGTCACCTTTTCAAAGAACTCAATAAAGCTTGTGAGGTATGACCGACACTTCACAAAACCCTTCATCCCTTTGGGCGGCACGGTGGCTCAATGGTTAGCACTGTTGGCTCACAGCACCAGAGCCCTGGGTTCAATTCCTGCCTCAGGCATCTGTCTGTTTGTACATTCTCCCTCTGTCTGTGTGGGTTTCCTTTGGGTGCTCCGGTTTCCTCCCATAGTCAAAAGATGTGCTGGTTAGGTGAATTGGCCATGTTAAATTGCCCATAGTGTTAGGTGAGTTAGTCAGGATAAATGGAGGGAATGGGGTCTGGGTGGGTTGATTTTTGGAGGGTCGGTGTGGACTTGTTGGGCCAAAGGGCCTGTTTCCACACTGGAGGGAATCTAATCTAATCTAAAAAAAACCGTGTTGACTGTCCCTAATCAACTTATTCCTATCAAGATGATTATAAATCCTATCTCTTGTAACCTTTTCCAATACTTTACCCACAGCCGAAGTAAGGCTCATGGGTCTATAATTACCAGGGTTGTCTCTACGCCACATCTTGAACAAGGGAACAACATTTGCTACCCTCCAGTATTGTGGTACTATTCCTGTAGACAATGACAACATAAAGATCAAAGTCAAAGGCTCCGTAATCTACTCCCAGGTTTCCCAGAGAATCCGAGGATAAATCCCATCTCTCCTAGGGTATTTATCGATTTTCACACTTTGCAGAATTTCTGACACCTCCTCCTTGTGAACATCAATCCCATCTGGTCAAATAACCTGTATCTCAGTATTCTCCTCAACAACATTGTCTTTTTCCAGTGTGATTACTGACAAAAAATATTCATTTAGGGCTTCCCCTGTCTCTTCTGACTCCATGCACAACTTCACATTACTGTGTTTGATTGGCCTGAATCTTACTTAAGTCATTCCTTTAACCCTTCTATACCTGTAGAAAGCTTTAGTGTTTTCCCTGATCCTATCCACCAACAACTTCTCATGTCCCCTCCTTGCTTGTCTTAGCTCTCTCTTTAGATCTTTCCTGGAAAACATTTAACTCTCAAGCACCCTAACTGAGCCTTCACATCTCATCCTAATATAAGCCTTCTTCCTCCTCTTGACAAGAGATGCAACTTTTTTAGTAAACCACAGTTCCCTCGCTCAACCTCTTCCTCCCTGCCTGACAGGTCCATACTTATCATGGACGCACAGTAGTTCATTCCTTGAATAAACTCTACATTTCCATTGTGCCCATGCTCTGCAGTTTCCTTCCCCAACCTATGCATCCTCCATCTTGTCTTATCGCGTTGTAATTGCCTTTCCTTCAGCTGTATCTCTTTCCTTCTGGTGTGTACCTATCCCTTTCCATAGCTAAAGCAAACATAACTGAATCGTGGCATGTTGGCTCAGAGGTTACCACGGCTGCCTCACAGTGGCTGGGGACCCGGTTCAGTTGAAGCCTTGGAGCTCATGTGTAGTTTGCACATTCTCCCAGTGTCTGCATGGGTGTTTGTTGTGTGCTCCAGTTTCTTCCCACAGTCCAAAGATGTGCAGGTTAAATGGATTAACTACAGTAAATGTGTGATTACAGGATAGGACAGGGAGCTGGGTTTGAGTCAGTGCAGACTCAATGGGCCAAATGGTCTTTCTCCACATTGTAGAGATTCTGTGATCGGGAATTCTTCCAAATAGTGTCCTCATCTCACCCATTTTCAGCTGTTCCTTCAACAGTCCTCCATTTATCATACAAAGTCACAATGATATTAGCAATTTTACATCATTCAGCTACATTCCCAATTCATTCCAGAATAAGGCAGCTCACAAAGCACTTACAGCAGGACCTGGACAATATTGTGTGGCAGGTAGTACTTACTAATGAAGAAGTAACCATTTCCAACAAGAAAATATTCAACTGTCTGATTATTGAGAGTGTGGCAGAGACTAGATACTGAGTGACTGTCAAATTCTGTCCACCATTTACACATTAAAAGGTAGATGCAAGTGATGGAAGTTTGAAGTTTCCTTCCCCAAATAGAAATTGATATTTGATCAGTTGTTAACTCTCAAGTGAAACTAAGATTTCTGTTAAGCAGAAGTACTGAGAGATAGAGAACAAAGTTAGGTAAAAGGGACTGAGCTGCAGATCAGCCAGGATCAGAGTGGAGGAGGAACATGCTTGTAACATTAAACTGCCTCCTACTCTTTCCATGTTCCCAACCAGAGGGACACTCAAGAAGCTCCAGAAGAGCAGCCTGCCTGATCGGGGCATCTCGGACACGTTATCATCCACTGCACCTGAACTCTAGCTGTAAGACTGATCCTCAGAATGCATTCCAGCAACTCATTCAAAACACACTCCAACAGTACCAACCAACCAACTCCACATCCGATACCAACAGGAAAAACAAGGACATGCCATCCCACCACGGACATGCTATTCAGTTCCTTCATTCTGTCAGATTAATATCCTGGAATTCCTGACACCTTCATCACTGTGACAGGTGAATATCAATGGGAAGGCCGATGAACACCATCTCAGGGAAACTGGGGCTGGACAATAAATGTGGCCTCACAGTACGGCTCACTCCAGGAGAATAAAGAAGAAGAGAATAAATCAGCGGTCGAGTGGTTATACCGAAAACTATCAGAACTGGCTTCAGATTTTACAGGTTAATGGAAAACACAAGCACTTACAGAGGTTTAAAACTTGCCGAGCACGGGCGTGTAAGGGATAATAGTTAAAAATGGACAGAACGAACACAAGACCAAAGGAGGAAAGATAAACTGGGTGTGGGAACAAACACAGACTTGGGGTTTTAGTGGAACATTTCCTCTTAAAATCTTAAGTTAAAAAAAGGAATCAATTCTTTTCTCATTGTGATATTGTTTTGCACATTCAAATGGAGTCATACAGCATGGAAACAGACCCTTTGGTCCAATTTGTCCACGCCAACTAAATATCCTAAATTAATCTATTCCCATTTGCCAACACTTGACTCACATCCCTCTAAAATAATCCTGTTCATCTACAGGGTGCCTTTTATATGTTGTAATTGGAGCAGCCTCCACCACTTCCTCTGGCAGCTCATTCCATATAAGCACCAATCGCTCCGAGAAAAAGTTGACCCTTAGGTCCCTTTTGCAGAGGAGCCTTGATTATCCGACATTCGATGAATTGAGTTTCAGATGATCCTGAAATCAGATCCCGATGTGTGGCTAACGATGTTATCTGGCATTCAATTAACTGAACAAAATACTCCCCGCCTGTGTCCTGTGGATAATTGAGGTTCCTCTGTATATCTTTCCTCTCTCACCCTCAACCTATGCCCTCTAGTTCTGGACTCACCCAACCGAGAAAAGACCTTGTCTGTTTACCCTATCCATGTCCCTCAGGATTTTATAAACCTCTACCTTAACCTCCCATGCTCCAGGGGATTGAAAACCATCTCCCACTTTTCCGCCCAACTCTCCAGTCTATCTATACCCTCCTGTATTCTCTGACAGTCCCTTATGCGTTCTGCTACTCCACCAATCTTCGTGTCATCTGCAAACTTGCTGATCATACCAACAGTGCCCTCTTCCAGATCATTTATGTATATTACAAACAACAGTGGCCCCCGCACTGACCCCTGTGGAACATCACTGGTCACCTTTCTCTATTTCGCGAAACACCCTTCAACTACTACTCTCTGTCTCCTGTTGCTCAACCAGTTCTTTATCCACCGAGCTAGAACATCCTGCACACCATGTGACTTCACTTTCTCCATTCGTCTACCATGAGGAACCTGATCAAATGCCTCACTTAAAGTCGATGTATATGTTGTCAACAGCCCTTCCTTCATCTCTCAACTTGGTCACTTTCTCAACGAACTCTATTAAGTTGGTAAGGCCCGATATCCCCCTCACAAAACCATGCTGCCTATCACTGATAGGCAGTGATGTAAATAGATCCTATCCCTCAGTATCTTCTCCAGCAACTTTCTCACCACTGACGTCAGTCTCACTGGTCTGTAGTTACGTGGAATATCCCTACTACCTTTCTTGTACAGGGGTTCAACATGAGCAACCTTCCAGTCGTCCGGGACCTCATCTGTGTTTAAGGATGCCACAAAGATATCCATCAGCGCCTCAGCTATTTCCTCTCTCGCCTCCCTCAGCAACCTGGGATAGATCCCATCTGGATTTGTCCACCTTAATAACCTCTAGCCTACCCAACACATCTTCCCTACTTATGTTAATGTGATCCAGACTAATCAAACTTCTTTCGCTAATCTCAATATTCATCATGTTCCTCTCCTCAGTGAACACTGATGCAAAGTAATCATTCAGAATCTCACCCATTGTCTCAGGTTTGACACACAGCCTTCCTTCATTATCCATTAGTGGATCAATCCTTTCTCTAGTAACCGCTTGCTTCTTATATAAAAATAAAATGATTTGAGATTCTCCTTAATTCTGCTCGCTAAAGCTATTTTATCACCCCTTTTAGCCCACTTGATTCCTCGTTTAAGACTTGCCCTAGTCTTCCGAAATTCCTCCAGGGCCTGTTCTATTCTTAGCTACCTAGACCTTATGTACGCTTCCCTTTTCCTCTTGGCTGGTTGTACAATTTCTCCTGTCATCCACGGTTCACGAATCTTGCCCTTCCTATCCTTTGCCTTCAACAGGACATGCCTATATTGCACTATCTTTAACCTCTCTTTGAAAGCCTCCCACATTTCAGATATGGGCTTCTCTTCAAATAGCTGTGTCCAATCCACATTTCCGAGCTCCTGCCTAATTTTGATATAATTGGCATTGGCCCAGTTTAGTACTCTCTCCTTAGGACAACTCTCTTTTTTATCTATACATATTCTAAAACTGACAGAATTGTGGTCACCGTTCCCAAAGAAATCTCCCACCGCAACTTCTACCACCTATCCTGGCTCATTCCCCAGTACCAGGTCCAATATGGCGCCCTGTATGAGGAAAACCCGTGTCTTGTAAATGTAATTGAGCTTTTTGAAGAAGTTACCTAAAAGGTGGATGAGGGCAGAGCAGTAGATGTTGTTTACTTGGACTTTATTAAAGTCCTTGACCAGGTTCCACAAAGTAGACTAATTAGTGAAGTTAGATCACATGGGATTCAGATTGCTCTTGCCACTTGGATACAAAACTGGATTAACGTCAGGAGACAGAGTGACGGCAGAGGATTGTTCTCCCATAGACGGCAGTATGTCAGGAGTCTGCACTCTGTTGCTGCTGTCCTTGGAAAATAGATGCTGAGTTGTTTCAACTGACAGTAGCTGGAGTAGGTTGAGGCCTAGAGCAGGGAGTCTCTGGTGCTGCAGCCTGCCTGCCTGGAAGCACTCGAACCTGGGATTCTCTGATGCTTTTACTGCCTTTGGAAGCCTGGTGGTCTGTATTTTTCCTCGGTGAGTTGAATACTGCTGTAATAGCACCTCCTATGCTGGGGAGAAAATGCTGAGGGTTGGGGCCTACAGCCTGGGCCTTAGGTACTGTAGCCTGGGGAGGGGGGGGGGACAAAACTTGGGACTTGCTGTCACTGCTGCCGCTGCCCTGAGAAGCCTGAGGGTCTGCAATTCTATTCACCGGTGGCTGGGAGATTTGTTTCTGGAGCCTGGATGTCTTCTTCAGTTTGGGGATTCTGGCCTGGAGACTAACTTCTTGGGGAGGCTGAACACTTACAATGAGTGGCTGTATGTTGGAGGTAAAAACAATGACTGCAGATGCTGGAAACTAGATTCTGGATTAGTGGTGCTGGGCGGCACGGTGGCACAGTGGTTAGCACTGCTGCCTCACAGCGCCAGAGATCCGGGTTCAATTCCCGCCTCAGGCGACTCTCTGTGTGGAGTTTGCACGTTCTCCCCGTGTCTGCGTGGGTTTCCTCTGGGTGCTCCGGTTTCCTCCCACACTCCAAAGATGTGCAGGTCAGGTGAATTGGCCATGCTAAATTGCCCGTAGTGTTAGGTAAGGGGTAGATGTAGGGGTATGGGTGGGTTGTGCTTCGGCGGGTGCGGTGTGGACTTGTTGGGCCGAAGGGCCTGTTTCCACACTGTAAAGTAATCTAATCTAAAGTAATCTAATCTAAGAGCACAGCAGTTCAGGCAGCATCCAACGAGCAGCGAAATCGACGTTTCGGGCAAATGCCCTTCATCAGGAATAAAGGCAGTGAGCCTGAAGGGTGGAGAGATAAGCTAGAGGAGGGTGGGGGTGGGGAGAGAGTAGCATAGAGTACAATGGGTGAGTGGGGGGGGGATGAAGGTGATCCGTCAGGGAGGAGAGGGTGGAGTGGATAGGTGGAAAAGGAGATAGGCAGGTTGGACAAGTCCGGACAAGTCAAGGAGACAGTGCTGAGCTGGAAGTTTCGAACTACGGTGAGGTGTGGGAAGGGGAAATGAGGAAACTGTTGAAGTCCACATTGATGCCCTGGGGTTGAGGTGTTCCGCGGCAGAAGATGAGGCGTTCTTCCTCCAGGCGTCTGGTGGTGAGGGAGCGGCAGTGAAGGAGGCCCAGGACCTCCATGTCCTCGGCAGAGTGGGAGGGGGAGTTGAAATGTTGGGCCACGGGGCGGTTTGGTTGATTGGTGCGGGTGTCTCGGAGATGTTCCCTAAAGTGCTCTGCTAGGAGGCGCCCAGTCTCCCCAATGTAGAGGAGACCACATCGGGAGCAACGGATACAATAAATGATATTAGTGGATGTGCAGGTAAAACATTGATGGATGTGGAAGGCTCCTTTAGGGCCTTGGATAGAGTTGAGGGAGGAGGTGTGGGCACAGGTTTTACAGTTCCTGCGGTGGCAGGGGAAAGTGCCAGAATGGGAGGGTAGGTCGTAGGGGGGTATGGACCTGACCAGGTAGTCACGGAGGGAACGGTCTTTGCGGACGGCGGAAAGGGGTGGGGAGGGAAATATATCCCTGGTGGTGGGGTCTTTTTGGAGGTGGTGGAAATGTCGGCGGATGATTTGGTTTATGCGAAGGTTTGTAGGGTGGAAGGTGAGCACCAGGGGCGTTCAGTCCTTGTTACGGTTGGAGGGGTGGGGTTTGAGGGCAGAGGTGCGGGATGTGGATGAGATGCGTTGGAGGGCATCTTTAACCACGTGGGAAGGGAAATTGCGGTCTCTAAAGAAGGAGGCTATCTGGTGTGTTCTATGGTGGAACTGGTCCTCCTGGGAGCAGATACTTCGGAGGCGGAGAAATTGGGAATACGGGATGGCATTTTTGCAAGAGATAGGGTGGGAAGAGGTGTAATCCAGGTAGCTGTGGGAGTCGGTGGGTTTGTAAAAAATGTCAGTGTCAAGTCGGTCGTCACTAATGGAGATGGAGAGGTCCAGGAAGGGGAGCAAGGTGTCAGAGATGGTCCAGGTAAATTTAAGGTCAGAGTGGAATGTGTTGGTGAAGTTGATGAATTGCTCAACCTCCTCACGGGAGCACGAGGTGGCGCCAATGCAGTCATCAATGTAGCGGAAGAAGAGGTGGGGAGTGGTGCCGGTGTAATTACGGAAGATCAACTGTTCTACATAGCCAACAAAGAGACAGGCATAGCTGGGGCCCATACGTGTGCCCATGGCTACGCCTTTGGTCTGGAGGAAGTGGGAGGATTCAAAGGAGAAATTGTTAAGGGTGAGGACCAGTTCGGCCAAACGAATGAGAGTGTCAGTGGAAGGGTACTGTTGGGGATGTCTGGAGAGGAAGAAACAGAGGGCTTGGAGGCCCTGGTCATGGCGGATGGAGGTGTAGGGGGATTGGATATCCATGCTGAAGATGATCCGCTGGGGGTCGGGGAAATGGAAGTCTTGGAGGAGGTGGAGGGCGTGGGTGGTGTCTCGAACGTATGTGGGGAGTTTCTGGACTCGGGGGGATAGGACCGTGTCGAGGTAGGTAGAGATGAGTTCAGTGGGGTTGGAGCATGCTGAGACAATGGGTCGGCCAGGGTGGTCAGGCTTGTGGATCTTGGGAAGGAGGTAGAACCGGGCAGTGCGGGGTTCCCAGACTATGAGGTTGGAAGCTGTGGGTGGGAGATCTCCTGAGGTGATGAGGTTCTGTATGGACTGGGAGATGATGGTTTGGTGATGGGGGGGTGGGGTCATGATCGAGGGGGCAGTAGGAAGAGGCGTCCTCGAGTTGGCGTTTGGCTTCATCGGTGTAGAGGTCAGTGCGCCAGACGACCACTGCGCCCCCTTTATCCGCTGGCTTGATGGTGAGGTTGGGATTGTAGCAGAGGGATTGGCAGGCTGCGTGTTGTGAGGGTGAGAGGTTGGAGTGGGGGAGGGAGGTAGACAGGTTGAGGCAGTTAATGTCTCGATGCCAGTCGGAAATGAAGAGGTCGAGGGCAGTTAATAGGCCAGCGCAGGGTGTCCAGATGGATGCAGTGTGTTGGAGGTGGGCGAAGGGGTCGTCGGAAGGTGGGCGGGAGTCCAGATTGTGAAAGTAAGCTCGGAGGCGGAGGCGACGGAAGAATTGTTCGATGTCACGGCGTGTATTAAATTCATTGATGCGTGGACGGAGGGGGATGAAGGTGAGTCCATTGCTGAAGACTGACCATGGGATGGATGTGATTGCACTGGAGGGAGGGGAAAGGACATTCACCAGAACATGGTTTGGGCTGCAGCAGTTTCGCTGTGAAGGGGGAGGCTGGATAAGCTCAGGCTGCTTTCTTTAGAGCAGAGATCGGGGTATATAAGACCAAGGGGGATGTGGACAGGGTGAATGTTAAGCAGTTTTCCCCCTTAATCAGAGGGCAATTAACAAAGTGGTGTAATTTTAAGCTGAAAAGCGAAGGGTTTCGAAGGGACATGCCACCCAGAGGATGGTAGGGGCCTGTGCTGCATTGTCCAGGACGGGAATTGTGGGAGAAATCCTCAAAACTGTCACAAAGTACTTGGACAAGCACTGAAAGGTCATAACATTCAAGACCATGGACTAAGTGCTGGGGACTGAGACTTGTGTTGCTTTTATAGTAATTTTGGACCAAAGGGGACATTTACCCTGTATGATGCCATCACTTTATTAATTTGAATGTAAGGTTCCGATTTTTGTTTTGTCTTGGTTTTGAGAAAATGTGACCGAGTGGAAGTTCCAGCTGTTGGTGTGGTCGGTATCAGCTTCAGGTTCTGTGTTAGAGTGCTCATTCACAGAGAGAATTTCCCAAATCAGTCGTGAAACTGGATTAACAAGGAAAGCTGTGGGATAACAGTGTGCAGTGGAACAGCTCTCAAGGAGCTCGACAACATGAGATATTAAATGTCTGAATAACCTCAGCAGAATGAAGGTCATCACTGAAAAGAATATCGAAACATATTTCGATGCTGATAGTGAGTGAAATATTGCAAGTATTATTGTTGAAGACAAATTGGAATGAACATTTGAGACCTAACAGGATCAGATTCGGGCGGCACAGTGGCACAGTGGTTAGCGCTGCTGCCTCACAGCGCCAGATACCAGGGTTCAATTCCTGCCTCATGCGACTGACTGTGTGGAGTTTGCACATTCTCCCCGTGTCTGCGTGGGTTTCCTCCGGGTGCTCCGGTTTCCTCCCACAGTCCAAAGACGTGCAGGTCAGGTGAATTGGACATGCTAAATTGCCCGTAGTGTTAGGTAAGGGGTAGATGTAGGGATATGGGTGGGTTGCGCTTTGGCGGGGCGGTGTGGACTTGTTGGTCCGAAGGGCCTGTTTCCACACTGTAAGTAATCTAATCTAATCTATGATTAATCCAGTCTTTGGGGTATTCAAATCCAGACTTAAATCTCAATGCTATCACTTCATTAAAATAAACCTGTTGTCATTAATTGTTTGTTCAAAATGATATGAAAACATATGATCACGGTTTCCCAGTGGAGATACCACACAATATAAAACAAAGTCTCTGGAACTGTGTCAGCTCCATCTCCGAGAGAATTCTCCCATTCCGACAGATTGCCAGCAGCAGGAAGGGAAAGGTTGTGTCACAAACAATGAAATGGATCTTCTCAGGGGAAGGGTGGGTCAGGTGTTTGACACCATCCTCGCTGTCGTTGGTGTTCCTGGTAAGTCTTGTAACAACTTAACTCATATAAAACTCAGCACTGAATCATCCTTATTTCGACAACAACTGATAGTAATATATTTCCATTTATCAAGGGAAAACCCACTGTCAGACGTTAGTGTCCTCACTAACTGAGTTTAAAATGAATAGTTTGTCAGTTCGAAGGCTCCTCAGTAATGTTCAGCATTGTGTGTTTCCCTATACTGTGCAGAATGGGTTTACACTGAGGCCACATTGATGGGGTTTGGCTGAGCACTGGCCCTGGCTGGTTTAGAAAGGGTTTCGGAAGACCACCCTCTCTCTGTGGTAGTTCACAGCCTGCTATCGGTCAGATGGGTTTTGTAACAACCCACCTCGCAGTGACACCTGGTGTTTCCCATTCCTTGATGGAAAGGGATTGTGTTGGTGGATCTTGTTCAGGCAGCTCGCTCCAAATGCAACCCCAGATACAACAGGGCAATGGGTGGGTTCAACAGGTCATTAGGAATGAGGAGATAATGGGGACTGCAGATAGAGCGTGGTGCTGGAAAAGACACAGCAGGTCAGGGAGCATCTCAGGAGGACATGAGTCAAGGTTTCAAGCAGGACTCTTCTTCAGGACAGTTACAGTGACCAATGTTGCATGGATTCAGGTTTTATTTGCTGAAGGCTGTGCTGCACCATCGTGAACAGGTGGGCGGAGAGGGGGGGGAGTTCGGTCAAATGTTGAAGTTTTTCTGATTGTGGTAAGTATTCAACCTGGTACAATGTGAATGGATTCACTGCTGAACACCTTTATGGTTCAGATCATCAGGATGGTCAATCCTGTGCATGAAGGATCACTCCTGTTTGTACTGTTATCTTTGTCGTCAGCTGCTTGTCCATTGATTGTTCTGCGTGGTTCACTGTTGCTTTTTCCTTTGATCGATTTGTTGCCATTTGTTTCCATGAGATGAAAACTAAGTATTGCACAGGGAAAACTGCAACCAGGATTCTAGCAATGCCTTATCATTTATTCATCCTATCATTGTGAAGGCCATCCATTCCGGGACACTGTGGGGTGGTTCAATGCCCTGAGCTGTAGATCATACAGTGGGGATATAGAATTCTGGAGGCAAACTGAACTGTGGAGACTCCAAAACCGAATACAATAATTTTGCGATCAATGTCCATGTTTGGTGTCTCCTATTCTTTGTTTCCCTGATCCCAGGTGTCTTTGTGTGGATGCTGTGGGCTTATGGGTAATGCCAGCCAGTCAGAGTAACCTGGAAAGCAGGTGAAATCAACTGCTGCTGACCCAAAAAACCCCTTGAATATATGACTGTGTTTCTGTGAGTTATCTGCTGCTCATGTTTAAAATGCAAATGTTCGTTTTAGAGAGAGTTTGCTGCTGTGGTTCAGATTCTTTAAACTTTAGAAAACATGGAACAACAATTATCTTTGTGTCATTACTTACAGTCTGGGCTCAGGCACAGAGAATGTTTGATCAATAACCTCAAGTCTCTTTTTCCGTTCTCTTACAGTTAGTCTTGTGGTAATTGTAATCTTAGCTCGGGGGAAATGTGGCCTTTCAACATGCAGCACTCGCTATCTAGTGGCCATGTCAATGTCAGATCTACTGTTCATTGTTTTTTATATCATTCTTCGTCGATTTAAACATTATTATTATCCACCGTGTTTCCTGCACATCACTCCTGTTTGTACTGTTATCTTTGTTGTCAGCTGCTTGACCATTGATTGTTCTGCGTGGTTCACTGTTGCTTTTTCCTTTGATCGATTTGTTGCCATTTGTTTCCATGAGATGAAAACTAAGTATTGCACAGGGAAAACTGCAACCAGGGTTCTAGCAACAATCTGCATCTTCTTTTTGTTAAAGAACATTCCCAACTCCTTTGTACATAAACCTGGAAAGATCATCAACAATGTTCCATGGTACTGTTATGTCACGAACAGTTATCTTTATGACCCTCGGTGGAGAAGTTTTAACTATTTTCAGACTTTTTTAACACCACTGTTCCCAATCACTTTTATTGTCTTTATCAACATTCTGATTGTCAGACATATCTTCGAGGCCATTAAGGTGCGGAAGGAACTGAGAGGTCAGAGAAAAACAGAGAATGATCCAGAGGGAGAGAGCAGGAAGAATTCTGTGATTTTACTCTTTGCCATATCTGCCAGCTTCATACTTCTCTGGTTGTTGCATATTTTATATTTCTTTAATGTTGGTTATTCCTTGGATTCTGTTTCTTTTGGTCTCTTTGTTCAGATTGGACACATGCTGAGGAACTTCAGTGGCTGCACAAATGCCCTTATTTATGTGGTGACACAGAAACATTTCAGAGACCAGTTAAAGTACACCATGACATATCCAGTTAGAACAATAATTCAATTGGTGAATCAATCCAAGTAACTGAGAGTCAACATTAGGTGCAGCAGAGAACGGAACGAGGAGTCCACGTGAGGAATGGACTGAAAGGAGAAGGAGGAGCAGCAACATGATAACACTCCTTTCCTAATGGACAAGGAATGACTCCATCTGAGGAGCAAAATGAAAGAGCCTGGAGGTGTAAAGCCAGTGTAAAGTGCTGTTAGTAATCAGCAACAATTAGTAGGAAGGGGAGGAACAAAAGCAAAACCAAATATATAAAAAAGCTACATTTATTCCAAGTGATCTGTTCTCAGTGAGTGAAGTGGGTAGAAAAATAAATAATATGGAGAAAGGTGAGTGTTAGATGAAATGAGATTAGATTGCTCAGAGTATGGAAGCAGGCCATTTGGCCCAACAAGTCCACACTGACCCTCTGAAGAGTAACCCACCCAGACCCATTCCCCTATATTTCCCGCTGACTAATGCACCTAACACTGTGGGCAATTTAGCATTACCAATTCACCTGACCCGCACATCTTTGGATTGAGGGAGGAAACTGAAGCACCCTGATGAAACCCACGCAGACACGGGGAGAATGTGCAAACCCCACACAGACAGTCAGCTGAGGCGGGAATGTAATCTTTCACTGCAGGTCAGAGAGGGAAATGCAACGACAGGCTCCTGTCCACTCTTCCTCACTGAATTCTCTGAGCCACACATCTGGGCAAATTAACAAAATACATGAGAAGTTTAAAAGGGGAAATAACATAGTGTCAGGACTCTGTGTCTTTTAGTTACACATTTATTTCCAACAATAACATACTTTGTTTCCATTCAATTCCTCACACTAAACATAGAACACAGAACATTACAGCGCAGGACAGGTCCTTCAGCCCTCGATGTTGGTGAGTGCACTACTGTTGCAGGCAGGGTTTTCCATGGCCCTACTCCTCTGAGTAAAGAACCTACATTGGACATCTGTCCTATATCCATCACCCCTCAATTTAATGCTATGTCCCCTCGTATGAGCCATTGTCATCTGAAGAAAAAGGCTCTCACTGTCTTACGTTAACTAACTCTTTGATTATCTTATATGTCTCAATTAGGTCACCTCGCAACCTTCTTGTTTCGAATAAAAACAGCCTCAAGTCCCTCAGCCTTTCCTCCTAAGACCTTCCCTCCATAGCAGGCAATCCTAGTAAATCTTCTCTGAAACCTTTCCAAAGGTTTCACATCCTTCCCACAATGCAGTGACCAGAACTGTAAACAATACTCTAATTGCAGTCGCACTAGAGTTTTGTACAGCTGCAACATGACCTTGTGGCTCCAAAACCCAATCCCTCCACCAATAAAACCTTACACAGCGTATGCCTTCTTTCCTCGACATCTTTCCTTTCCTTGACATCTCTGGAACGATTCAGAGGCCCATAGACAACACCCAACAGGGTGACCTCTCCTTTCCTGTTTCTAACTTGAGCCCATTCTACCTCAGTAGATGAGTCCTCAAATGTCCTTTCTGCCACCATAATACTGTCCTTGACTAACATTGCCACATCTCCCCCTCTTTTACCATCTTCCCTGTTGTTACTGAAACATCTGAACCCCAGAACCTGGGAACAACCGTTCCTGTTCCTGTTCTATCCATGTCTCCGAAACGGCCACAACATCGAAGTCCCAGGTACCAACCCATCCTGCAAGTTCATCCACCTTATTCCGGATGCTCCTGACATTAAAACCATTTTCCTGCTGGCTGGTGCACTCTTGTGACCATGAAACCATATTTCTGACCTCACTCCCCTCATCCTCCTGGACACTGTAACTACAATTTTGGTTCCCATCTGCGGCTGAATTAGTTTCAACCATCCCGAAGAGCAATATCAAAGTTCCCCACCAAGGTGATTGGAACCCCTCTGGTTCAGGTGTAGACCATCCTGTTTGTAGAGGTCCCACCTACCCCAGAAAGAGCCCCAATTATCTAGGTATCCAAACCCCTGCCTCCTGTATCATCCCTGTAGCCACGTGTTCAACTCCTCTCTCTCCTTTACCTTGCCTCGCCAGCACTTGGCACGGGCAACAAACCAGAGATAACAACTCTGTTAGTTCCAGCTCCAAGCTTCCACCCTAGCTCCCTGAATTTCTGCCTTAAGTCCCCACCCCTTTCCCTACCAATGTCATTAGTGCCTATGTGGACCACACCCTGGGGCTGCTCCCCGTCACCCTCAAGGGGGTCCTTATGGGTGGCACAGTGACTTCGTGGTTAGCGCTGTCACCTCACAGCACTCAGGGCCCGGGTTCGATTCCAGCCTTGGGCGACGATCTGTGTGGAGTTTGTACATTCTCTCTGTGTCTTCATGGGGTTCCTCCAGGTGCTCCAGTTTCCTCCCAAAATCAAAGCATGGGCAGTTTAGGTGAGTTGGCCATGCTAATTTGGCCATAGTTTTCCGGGATGTGTAGGTTAGGTGCATTAGTCAGGGGTAAATATAGGATAATAGGGTAAGGGAATGGGTCTGGGTGGGTTACTCTTCGGAGGATCGATGTGGACTTGTTGGACAGAAGGGCCTGATTCCACACTGTAGGAATTCTATGATTCGATGATTCTGAAAATATGATCCGAGCTATCACGAGCCCTGGCACCTGAGAGTTAACACTCCAACCATGAGTCTCTCTCGTTCCCACAGAACCTCCTGCCTTTCTCCCTAACAATGGAGTCCCCAATGACTAATGCTCTGCTCATCTTCCCCCTCCCTTCTGAGCAACAGGGACAGACTCGGTGTCAGAGACCTGTACCCCTTGACTTACCCCTGGTCAGTTGTTCCCCCCCAACTGTATCCAAAATGGTCTGCTTGTTATTGAGGGGAACGGCCCCAGGGGATCCCTGCACTGCCTGCTGGTTCCCTTTCCATCCCCTGACTGCAACCCATCTGCCCTTTTGTTGTACCTGAGGTGCAACTACCTCCCTGTAATTCCTCTCATTAACTCCCCCACCTCCGGAATGATCCAAAGTTCATCCAGCTCCAGCTCCAGTTCCCTAAAGCGTTTTTCAAGGAGTTGCAGTTGGATGCACTTCCTGCAGATGGAGTCAGCAGGGTGTTATGACACGGGATAAACCCCTCTGTTAATTTAAACCCAACACACAGAGATGTTTTTTTAGATTAGATTACTTACAGTGTGGAATCAGCCCCTTCGGCCCAACAAGTCCACACCGACCCGCCGAAGCGTAACCCACCCATACCCCTACATCTACATCTACATTTACCCCTTACCTAACACTACGGGCAATTTAGCGTGGCCAATTCACCTGACCTGCACATCTTTGGACTGTGGGAGGAAACCGGAGCACCCGGAGGAAACCCACGCAGACACGGGGGGAACGTGCAAACTCCACACAGTCAGTCGCCTGAGGCGGGAATTGAACCCGGGTCTCAGGCGCTGTGAGGCAGCAGTGCTAACCACTGTGCCACCGTGCCGCCCACTTGTTCACCTCTTGTAACCTGTTAAATTTCAAGAGGCAAAGACCATCTCAGTTTTCACTACATCAAATAAAAATTCACAATTTTATTCTTTAAGTTCAACAGAGAATGTTAGACAACTGTTTACAACTCCTTTTTCTTAAACCTATCATTTACTGCCCACTCCACAATACTGAGCTGATTAAAAAAACTCGAAGTTTTTTTAAAAAGTTACATTTCAAATCCAGTCAGCTTTGTTGATTCTCCTTTTGTAGACTTTCCTCTGTTTAGGTCTGTTGTTCTTCAGTCTTCTCCTGCACAGCGTAACTTACGGACAGGTACCTTTCAGAGAACGATTCGATTAGCAGTCTATTCTTGTTGGGGTTCATGGCAGTGCTCCCCCAAACTGTTCAAAATGTCTGGTTTTATCCCCCAAAAGATCGGATCATTTCATTGGTGTGATGTTATCAAAACACTAAATTCAAATTCGATTGGATTTTGGTATCTGGGGCAGAATTTAAACTGATTGGCTGAATTTGAATTTGTTTTTGTTCCATGGTAATGCAACTGCAGCTATTTGTTTCAACCAAGTGTTAGATTTTTAAATTGTTCAGGACACACTGTGCTTTCAGTCAGGACTTGCGAGCTTCCTCTCTCTCTTAAAGGTACAGGACACACCTACATCTTCATAACACCTCCCCCCTGAAGAAAAAAATGAACCATCATAATGCAAAGTTGGCTTCATTTTTTTCTCTATTTCCGAACCACATTACCATGACGTACATATGACTTTAACCAAAGTTCATATTAACTTCTTCCCATATATATATAAAACATTGAATAGACACCAACACATTATTAGTTAAATCCGTGATACCGCATCTGTGATTACATTCTTGTGACCCGCAACATGTACGATTTCTTAATTAAAAGTCTCTCTTATTCTTGTCTTTAAAGCTTTCCAAGAATGAAAAAGGATTGTGATCCATGTGCACAACCATCTCTGACACATTATTTGTGATGTCCACATTAAAATGTCATAAGGCCAGTACCAAACTCAATAGTTCTTTTTCGAACATAGAGTTTTTTCTCTGGTGGGTGTTGAGTTTCTTTGAAAAGTAACCACCTGGCAGTTCAATCCCATCCTTATCTTCCTGTAGCAGTACAGCTCCAACTCCTGTGTCACGAGCATCCATGGCAACTTTGAAAGGTTTTGAAAGGTTTGGTGTCACTAAAACTGGTGTGATGGTTAATAATGCTTTGAGATGGCCGAATGCCTCCTGGCATCGTTCTGCCCACCAAAACGCTGTGTTATTATTCAGCAAATTGGTAAACACTGCCACTACACTGCTGAAGTTTGGAACAAACTTCTGATAGAATCTGCTTAGTCCCAAGAATTGTTGCACCTCTTTGTTCGAGGTTGGTTGTGGAAATTCTTTGATGGCCTTCATCTTTGCTTTCCATGGGGGTCAACCTTCCATGACTGATGTTACATCCCAAGAATGTCACCTCTGCTTTCACAAATTCAGTTTTGTTTAAGTTTGTTACCAGTTTTTGCTTCCAGTCGTCATTCAGAGTTCTGCCAACTGCATCATGTGACTTTTCCAGGACTTACTAAAGATCACTACATCGTCCCCATAGACCGCACAGTCTGTTAACCCAGCCACAACTTACTAACTGTACCTCTTATGCTCACATCCAAAACATTTAAGTAAATGACAAAAAGTGGAGCACCCAGCACTGATCCTTGTGGCATTCCACTGGTCACAGGCCTCCAGTCTGAAAAACAACCCTCCACCACCACCCTCTGTCTTCTACCATTGAGCCAGTTCTGTATCCAAATGGCTAGTTCTCCCTGTATTCCATGAGATCGAACCTTGCTAATCATTCTCCCATGGGGAACCTTGTCGAATGCCTTACTGAAGTCCATATAGATCACATCTACTACTCTGCCCTCATCACTTTTCTTTGTTACTTCTTCAAAAAACTCAATCAAATTTGTGAGACATGATTTCCCACGCACAAAGCCATGTTGACTATCCCGAATCAGTCCTTGCCTTTCCAAATACATGTACATCCTGTCCCTCAGGATTCTCTCCAACAACTTGCCCACCACCGAGGTCAGGCTCACCGGTGTATAGTTCCTTGACTTGTCTTTACCACCCTTCTTAAACAGTGGCACCACGTTTGCCAACCTCCAGTCTTCCAACACCTCACCTGTGACTATCAATGATACAAATATCTCAGCAAGAGGCCCAGCAATCACTTCTCTAGCTTTCCACAGAGTTCTTGGGTACACCTGATCAGGTCCTGGGGATTTATCCACTTTTAACCATTTCAAGACATCCAGCACTTCCTCCTCTGTAATCTGGACATTTTGCAAGATGTCCCCATCTATTTCACTACAGTCGATATCTTCCATATCCTTTTCCACAGTAAATACTGGTGCAAAATATTCATTTAGTATCTCCCCCATTTGCTGTGGCTCCACACAAAGGCCGCCTTGCTGATCTTTGAGGGGCCCTATTCTCTCCCTAGTTACCCTTTTGTCCTTAATATATTTGTAAAAACCCTTTGGATTCTCCTTAATTCTGTTTGCCAAAGCTATCTCATGTCCCCGTTTTGCCCTTCTGATTTTCCTCTTAAGTATACTCCAACTTTCTTTATACTCTTCTAAGGATTCACTCGATCTATCCTGTCTATACCTGACATATGCTTCCTTCTTTTTCTGAAACCAAACCCTCAATTTCTTTAGTCATCCAGCATTCCCTATACAGACCAGACTTCCCTTTCACCCTGACAGGAATATACTTTCTCTGGATTCTTGTTATCTCATTTCTGAAAGCTTCCCATTTTCCAGCCATTCCTTTACCTGCGAACATCTGCCTCCAATCAGCTTTTGAAAGTTCTTGCCAACAACCATCAAAATTGGCCTTTCTCCAATTTAGAACTTCAACTTTTAGATCTGGTCTATCCTTTTCCATCATTATTTTAAAATGAATAGAATTATGGTCGCTGGCACCAAAGTTCTCCCCCACTGACACCTCAGTCACCTGCCCTGCCTTATTTCCCAAGAGCTGGTCAAGTTTTGCACCTTCTCGAGTAGGTACATCCACATACTGAATCAGAAAATTGTCTTGTACACACTTAAGAAATTCCTCTCCATCTGAACCTTTAACACTATGGCAGTCCCAGTCGATGTTTGGAAAGTTAAAATCCCCTACCATAACCACCCTATTATTCTTACAGATAGCTGAGATCTCCTTACAAGTTTGTTTCTCAATTTCCCTCTGACTATTGGGGGGGTCTATAACACAAACCCAATAAGGTGATCATCCCTTTCTTATTTCTCAGTTCCACCCAAATAACTTCTCTGGATGTATTTCCGGGAATGTCCTCTCTCAGCACAGCTGTAATGCTATCCCTTATCAAAAATACCACTCCCCCTCCTCTCTTGCCTCCCTTTCTATCCTTCCTGTAGCATTTGTATCTGGAACATTAAGCTTCCAGTCCTGCCCATCCCTGAGCCATGTTTCCGTAATTGCTATGACATCCCAGTCCCTTGTTCCTAACCATGCCCTGAGTTCATCTGTCTTCCCTGTTAGGCCCCTTGCATTGAAATAAATGCAGTTTAACTTATTATTCCTACCTTGTCCCTGCCTGCCCTGTCTGTCTGACTCACTTCTGTTCTCAGCTGGACCCGTCTCAGATCGATCTCTTTCCTCACATCTCCTTGGGTCCCACACCCCCCCCACCCCCACACCTCCACCTTACTAGTTTAAATCCTCCAGAGCAGTTGTAACAAATTTCCCTGCCAGTATATTAGTCCCCTTCCAATTTAGATGCAATCCGTCCTTCTTGTCCAGGTCACTTCTAACCCAAAAGAGATTCTAATGATCCAAACATATGAATCCTTCTCCCATACACCAGCTCCTCAGCCATACATTCATCTGCTCTATCCTCCTATTCCTGCCCTCACTAGCCTGTAGCACTAGGAGTAATCCAGATAGTACTACCCTTGAGGATCTCTTTTTTAAATTTCTGCCTAACTCTCTGTAATCTCCCTTCAGAGTCTCAACCTTTTCCCTTCCAATGTCATTGGTTCCAATGTGGACAATGACCTCTTGCTGGCCCCTCTCCCCCGTGAGAACATTTTGCATCCTTGATCCTAGCACCAGGGAAACAACACACCATTCTGCTTTTTCTCTGTTGGCCACAGAAACGTCTGTCTGACTACAGAATCCCCTAACTGATCTCTTGGAAGCCGATGTACCCCTTATTGCATTACAGCCAGTCTCAATACCAGAAACTTGACTGTTTGTTCTCCATTCCCCTGAGAATCCATAACCCCTACATTTTCCAAAACAGCATACCTGTTTGAAATGGGTATATCCATAAAAGACTCCTGCCCTAGGTGCCTATCTCTGTTACCCTTGCTGGAGTTAACCCATCTATGTGACTGTATCTGAGACTTTCCCCCCTTCCTATAACTGCCATCCATCACATACTGTTGCTGTTGTAAACTCCTCATCGCCTCTATCAGTCTCTCCAACCGATCCACTCGATCTGATAAGATTCGCATCCAACAGCATTTATGGCAGATATAATCCGCAGTAACCCTTAAACTCTCTTTAAACTGCCACAATTAACAAGAAGTACATATCACTGCAAAGGCCATTTTTGCTCCTTCACAATCTACAGACCCAGAAAATAATCTACAGACCCAGACTCTTATTCCTCTACAAACACTGCCCAGGTTAAATTCATACCTATAGCTTATATTTTAAGTTTAATCAAGAGACTTATCTCCAAAATCATATAATCAAGAAAGAATCCACTATACTCACTACTGCAGCCTTTCTCTTGGTCAGACTTAAAACAGCAATTAACTTATCTGATTCTGTGCTGTCAACTTCGCCCAACAGTTCCTCCAAGATTAGTTGTGAATTTCACTGTTTGTTAATTTTCCCAGATGCACTCCTATATCCAGCGATACACAAATTCAAACAGCAAAGGCAGCAACTGTACAGGTTCGTTCTCTCTCTCTCTCTCTCTCTCTCTCTCTCTCTCTCACTCTCTCTCTCTCTCTCTCTCTCTCCTGCACTGTCCTCACCATGTGCTTCCTTTGTCTGCTCTTCTCCCTTTTAAACTGCTGTTGTTTTGACTTTTTTTCCCAAAGTTCCAAAACAATACAACAGCATATAAAACAGTAATTGCTGCTCCTGGAATTTGAGGAAATCACCTCCAGCACCTAAAATACCTCAAAAAAAGGAGCAGCTCTTACAGCCAGAAATTTTTCCCATCCTCCATCTTGGATTACCCAGAATGCAGATGAAAAATAACCTATTTAACCTCATCATAATCTCTTGACCCCACATCTGACAGCGTATCAAATTCCTCACTATCTCTGCCGACCAGTTTAGCCTGAACTAGAATTGCCCATAAATTCTCAGACCACTCCATCTGCCTAGAAACTTTTCCCAATGAAATAAAGAAGGCTTCAACATCTTTCTCATCAAAATGTGGCAGAGTTTGACATATTTGTATGTATCACTACCTTCTCCTTTAATCTCCATCCTGTTAACTTGACTTTTCTGACTAAGCCACAACTTCTCAAATTCAAACTCTCTCTCTGTTTGCTCAGGGAAGAACCTTCTCTCTCTTTCTTTTTCCTCTCTCTCTGTCTCTCTCTCTCTCTCTTTGTTTAGCTCAGAACCTTCTCTCTCTCTCTCTTTTCCTTTCTCTCTCTCTTTGTTGATCTTCTAACTCCATTTTGCTCAATTGTAATTGAAGTTTTTCTGACAGTCCTCCACTTGTCTGTTTCTCTGGCACACCTGAGTGTTTGAGTAATTCTCTTACAGATTCAGCTTTGTTTTTGGTCTTGGTTAAACCCAATTCTAACCTCTTTGCTAATTCTACGAGTATGGCCTTTTCTTTCTAAATTTCTTGGCCAATTTGGGAATCATTTCCAAACCCCAGAACCTCCTTAGCAATTTTAAGAGCCATTTCTCTCACTTTTAATTTAATCAACCACAGGTAACCAAAATGAAACTAATTGTCTCACCTATGAAAGATGTAGGACACTCATCGGCAAGTGGTTAAATCAACTGGGCTTTTTTTGTATCCCAAATCTATTCACATCTGTCCAAGTCTCAGATTGGATCTATCTAAACATGTTGAGATCATGAATTTGAGACTCAAACTGCTCAAATCCTGGTGACGATCCCCCAAAATATTATGACACAGGGTAAACCCCTCTGCGAATTTAAACCTGACACACAGAGATGCTCACCCCGTGCTGTAATCTGTTACATTTCAACAGGCAAAGAACCATCCCAGATTTCACTATTTAAAGGAAAAATTAACCATTTTATTCTTTAAGTTTAACAGAGGACATTAGACCACTATTTACAACTCCTTTCTCTTACAACCTATGTTTTACTGCCCACTCTACAATACTGGTCTGATAAAGAAAGGCCCCAACTAAGTTTGCAAAACAAAATCACATTTCAAATCCAGTCAGCTTTGTTGATTCTCCTTTTGTAGACTTTCCTCTGTTTAGGTCTGTTGTTCTTCAGTCTTCTCCTGCACAGCGTACCTTACGGACAGGTACCTTTCAGAGAATGATTCGATTTGCAATCTATTCTTGTTGGGGTTCATGGCAGTGCTCCCCCGAATTATTCAAAATGTCTGGTTTTATCCCCCAAAACATCGGATCATTTCATTGGTGTGATGTTATCAAAACACTAAATTCAAATTCAATTGGATTTTGGTATCTGGGGCAGAATTTAAACTGATTGGCTGAATTTGAATTTGTTTTTGTTCCATGGCAATGCAACTGCAGCTGTTTGTTTCAACCAAATGTTAGATTTTTAAATTATTCAGGACACTCTGTGCTTTCAGTCAGGCCTTGTGAACTTCCTCCCTCCCTCTCTCTTAAAGGTACAGGACACACCTACACCTTCTTAATAAGGGACACGAGTGGTGTCCCTTACCTCCCACATTCTGCAGGAGGAACATTCAACTCCCCTAACTACCATTCCCACTATTCTAAATTCCCAAAGAGACTATTGAAAAATAAAAAAAAAGAAAAATTAGTTACCTTATCAATCCGGCACACAGAACCTTGTTTTGGTGAGAGGAGGATGATGGGTAGCAGACACCACCTAAGTAGTATTTTGGGGAAGCCAAGCACCCAAATATATTATTTCACTCACTCAGCAGTCCCATGTCCGTTCCTGCTCAGCCTATTCATGAGGTCAGTTTTTAAAGCAGAAACGTCTCTCCCAGCAGAGCCCACTCCTCTCTCCCTCTCTCCTCGCTGCTCCTGAAAAACAGCAAACAGAAGAAATTTGAACTATTGGCTCCAATATGAGAAGCTTGATGCTTTCTCAAGTTGGTTGACTATTGAGACAAATTCCACCCACCCGGTAACATTGAAGACTTTATTGAATTCACCTCTCCTTTCTTCAATCTGTATTTACACGAACAATGTAATTGTTTTATCCTGTCTTAAAATTTGGGTTCAATTAGATGTCACTTTCACTTTCAGTCATTTTCTACAAAGGTGCCGTTGATGGCAAATCATATTTTTCCCCATCTTTAGTGGACATTGCCTTTTCTGGTTGGGCTAAGTTAGGAATAAAAACTGTGAAAGATTATATGTTAATGGTGTTTCTGCATCTTTTCAACATGTTAGTCGATACATTTTCACTTCTTAAAAGCCACTTCTTTAAATATCTCCATGTTCGCAGTTTTGGCCGTAGTTCATCGTGATTCCTAATGATTCTGATTTTGACATCTTTCTAGAACCACTTTCTTCATTAAAGGAGGTTATTTCAGTTAGTTATTCAAACATTCATAAAGTATTGTTATGACACGGGGTAAACTCTCCTGCTTTATTTAAAACCAGCAATACAGAAAAGATTTTTCCCATACAGTAATCTGTAAAACTTCCAGTGGCCAAAAACTATTCAAAGTAAAAGTTAACACCTTTATTTCTTAAAATATAACACAGAATAATTAACTAACAACTATGTATAAGTCCTTACTCTAACCTATCTTTACCTTCCCTTCTATACTAGTCCAATAAAACTCCCAATTAAGATTTACAAAATAACACCTCTTAGCTCAAAACCAGGCAGCTTTTTGTTCATCGATTTGGATCTACCTGTGTCTTTTCTTCTTAGGAATTTCTGCTTCACAGGTTACTGATTGATAAGGTTCCTTTTTTAAGAGAGCTGTTTTTCTGGGCAATGTGCAGATTTCGTTGGCTTGGCAGTTGTCCTATCAACTGTTCAATTGTTCCCAGTCTTATATCCCAAAGCATCAGATTGTGTCATTGGCTTTTAAGATTGTCAATATACTCAATTCAAACTGGATTGGAGTTTGATATTTTTCGGGATATAATTGACACTGATTGGCCAAATTCAAATTTGTGTTTTTGCCTCCAGGCATCGAGCCAATTGAGTTGTTCGACCGAGTGTTACGTTGTTACCTTACTGAGAACACTTGGTGCTGTGTCCGGTAGTTCTGCTGTTTTTAACTCTCTTAAAGTACACCCACATCTTCATAACACCTCCCCCCTTAAGAAAAAATGAACCATCATAATGAAAAGATGGCTTAATTTCTTTTTCTAGCTTTTAACCACATTACCCGAACATACAGATAACTTTTATATCAGTTCACCTTAATTTATTCCCATATACTGATATATATAAAACATTAAATAAAGATAAATCACATCTAAAAGCTATCAGTTAAATCCACGATAACGCATCTGTGATTACATTCTTCCAACCGCAACATGTATGATTTTTAAATTGAAAGTCTTTAACATACGACTCCAATGAAATAGTCTCAGACTCCTATCTTTAAAACATCCCAAGAATGTAAGTGGATTGTGGTCAGTGAATACAACGGTCTCCAACACATTGTTCATGACATCCACATTAACATGTTGGAAGGCCAGTACCAAACTCAATAGTTCCTTTTCAATTGTGGAGTGTTTTCTCTGATGGATGTTGATCTTCTTCGAAAAGTAACCAACTGGCAGTTCAATCTCATCCTCATCTTCCTGGAGGAGTACAGCTCCAACTCCACTGACACTAGCATCGATAGTGACTTTAAAAGGTTTTGAAACACTTGTTGTAGCTAAAGCTGGTTTGGTGGTTAATATCGATTTCAAATGATCGAATACCTCCTGGCATGGTTCTGTCCACTGAAACTTTGTGTTCTTCGTCAGTAAATCGGTTAACAGTGCCACTACACTGCTAAAGTTTGGAACAAACTTCCGATAGAATCCGTTGAGTCCAAAGAATTGAAACATCTCTTTCTTCAAGGTTGGTTGTAGAAATTCCTTGATGGCCTTTGTCTTTGTGTTCTATGGGGTCAACCTTCCATGACCGATGTTACATCCAAAGAATGTCACCTCTGCTTTCGCAAGTTTCATTTTATTTCAGTCTGTCACTAGTTTTGCCTCTCGTAGTCATAGAATCACAGAGTCATAGAGACGTACACCATGGAAACAGGCCCTTTGGTCCAACCCGTCCATGCTGACCAGATATCCCAACCCAATCTAGTCCCACCTGCCAGCACCTGTCCCATATCCCTCCAAACCCTTCCTATTCTTGTACCTATCCAGATGCCTTTTAAATGTTGCAATTGTACCAGCCTCCACCACTTCCTCTGGCAGCTCATTGCATACACTTGCCACCCTCTGTGTGAAAAAGTTGTCCCTTAGGTGTCTTCTTTATCTTTCCCTTCTCACCCTAAACCTGTGCCCTCTAGTTCTGGACACCCCAATCCCAGAGAAAAGACTTTGTCTACTGATCCTATCCATGCCCCTCCTGATTTTATAAACTTCTATAAGGTTACCCCTCAGCCTCTGACGCTCCTGGGAAAACAGCCCCAGCATATTCAACCTCTCCCTACAGCTCAAATGCTCCAACACTGGCAACATCCTTGTAAATCTTCACTGAACCCTTTCAAGTTTCACAAAGAGCTCTGCCAACTGTATCCTGTGATCTTTCCAGGAATTACTAAAGATCACTACATTGTCCAAATAGACTGCACAGTTTGTGAACGTAGCCACAACTCTGTTCATGAGTCTTTGGAATGTGGTGAGCACATTCTTCATTCCAAAGGGCATCACTTTAAACTACTATAGCCCATCTGGGTTACAAACACAGAAATTTCTTTCACCAACTCTGATAAAGGTACCTGCCAGTGACCACGCATTAATTGGTGATGTAACTGGCTTGTCCGACTTTCTCGATGCAGTCCTCCAATCTGGGAATTGGATATGAGTTGGCGTTGACCTTGGGTAACAATATTAACATGTCATCCCCTTGGGAAAATGTCCGAGTCTCAGAGCTTTTATCTGCCACCTGCTTCATTCTATACTGTGCCCTTTTTAATGTGCTGTTTAGCTACCTCACCTACTCTATTTCATTTCTTCTCTCGTCTCTGATACATAATCTAAGTGTGAGATCTTCGAATTTGGTCCTGTCAAATTTTCTTTAATTAATTTCAAAGGGCCTCTCATTTCACGACTGAATATTAACTCAAAGGGAGTAAACTGAATAGATTCATTTGGGGCAGTTCTAATGGCAAATAACACGAATGGGATACCTTTTTCCAAATCATGCAGGTAATCCTGACAGTATACTCTCAACATAGTCTTCAAGGTCTGATACCACCTTTCTAAAGCTCCTTGGGATTCAGGATGATATTCACTGGGATAAAAGTGCTGTATACCCAAAGCTATCCATAACCTCCTTAAACAGCCTAGCAGTAAAATGTGACCCTTTGTCAGACGGATCTCTTAGAGTAGCCCATACCGTGTGAAGAAAGATACTAACACCCCTACTACCCTTTTAGCTTTAATACTCTGTAATGGAATTGCCCCTGGAAATCTGGTAGACAAATCCATTATGGTTAACATCTACTGGTTCCCACTTTTAGTTCTCGGGAGGGGACCTACACAATCGATTCTAACCTGCGTGAAAGGTTCTTCAAATGCGGGGATTGACAACAAAGGTGTTGGTTTTATTACTGCCTGTGGCTTCCCTAACATTTGTCATGTATGACAGGGATGGCCAAAGTTAACCATATCCTTGTACATTCCAGGCCTTAGCCTGAGTCTTTCGTACCCCTACATGACCCCTAAAGGTAGTTCATGTGCTACCCGTAACGTCTCCTGTCTGTATGCTACAGGCAACACAATCTGGTGTACTTCGGCCTATTTCTCCTCTGCACTAAGCTGCCGTTTCTGTCTGAGGATTCTATCTTTTAGATCATAACCCTCCGGAATATTCTCTGCCTCCTTTTCAGAGTATGCATCCACATATATATGTTTTATCATCTTGTCTTGCTATTGCAAGTCTCTTCATCTTTCAGGAGTAATCCTGTCTGTCTATCCCTCTCCCTAGTCAGGTTTTTCCTGCACCATTACATCAAGCAGGGGATCCGCAAACTGAACCTCAACTCCTTCATCTTTCTCTTTACTTTTTGCTTTGTGCTGTGTTTTATGAGAGTGGGATCTGGTTATCACACAGACTGGGAAAATACCAGGATATTTCTGCTTTAACTCCTCAGTTTCTTGGTCTTCCTTGGGCTTCTCCACAACAAAGGGTGTCACTCCCACCTTGGATCCTGCCAAATCATTCCCAAGGACAAACTGAATTCCTGGAACAGACACTCTGTCAATCACTCCCACTGTAACTTCCCCAACCTTGGGTTGGCACTCCAACCTGAACTGACTCAGGGAAACACTGAATTTCTGTCCATCTATCCCACAAATTACCACACTCTCGTGTAACAAATCAGAAAGAATGCATATTCGCTCATCCCTATTATCAGGGACTGGTTAGATCGTGTATCTCACAAAATCCTTGTCCTTCTCCCCCTGGTCTTTCTGAGTAACCTTTACCCACAGAGGTGAATTTTTTGTAGAGATCAGATACTAACCCCATCCCCAGCCCCTGCCTCGGCTGTGCTCTCTCCTGCAGCTCTTCGGCTCTTATTGGGGTCTCCTTTACTACCTTCACTAAGGCCACTGGCTCAGCTCCTTTTCCCACATCTTTTCCCATAGTGCCTTTCTTTAATGAGCAGCACTGTGTCTGTACGTGTCCCACCTTCTGGCAGTGTAAACACCTTTTCCCAGTGCCCTTCTGAAACTACTGGCACTGTCATTTTCTGTGTCCCACTCCACTATAGTGAGGCCTTTCATCTCCTGTCCACCTCTTGGGATTCTTTATCCTGTGGGGAGATCATACCAGTGTGCTCTCTACTCTGGGTTCGGAGTGTGGGATCTTCTGTTCTCCCAACTTCTATCCCTGACTGGATGAAATTCTGGCCAGAAGCTTGTCTTATGCACCATCACGTACTCATCGGCTAATCCTGCTGCCCTTCTCACTTCCTGAACTTTCTCTACTTCCACGTGAATTCTTACCATCTCTGGAAGCAGGAGAAGACAAAGGCAGTCTGTACTAAACTATTTCTCTGATATCATTCTGTTTCTTTATTTGTTCCTTTCCATGAACCAGCTGATGCATTGCCGGGGAATCCAAGCCCAACCAGAGGGATTTCTGGACTCCCTCTCTGCACCCACCCAATGACCCAGCTCCCTCTCCGATTTCAATGCTCCTTCAAATCTACCTCTTCATATAAGTTATTGTCACCTGACCCAATATCTCATTCAGTGAATCAACATTATCATGACAAATTAAACTGAGATTTTTTACAATAATCAATAGGAAACCCCAAAGAAAAAAAAGGAATTGGATCATTTTGAAAAAACATTTGGCTTTCATTCCAAGACAATAAAATGCAAAGCAGGAGTAGACAAAGACAGACTGGATGAAACTGTTTACCTGCTGCATTCTCTCACACCTCCACCCTCCCTCCCCCGTCTAATCCCACTGAGATGGCACTGGCTGTGCTCCATTCCTGGGGGAGGTATGCCCTGGGTAGAGGAACCTGGGACTTGGGCAGAGAGGGTGCTCTGAGTGAGAGACCTGCAGATATTTCAAACAGGTTCTGGCAGCCATTGTCCCTTTCACCGTGTGCACTGAGCAGGGGGTGAGTATCGGTGTGTTTCTGTCTGTCTGTGTGTGAGAGAATGTGGGAAGTGTTTGAATCTCAATCCCAGTTTTGATCCTTTAACCTCACCCCCTCCCAGAACCAGCCCCTCCTGATGCAAGCCCCTGGAGCAGAGTCTGTCCCAAATGGGAGAGAGGAAGTGTGAGAGACCATCAAGAGAACTCAGACCAACCGGAATGGTGAATATCACCTATTTAATCTCGCTACATCTTTCCTTATCTCCTGGCTGGACCTGTCTGATTTTTCCTCTCCCCCTCTCTCTGTGTCTCACTTTGCCTCTGATTCTCACTCACTGTCTATATCATTCCATCTCTCTCTCTCTCTCCCTCTCAACCTTTCTCTCTCACATTATCTTTCTCTCTCTCTCCTGACAGACTCTCCTTTATTTCTTTTTCTCTCTTCCTTCTTCCTTTGTCTCTGTTCTTTCCCACTCTCTTGCTTTCTTTCTTCTTCTCTCATTCTCTCTGTCTTTTCCTCTCTTCTTGATTTCTGTCTTTCAATCCTGAATCTACACCCCACACCCCCTTCAATTTTGGACAACCCCCCCACCCCCAATGCAAATTTGGCCCCTGTCCCCCTCCATGGCCCCTGTCTAATTACCCTCCCCTGAGTAGCTCCATCTATCCTGAACTGTCCCTCTGTAGTTCCTCCATTACACACCCATTGCATATAAAAACCCCTCGGTATCTCCATCCATCAACAATTCCCTTGCTCCGTGCTGTGACCCAGCCTCTGGTCTGGAGGACAAAGTGAGCGTGTGAAGAGACTAACGTGTCTTTTGACTGCGTACCATAATGTCATGGAGTCAGAGAGTCATACAGCACGGAGACAGACACTTCGGACCAACCAGACCACACCGACCATATTCCAAAACTAAACTATTCCCACCTGGCCGTGCTTGGCCCATATCCCTCCAAACCGTTCCTATTCATGAACTTATCCAAATGTATTTTAAACGTTGTAACTGTACCTGCATCTATCACTTCCTCTGGTAGTTCATTCTAAACGGAAACTACTAAAAACTTTGCCCCTCATGTCGTTTTTCAATCTTTGTCCTCTCACCTTAGAAATATCCCCCTTTGGTTTGAACTCCCCACCCGAGGGAAAAGACCCTTGTCATTCTCCTTATCTATGCACCTCAAGGTTTTTTAAACATCAATAAGGTCACTCCTCAACCTCCAACACAACAGTGAAAAAAGTCCTCACCTTTCCAGTCCATGTTTATATCTGAAACCCTCCATTCCTGACAACATCTTGGTAAATCTTTACTGAACCCTCTCCAGTTTAATAATATCCTTCCTATCACAAGGTGATGAGAATTGCATACATTAAACCAGAAGAGGCCTCACCAATGCCCTGTAGAACTTCAATATAGTGTCAGTTCTGACATTACTCCTGTACTCAAAGGTCTGTGCAATGAAGGCAAGTGTGCTAAATACCTCCTTAATTACCCTGTCTACCTGTGATGCAAACTTCAAAGAAATATGTCCCTGAACCCCAAGGTCTTTCTGCTCTGCAACACTACTCAGGACCTACCAATAAGTCCTGTCCTTGGTTGTATTACCACAATGCAATACCTCACCTGTATCCAAATTAAATTCCATCTGCCATCCCTCAGCCCTTTAGCCCAATTGATCAAGATCTCTTTGTAACCTCGGGTAACATTCTTCACTGTCTGTTTCACCAATTTTGGTGTTGTCCACAAACTTATTAACCATGCTCGCATATTCTCATCTAAATCATTCATTTCAAAGACTAACAGAAGTGAAGCCAGTCCCGCTCCCTGTGGGACACCGCTGGTCACAGGCCTCCAGTCTGAAAAACAATGATCCACCATCACCTGCTGTCTTCTACCACCAAGCCAATTACATCCAATTGGCAAGCCCACCCTGAATCCCATGTGATCGAACTTTACTAACCTGTCTCCCACGCAGAATCTTGTCAAAGGCTTTATTAAAGGCCAAGCAAACACCATCTTCCACTCTGTCCTCATTGGTTTTTGTTACTTCCAAAAAACAAACCTAACTAAGTGCGTCAGACATGATTTTCCTCACACAAAACCATACTGACCATCTCTAATCAATCCTTTCCTCTCCACCCTGTGTAAATCCTATCTTTCAGAATCATCTCCAAAAATGTGCCCACCACTGAAGTGAGACTCACGGGTTGATTGTTCCCAGGCCTCTCCTCACATCCCTTCTTAAACAATGGCATATTAGCCACACCCCAGTCCTCCAATTCTTCACCTGTGTTTATTGATGATACAAATATTTCTGCTAGGGGCCCTGTAATTTTCTCCCTAACTTCCCACAGTGTCCTGGGACACACTTGATCAGGTCCTGGAGGTTTACGTCCTGTTGTGTTTTTTAAGATCTCCAGCACTTCCTCTTCTGTACTGTAAACTTTTCCCAAAATATCAATATTTATTTCCCTGCTTTCTCTCGCATCCAATTCCTTCCCAACAGTAAAACAGAATTATTCATTTATATCCCTCCCATTTCTTGAGGTTCAACACAAAGACAACCTCGTTGATCTTTAAGGGGTCCTATCTCTCTCCAGTTGCTCCCTCATTCTTAATGTATTTATAGAATCTCTTTGGAGTATCTTTACCTTCTCTGTCAAGGCTACCTCCTATCCCCTCACTGCCTTCCTCATTTTCTTCTCAAGGATGTCCCTTCACTTTTTATACTCTTCAAGACATTCAGTTCATCCCAATTGGCTCTCTGATGGATTTTTTTATTCTTGATTTGAACCTCAACATCTTTATTCATCCATTGTTCCCTAATCTTACCAGCCTTGCCTTTCACTCTAACAGGAACAGAATGTTTCTGGACTCTTGTTATCACACTTTTGAAGGCCTCCCACTTCTCAATCATCCTTTTACCTGCGAACAGAGTCGAGAGTGTGGTGCTGGAAAAGCGCAGCAAGTCAGGCAGCATCCCATGAATAGGAAACCCTGCTGTGCTTTTCCAACACCACACTCGTGACTCTGATCTCCAGCATTTGCTTCCTCACTTCCTCCTAGTTCCTTTTACCTGTGACCAGTCTACTCCAATCAACTTTTGAAAGTTCTTGTTTCATACTTGTAAAATTTGCCTTCCTCTAATTAAGAACTTTACCTTTCATGGAAGACCTGTGCCTTTCCATAACTATTTTAAAATTGATAGTTTTATGATCACTGCTCCCAAAGTGTTCCCTGACTAACACTCAGTCACTTGGTCTGTCTTATTTCCCAAGAGAAGTTCGGTTTTGATCCTTCTCTAGTAGGAACATTTACATCTTGACAAAGGAAATTTTCTTGCAATTTAACAAATCCTTCACCATCAAAACTTTTTAACACTCTGGCAATCTGAATCAATGTTTAGAAAATTTTAATCCCTTATTATTTCATAGTTATCATTCTTATATATATTTAAGATCTCTACATATTTGCTTCAGAATTGCCCTCTGTCTGTTGGGGAGCCGATAGTACAATCGTAGTACAAGGTGATCATCCCTTTCTTATTTCTAACTTCAACTCATATATTTTCTTGAACTGGTCCCTCAGAAATATTTTCTCAAATTACAGTCATAATATTTTCCTTAATCAAAAATGCAACACTCCTCCTCTCTTGCCTCTCTTTATATCCTTCTGAGAAAACCCTAAAACAGAACATTGAACTGCCAGTCTTTTCTATTCCTCAAGCGAAAGTGAGGACTGCAGACGCTGGAGATCAGAGTCAAAACGTGTGGTGCTGGAAAAGCACAGCCAGTTAGGCAGAGCCAACATTTCGAATATAAGCTCTTCACCAGGAATGGGAGGATGGCCCAAGGGGGGCTGAGACTTAAATGGGAGGGGTCTGGGAATGTGATAGGTAGATGGAGGAGGGTGGAGCAGATAGGTGGGAAGGAAGATGGACCTTTTGGACAGTTCAAGAGGGTGGTGCCTGATTGGACATTTGGCTCTGTGATAAGGAGGGGGGAGGTGAAATGAAGAAGCTGGTGGAATCTACATTGATCCCATGTGTTTGGATGGTCCCAAGGCAGAAGATAATGCATTCTTCCTCCAGATGTCGGGTGGCTGGAGTTTGGCGGTGGAGGAGGTCCAGGACTGGCATGTCCTTAGCAGAGTAGAGGTCGGGGGGGGAGTTTGCCAAACTCTAACCATCTTGAGGTAGAAAGCCTTATCTTCTACCTTGGGCCTCTCCAACCACACGGGATCAATGTCGATTTCCTCGGTTTCTTCATTCCTCCCACCATCCTTATCCCAGATCTGACATTCCAACTTGTCACACCCCTCTTGAACTGTCCTACCTGTCCATCTTCCTTCCCACCTATCCCGCTCCACCCTCCTTTCTGACCTATCACCATTACCCCTCTCCTCCATCGACCTATCACATTCCCAGCTCCCTTCCCCCCAGTCTGAGATCCCTCCCATTTATCTCTCCCTTGGGCCATCCCCTCATTTCTGGTGAAGAGCTACTCTCCTGCTCCTTGGATGCTGCCTGACCGGCAGGACTTTTCCAGCACCACACTTGTCGACTCTTCTCCATTCCTCAGCCAAGTTCTGTAATAGCGATGACATCCCAGTCCCAAGTTCCCTTACATGCCTTGAGTCCATCAGCCTTATCAATAAGGCCTCTTGCATTGAAATAAATGCAGTTTAAGTGTTCAGAGTTTCTCTATTCTGACTTGTTCTTGTCTGTCTTTTCTAAATATCTTGCTGTTTTCTGATTGAGAACCATTGTCGTCTTTCTTTCCATTTTCAATGTTACTTAGGAAGTAACTCCCCCACTGACACCACAGCAAGAAACCGTAATGATCTCCTCAGGAGACAGACATGAGCTATAACCGACAGGGTCCCCTTCATTGTCCAGTACCTCCCAGGAGCTGAAAGACTACACCATGTTCTTCACAGCCTGTAACACATTATCAATGGGGATGAGCACCTCATCAAGACCTTCCCTTCACCTCCACTTCTCACCTTTAAACAACCATCAAACCTCAAACAAATCATTGTTCACAGCAAACTGCCCGACTTTCAGGACAACACCATACAATCTTGTCACAGTGAACGCTGTAAGACGTATCAGAGTGTTGAAACGGATACCACCATTACCTGTGGGACACCACCCACCAGGTACATGGCAGGTAATCATGTGACTCGGCCAACGTGGTCTATCTCCTCCGCTGCAGGCAAAGATGCCCCGAGGCATGGTACATTGGCAAGACCGAGCAGAGACTATGGCAATGGATGAATAGACACCACACAACAATCAACAGACAGGAGTGTTCCTTCCTTCCCAGTCGGAGAACACTTCAGCGGTCCAGGACATTTGACCCTCAGACCTTTGGGTGACCATCCTCCAAGATGGACGTCGGGACAGGATACAACACAAAGTGGGTGAGCAGAGGCTGGTAGCCAAGTTTGGTACTCATGGGGATGGCCTCAACTGAGACTTTGGGGTCATGTCACACTCCAGGTGACTCCACTGCACTACACACACTCTCTCACAAACACACACTCCTGCAGACCCATACACTGACACAGATCCTCTCTCACACACAAGCTCTCTCTCATATACTCATACATACACACCCACACTCACATACACACACCCTCTCATCGACTTATACAGCTTTAACACTCACACTCAGACACATGCGCACACTCTCTCACAGACACTCAAATACCCCCTCCCCCCACCCCACACACACACACACACAAGTTTGTGGGGTGAATTTGTACTTGCAGAATTACATTTTATTTTGCTCAAAAACCATGTGAGATTCTGAAAATCCTTTTTTTTCAGAAAAAGAATCAGTCTGAGCATTGGGGCACAGACACCCTCCCACAGGGTACCTCACACCTTCAATACATTACCTGAGCTGACATGGCATCTACTGGTAAAGTTCACTTGAGAATGCAACTTTAAAAGAAAAGATCTGGGATTTACACATGAAACAAGTGAAAACAACATGGTCATTCTAAAAGATGAGATACATAACAAACAATCCAGGTCTTTTTCAAAATATAATTTCAGTTGCATCACACTGTAAACGTTTGCAATAAATTCTGTGTCTTATGATCTTATATTCCACAACCACCTGATGAAGGAGCAGCGCTCCAAAAGCTAGTACTTCCAAATAAACCTGTTGGACTATCACCTGGTGCTGTGTGATTTTTAATGTTGTTCACCCCAGTCCAACACCGGCATCTCCAAATCAGGATTGATGAAGGCAGTGTGGTGAAAGTGATCGATATGTACTTCAGTAAGGCATTCAATAAAGTTCGACATGATAGATTGGTGAGCAAGATGAGGTCACATGGACCACAAGGAGAACGAGCCATTTGGAGATAGAAGGAAGGAGGCAGAGGGTGGAGATGGAGGTTGCTTTCCAGACTGGAGACCTGTAACCAACGGTGATCAATGCTGGGTTCTCGCTTATTGTCATTTATATAAACAATTTGAACACGAACATTGGAGGCAGAGTCAGTAGTTTTGCAGATGACACCAAAATTGGATATGTAGTGGACAGCAAAACTTCCCACAGAGTACCATGAGACCTTGATCAGATGGGTTACTGGGCTGAGGAATGGTAGATGGAGTTTAATTTCGATAAATGTGAGGTGCTGCATTTTGGAAAGGCAACTCAGGGTGGGACATATGCACTTAATGGTAAGGTCTTGGGGAGTGTTACTAAACAAAGAGACCTTGGAGTGCTGGTTCATAGATGTTTGAAAATGGGTGGACAGGGGAGTGAAGAAGGTGGTTGGTATTTAGATTCAGATGTAAACTTTATTGTTACATGTTCTCAAGTACAGGGATACAGGAGTACAGTGAAATGCGCACAATGTCATCAAACACGGTACGTGTAGTAATACAACAACTAAGTTAGAGGGAAAGCATTACTGTGTTTCTTAGTGTAAGTAGAAAAATCAAGAATTAAAGTTAAATGTTAACATTACCGTCCTTCATAGTGTTAAGTGGAACAATAAAGTAATAACAGTAAAAGTTGCCCAGGGTTTCTGAAGTGCACTCCCTGTGAAGGCTCGATCCCCTTTGCTTGGGCCCGCTGTTTGGGAAACCTCCATCTCTCTGCTCTCGATGCTGCAGATGTTGGGGGTAGGGGTGGGGGTATCTCCCCCATAGACACTTCGGGCTTGCTCAAGTTTAGGACCATTCGGTGCAGCCATTTTGGTGCCGAGCGATTTGGCGCGGCCTGTTTGGTGCAGCCCATTTGCTGCAGACCCATTTAGGCTCAGAACTATATCAATGCAGCTCATATTTATTCATTTTCAGGCTTAGTTAAAGCATTACTGAAAACAATAAAAATAAAAATAATGTTATTCTCTTTCCTAAAAACGTTAAAAAGAAAAAATATGAAAGAAACAAGTTAATTACGAAAAATCTAAAATCTGACGTTTATTCAAAATTATGGGCAATCCCTCGTAAATATTCAACATCATTTCTCTCACTAAATCTTCTGACGAGGGTGTTTGTATTCTAGCGTCTGCTTCCCTGAATTTCTTTAATTTTAACGGACTATCATGCCCTGCTACAAGATGCTCATAGTAAATGTCCCTTCCACTCTGAACTTTTCGTAAACTGTCAATAAATTTCCTCATAACTGGATGTTTCACTCCAGGTTCACATTGTCATCTCCTGTGGGCAGCTTCTGCATGATTGTTTGTTCTGTTCACATTGTTTAAAGTTCTTTCATATAAATTCCACATTCCAACTGGAAAAAGCGGTGGACACCTACCATTTCCTCTGCGTAATCTTCTACCTACATAGTTATCCTCGAACCAGCCCAGCAGCGGCTGCAGTTCATCTGGAAGAGCATCAGCCAAGTGTTCAATGTTTTCAATCGGAATAAATGCAAGACCAATTATCATTTTAGCTCTCAAAGAAAACTCCAAGTCAATCTTATACTTACTCAAGTGTCCCAAACTGGCAAGATGTTTGCTCATATTTTGAGCCAGGTGAAAAAAAATCCCCTGATTTCTGCAGGAGGAAAATGCTGCTGTCAATGTTTGAAATTTGCATGTTCAAAGTCACAGTTGATAATGTCAGGGTGGCATTCAGGCTGTATTTCCAGAACCATTTCAAATAATTTATCATCTGTTGTTTGTAACTTATTTGGGAGTAAAGCACAGTGGGAACACACCTTTATGTATTTCCCCTAAAATAACATAAACTTGTGAAAATAGAGCTGGGGAAGTTTTGAATGTTCCATCAACATGTAACATTTTTGATTGTTTCAGAAACACAACATTCCTTTTTCTTCCAAATATAAGAATTCTGCAGGTGGTGCTACTGCTGTAAAGATAGTAAAAATTGTCCTTCAATATATTCCTTAACAGAATATGTTTTAAAGCTATCTGGAATTACAAGTTCTTCTAAATTTCTTGGAATTACTGGGTAAGCAGCAATTTCTTTCCTTGTCTTCAGTGCTCTGTTATTAGGCATCGTTCCTTGGCAAGCTTCCGACATATATTCTAGGCACTTGTTAATCACTTGTAAACTTCCCTCTACAGTTTCAGCAGCTCATACTTTTATCTTTGAAATGACGGTATCTCTTTCTGCATTCTTTAATGGGTTATATTTTATTTTAATAATAACTACAAGCTGCTGGAAACCGTATATCTGCACCAAAACAGTTCTTTGCCTGAATGGGTCTGCAGCAAAATTGGCTGCGCCAAACAGGCTGCACCAAATCGCTCGCGCCAAAATGGCTGCACCGAATGGTCCCACTCCGGGCTTGCTCTGACCATGTTAGGCTCAGGCCCACAGCCACATCCACACCCCAGATGGTCATCTGACAGCACTCAGGACCCAAGGCCACTGGCACACTTCCCACAATGCATCATCACTGTTGTCTCTCGACAGAACTCCAGAAATGAAGGAAAATATATACAACAAGGAGAGAGAGAGAAAGGAATATGGCCAGCCTGGAGCAAAAGGGGCCGAAGGTGCCTGTTCCACTATCTTGGATAACTGGCACACTCACTCCCTCACACTGCACACTCCCACTCTCTCTCCCTCACACTACCCGCTCCCACTCTCTCTCACTCTGCCCACTCCCACTCTCTCCCTCACACTGTCGGTGCCCACTCTCTCTCTCCCTCACACTGCCTGCTCCCACTCTCTCCCTCTCACTGCCTGCTCCCTCTCTCTCCCTCCCTCACACTGGCCGCTCCCACTCTCTCTCTCCCTCACAGTGCCCGGTCCCACTCTCTCCCTCCCTCAAATTGCCCGCTCCCACTCTCTCTCTTCCTCACACTGCCTACTTCCACTCTCTCTCCCTCACCCTGCCCGCTCGCACTCTCTTTCTCACACTGCCTGCTCGTACTCTCTCTCTCTCTCTCTCAAACTGCTCGCGCCCACTCTCTCTCTCCCTCACACTGCCGTCTCCCTCTCTCTCTCTCCCTCACACTGCCGGCTCCAACTCTCTCTCCCTCACACTGCCCGCTCCCACTCTCTCTCTCCTTCACACTGTCAGCTCCCACTCTCTCTCTCTCCCTCACACTACCCGCTCCCACTCTCTCTCTCCCTCACACTGCCCGCTCCCACTCTCTCTCTCCTTCACACTGCCCGCTCCCACTCTCTCTCTCCCTCACACTGCCTGCTCCCTCTCTCTCCCTCTCTCACACTGTCTGCTCCCACTCTCTCTCTCCCTCACACTGATGCTTCCCAATCTCTCTCTCCCTCACACTGCCCGCTCCCACTCTCTCTCTCCATCACACTACCGGCTCCAACTCTACCCTTCACTCTTCCCGATCCCACTCTCTCTCCCCCTCACACTGCCAGCTCCCACTCTCTCTCCCCCTCACACTGTACACTCCCACTCTCTCTCTCGCTCACACTGCCTGCTCGTACTCTCTCTCTCAAACTGCTCGCGCCCACTCTCTCTCTCCCTCACACTGCCCGCTTCCAAACTCTCTCTGTCCCTCACACTGGCGGCTCCCACTCTCTCTTCTTCACACAGCCGGCTCCCACTCTCTCTCCCCCTCACACTGTACACTCCCTCTCTCTCTCTCGCTCACACTGCCAGCTCCCAATCTCTCTCTGCCTCACACTGCCTACTCCACTCTCTCTCGCTCAAACTGCCCGCTCCCCCTCTCTCTCTCTCCCTCACACTACCGGCTCCCACTCTCTGTCTCCCTCACACACTGCCTGCTCGTACTCTCTCTCTCTCTCAAACTGCTCGCGCCCTCTCTCTCTCTCTCACGCTGCCCGCTCCCACTCCCTTTCTCCTTTACACAGCACACTCCCACTTTGTATCCCTCACACTGCCCGCTTCCAAACTCTGTCTGTCCCTCACACTGGTGGCTCCCACTCTCTCTCCTTCACACTACCCGCTCCAACTCTACCCTTCACTCTTCCCGATCCCACTCTCTCTCCCACTCACACTGCCAGCTCCCACTCTCTCTCTTCCTCACACCGCGTGCTCGTACTCTCTCTCTCTCTCTCAAACTGTTCACTCCCACTCTCTCTCTCCCTCACACTGCCCGCTCCCACTCTCCCTCTCCCTCACACTGCCCGCTCCCACTCTCTCTCTCCCTCACACTGCCCGCTCCCACTCTCTCTCCCTCACAATGTCCGCTCCCACTCTCTCTCCCCCTCACACTGCCGGCTCCCACTCTCTCTCCCTCACACTGCTGGCTCCCTCTCTCTCTCCCCCTCACACTGCCGGCTCCCACTCTCTCTCCCTCACACTGCTAGCTCCCACTCTCTCTCTCCCTCACACTGCCCGCTCCCACTCTCTCTCTCCCTCACACTGTCCGCTCCCACTCTCTCTCCCCCTCACACTGCTGGCTCCCTCTCTCTCTCTCACCCTCACACTGCCCGCTCCCATTCTCTCTCCCCCTCACACTGTCCGCTCCCACTCTCTCTCACCCTCATACTGCCGGCTCCCACTCTCTCTCTTCCTCACACCGCGTGCTCGTACTCTCTCTCTCTCAAACTGTTCGCTCCCACTCTCTCTCTCCTTCACACTGCACGCTTCCACACTCTCTCCCTCACACTGCCCACTCCCACTCTCTAACTCCCTCACACTGCTGCCTCCCAATCTCTCTCTCCCTCACACTGCCCGCTCGTACTCTCCCTCTCCCTCACACTGCCCGCTCCCACTCTCTCTCTCTCTCCCTCACACTGCACGCGCCCAGTCTCACTCCTCCACAATGCCCGCTCCCACTCTCTGTCTCCTTCACGCACCACTCTCCCACTCTCTCTCTCTCCCTCACACTACCGGCTCCCACTCTCTCTCCCCCTCACATTGCCGGCTCCCACACTCTCTCTCCTCTTCACTGCCGTTTCCAACTCTCCCAACACATCTTGTCCACATCCCGCACCTCCGCCCTCAGACCCCACCCTTCCAACCGTAACAAGGACAGAACGCCCCTGGTGCTCACCTCCCACCCTACAAACCTTCGCATCAACCAAATCATCCACCAACATTTCCGCCACCTCCAAAAAGACCCCACCACCAGGGATATATTTCCCTCCCCACCCCTTTCCGCCTTCCACAAAGACCGTTCCCTCCGCGACTACCTGGTCAGGTCCACACCCCCCTACGACCCACCCTCCCATTCTGGCACTTTCCCCTGCCACTGCAGGAACTGTAAAACCTGCGCCCACACCTCCTCCCTCACCTCTATCCAAGGCCCTAAAGGAGCCTTCCACATCCATCAAAGTTTCACCTGCACATCCACCAATATCATTTATTGTATCCGTTGCTCCCGATGTGATCTCCTCTACATTGGGGAGACTGGGCGCCTCCTAGCAGAGTGCTTTAGGAAACATCTCCGAGACACCCGCACCAATCAACCAAACCGCCCCGTGGCCCAACATTTCAACTCCCCCTCCCACTCTGCCGAGGACATGGAGGTCCTGGGCCTCCTTCACCGCCGCTCCCTCACCACCAGACGCCTGGAGGAAGAACGCCTCATCTTCCGCCTCGGAACACTTCAACCCCAGGGCATCAATGTGGACTTCAACAGCTTCCTCATTTCCCCTTCCCCCACCTCATCCTAGTTTCAAACTTCCAGCTCAGTTACTGTCTCCTTGACTTGTCCGACCTGCCTATCTTTCTTCCACCCTCTCCTCCTTGACCTATCACCTTCATCCCCTCCCCCACTCACCCATTGTACTCTATGCTACTCTCTCCCCACCCCCACCCTCCTCTGGCTTATCTCTCCATGCTTCAGGCTCACTGCCTTTATTCCTGATAAAGGGCTTTTGCCCGAAACGATGATTTCGCTGCTCGTTGGATGCTGCCTGAACTGCTGTGCTCTTCCAGCACCACTAATCCAGAATTTGGTTTTCAGCATCTGCAGTCATTGTTTTTACCTCTCCTATACACTGTCCACTCCCACACTTACTCTCCCTCACACTGCCCGCTCCCACTCTCTCTTTCCATCACACTACCGGCTCCAACTCTCTCTCTCTCTCTCCCTCACACTACTGGCTCCCACTTTCTCTTTGACTCTGCCCACTCGCAGTCTCTCTCTCTCACGGTGCCCACTCCCACTCTCTCTCCCTCACACTCCCCGCTCCTACACTCTCTCCCTCACACTGCCCGTTCGCAATCTCTCTCTCCTTCACAGTGCCGGCTCCTACTCTACCCCTTACTCTTCCCGATCCCACACTCCCTCACACTGCCCGCTTCCACTCTCTCTCTTCCTCACACTGTCCGCTTTCACTCTCTCTCTCCCTCACACTGCCCGCTCCCACTCTCTCACTCCATCACACAACTGGCTCCAATTCTACCCCTCACTCTTCCCGATCCCACACTCTTTCTCCCTCACACTGCCGGCTCCCTCTCTCTCTCCCTCACACTGCCCGCTCCCACTCTCTCCCTCACACTGCCTGCTTCCACTCTCTCTCTCCCTCACACTGTCTGTTCCCACTCTCTCTCTCCCCTTCACACAGCACTGTCCCACTCACTCTCTCCTTCACACTGCCCGCTCCCACTCTCTCTCCCTCACATTGCCCGCTCCCACTCTCTCTCCCTCACATTGCCCGCTCCCACTCTCTCTCCCTCACACTGCCCGCTCCCACTCTCTCTCCCTCACACTGCCCGCTCCCACTCTCTCAATCAATCACACTACCGGCTCCAACTCTACCCCTCACTCTTCCCGATCCCACACTCTCTCTCCCTCACACTGCCCGCTCCCACACTCTCTCTCCCTCACACTGCCCGCTCCCACTCTCTCTCTCGCTCACTTTCTGCTCCCACTCACTCCTCTCACACTACCGGCTCCCACTCTCTCTCTCTCTCTCCCTCACACTGCTGACTCCCTCTCTCTCTCCCTCACACTGCTGGCTCCCTCTCTCTCTCTCTCTCCCTCACACTGCTGGCTCCTTCACTCTCTCTCTCTCTCTCTCACTCTGTCAGCTTCCACTCTCTCTCCCTCACACTGCCCGCACCCTCTCTCTCTCTACCTCACACTGCCGGCTCCCTCTCTCTCTCTCCCTCACACTGCCCGCTCCCTCTCTCTCTCTCCCTCACACTGCCCGCTCCCACACTCTCTCTCCCTCACACTGCCGGCTCCCTCTCTCTCTCTCCCTCACACTGCCGGCTCCCTCTCTCTCTCTCCCTCACACTGCCGGCTCCCTCTCTCTCTCTCCCTCACACTGTCTGTTCCCACTCACTCTCTCCTTCACACTGTCTGTTCCCACTCACTCTCTCCTTCACACTGCCTGCTCCCACTCTCTCTCTCCCTCACACTGCCCGCTCCCTCTCTCTCTCTCCCTCACACTGCCCGCTCCCACACTCTCTCTCCCTCACACTGCCGGCTCCCTCTCTCTCTCTCCCTCACACTGCCGGCTCCCTCTCTCTCTCTCCCTCACACTGCCGGCTCCCTCTCTCTCTCTCCCTCACACTGTCTGTTCCCACTCACTCTCTCCTTCACACTGTCTGTTCCCACTCACTCTCTCCTTCACACTGCCTGCTCCCACTCTCTCTCTCCCTCACACTGCCCGTTCCCTCTCTCTCTCTCCCTCACACTACCGGCTCCCACTCTCTCTCTCTCTCTCCCTCACACTGCTGACTCCCTCTCTCTCTCCCTCACACTGCTGGCTCCCTCTCTCTCGCTCCCTCACACTGCCAGCTCCTTCTCTCTCTCTCTCTCTCTCTCACTCTGTCAGCTCCCACTCTCTCTCCCTCACACTGCCCGCTCCCACTCTCTCTCTACCTCACACTGCCCGCTCCCTCTCTCTCTCTCTCCCTCACACTGCCTGCTCCCACTCTCTCTCTCCCCCACACTGCCCGCTCCCACTCTCTCTCTCAATCTGCCCGGTCCCACTCTCTCTCCTTCACACTGCCAGCTCCTTCTCTCTCTCTCTCTCTCTCTCTCTCTCACTCTGTCAGCTCCCACTCTCTCTCTCTCTCAATCTGCCCGGTCCCACTCTCTCTCCTTCACACTGCCAGCTCCCTCTCTCTCTCCTTCACACTGCCAGCTCCCTCTCTCTATCCCTCACACTGCCCGCTCCCACTCTCTCTCTCAATCTGCCCGGTCCCACTCTCTCTCCTTCACACTGCCAGCTCCTTCTCTCTCTCTCTCTCTCTCTCTCTCACTCTGTCAGCTCCCACTCTCTCTCTCTCTCAATCTGCCCGGTCCCACTCTCTCTCCTTCACACTGCCAGCTCCCATTCTCTCTCCCCCTCACACTGCCAGCTCCTTCTCTCTCTCTCTCTCTCTCTCTCTCTCTCACTCTGTCAGCTCCCACTCTCTCTCTCTCTCAATCTGCCCGGTCCCACTCTCTCTCCCTCACACTGCCGGCTCCCTCTCTCCCTCACACTGTCTGTTCCCACTCACTCTCTCCTTCACACTGTCTGTTCCCACTCACTCTCTCCTTCACACTGCCTGCTCCCACTCTCTCTCTCCCTCACACTGCCCGCTCCCTCTCTCTCTCTCCCTCACACTGCCCGCTCCCACACTCTCTCTCCCTCACACTGCCGGCTCCCACTCTCTCTCCCTCACACTGCCCGCTCCCACTCTCTCTCTCCCTCACACTGCCGGCTCCCTCTCTCTCTCTCCCTCACACTGCCGGCTCCCTCTCTCTCTCTCCCTCACACTGTCTGTTCCCACTCACTCTCTCCTTCACACTGTCTGTTCCCACTCACTCTCTCCTTCACACTGCCTGCTCCCACTCTCTCTCCCCCTCACACTGCCCGTTCCCTCTCTCTCTCTCCCTCATACTACCGGCTCCCACTCTCTCTCTCTCTCTCCCTCACACTGCTGACTCCCTCTCTCTCTCCCTCACACTGCTGGCTCCCTCTCTCTCTCTCCCTCACACTGCCAGCTCCTTCTCTCTCTCTCTCTCTCTCTCTCTCACTCTGTCAGCTCCCACTCTCTCTCCCTCACACTGCCCGCTCCCACTCTCTCTCTACCTCACACTGCCCGCTCCCTCTCTCTCTCTCTCCCTCACACTGCCTGCTCCCACTCTCTCTCTCCCCCACACTGCCCGCTCCCACTCTCTCTCTCAATCTGCCCGGTCCCACTCTCTCTCCTTCACACTGCCAGCTCCCTCTCTCTCTCCTTCACACTGCCAGCTCCCTCTCTCTATCCCTCACACTGCCCGCTCCCACTCTCTCTCTCAATCTGCCCGGTCCCACTCTCTCTCCTTCACACTGCCAGCTCCTTCTCTCTCTCTCTCTCTCTCTCTCTCTCACTCTGTCAGCTCCCACTCTCTCTCTCTCTCAATCTGCCCGGTCCCACTCTCTCTCCTTCACACTGCCAGCTCCCATTCTCTCTCCCCCTCACACTGCCAGCTCCTTCTCTCTCTCTCTCTCTCTCTCTCTCTCACTCTGTCAGCTCCCACTCTCTCTCTCTCTCAATCTGCCCGGTCCCACTCTCTCTCCTTCACACTGCCAGCTCCCATTCTCTCTCCCCCTCACACTGCCTGCTCCCTCTCTCCCGGCTCCATCTCTATACCTCACTCTTCCCGATCCCACTCTCTCTCTCCTTCACACAGCACTCTCCCACTCTCTCTCTCCCTCACACTGCCCGCTCCCACTCTCTCTCCCTCACACTACCAGCTCCCACTCTCTCTCTCCCTCACACAGCACTCTCCCACTCTCTCTTCCCCCACACTGCCGGCTCCCTGTCACCAGAAATGGAGATGGAGAGGAGGAGAAAGGAAGGAGAAAGGGGAAAGGTCCCTTCCTGACACTGTGCCATTATTTAAAACAGGTGGTAAGGAAAAGCCAGGGAACTATAGACTGGTGAGTCTGCGGTCAGTGGTGCGTGAGTTTTGAAGAAAAGTATTAAGTTAAAAAAATACATGAAGAAGGACCGATTGGTTATACACGGAGCTTGTAGAGAGGCCCGAATAGGGACGGCTCGGGAGAGGATTTTGTATCCGGACAGTGAAAGCTGAATGTTGGATTATTTGAGGTAGAGTTGTTTTTTTTTCATTTGTTCAGTTAGGTGTTTGGTTTCTTTTTAATATTTATGTTGAATTTTTTTGCATGCTTCATAATAAATCTGATCATTTAATTTAGTTTATAACGTGCTAATGAAAACTCCTTCTTTGCAGGATGAATGTTACTGACAGCCTGCAAGTGATATTAAGTGCGATGACAAATAGATTTAGCGAAGTGATTACACAGCAAGGTCATTCAGATCAATAACTGTCTGTTGGGAAAGGTTTGAAGGTGGTTTCAAAGTCTCCTGTGGTTGTTCCTCTCTCAAACAGATATTCCAATTTGGGTAAGTTGTCATCAGCTCTTGGGCACTAACAATGAATTTTATGTTAAACGGATTTATTAGGATTTAAAAGAATAATATTTTTTGGGAACTGTCCTGCCAGGAACACAGGCAGGAGATTCTGCGGTAGTGAGTGTGAATCGAGGATAATACGTTGCTTTTCTGGTGCCAGGGTGAAGGACACCTCAAAATGTTTGAAGCAGATTGTCAAAGGGGAGAGTGAGAAGCTGGAAATTATTGTACATATCGAGAGGAATGATTTGGAGATGCCGGTCTTGGACTGGGGTGTACAAAGTTAAAAATCACACCACACCAGGTTATAGTCCAACAGGTTTAATTGGAAGCACTAGCTTTCGGAGCGACGCTCCTTCATCAGGTGATATCGACACAGACATCACAATCATCTGATGAAGGAGCATCGCTCCGAAAGCTAGTGCTTCCAATTAAACCTGTTGGACTATAACCTGGTGTTGTGTGATTTTTAACATCGATAGGAATGACATAGTTAGAGAAAAGGTTAAAGCTTTACAAAGTGCATGTAATGGGTAGGTAGAAAATATGAAAAGTAGTAATCTCTGGTTTACTTCTGGTGTCAAGTTCTAATGAGGGAAGGAATAAAAGGACAGGGCAGATAAATCAATGGTTGACGAGGTGCTGCACTGTGCAGGGAGTTACTTTCTTGGAGCATTGAGATGTCTTCTGGGACAGAAAAGACCTGTTTAAAAGGATGGCTTTCACCTGAACTAGACCAATATCCTGGTGGGGAGATTTGCTCGTTCTATTTCAGGAGATTGTAAGATTTGAGAGGGGTGGGGCGGGGGCGTCCTAAACAACAGTGAAAATAGAAAGAAAGATGACAATGATTCTGAATCAGAAAACAGCACGTTATTGAGAAAGGACAGTCAAGAACAAGTCAGAGAACAAAGGGACACTGAACACTTAAACTGCATTTATTTCAATACACGAGGTCTTATGGAAAAGGCTGATGAACTCAGAGCATGGGAGGGAACATGGGCCTGGGATGTCATTGCTATTACAGATAATACCTTCTCTTGGGAAATAAGGCAGGGCAAGTGACTGAAGTGTGAGTCAGGGAACACTTTTGGACCAGAGATCATAATGCTCGTAACTTTAAATTAGTTGTGTAAAAGGATAAAAGTTAAAGTTCTTAATTGGAGTGAGGCAAATGGGTATGAAATAAAAACTTTCAAAAGTTGATTGGAGCAGAATGATCGCAGGGAAAAGGATGACTGACAAGTGGGAGGCCTTCCAAAGTGTGATAACAAGAATTCAGAAACATTCTGTTCCTGTTAGATTACAGAACAATGGATGAATAAAGATGTTGAAGTTCAAGTCAGGAATAAAAAATAACCATCTATTAGAGAGACAATTGGGATCAACTGAATGTCTTGAAGAGTGTAAAGAGTGTAGGGACATTCTTCAGAAGGAAATGAGGAAGGCAAAGAGGGGACAGGAGATAGTCTTGGCAGATAGGATAAAAATTATCCATAAATACATTGAGTGAAGGAGCAACCAGAGAGAGAGTAGGACCCCTTAAAGACCAACGAGGTTGTCTTTGTGTTGAACCTCAAGAGATGGGAGGGATATAAAAAATATTTTGCATCCATTTTTATTGTTGGGAAAGAAATGGCGGCTGGAGAAATCAGGGATATAAATATTGATGTTTTGGAAACAGTTCACAGGACAGAAGAGGAAGTGCTGGAGATCTTAAAAAAACATGAAGATAGATAAACCTGATCAAGTGTGTCCCAGGATGTTGTGGGAAGTTGGAGAGAAAATTATACGGCCCCGAGCAGAAATATTTGTATCATCTATAAACCATGGGGAAAGAACTGGAGGACTGGGGTGTGGCTAATATGTCATTGTTTAAGAAGGGATGTGAGGAGAAGCCTGGGAACTATCGACCTGTGAGTCTGTCCTCGGTGGTGGGTAGGTTTTTAGAGATGATCCTGAAAGATAGGATTTACAGAGGTTGGAGAGGAAAGGATTGATTAGAGATGATCAGTCTGATTTAGTGGGAGCAAAATCATATCTCACCTTTGATTGGGTTTGTTTTGGAAGTAACCAAAATGATTGATGAGGACAGAGTGGTAGATGTTGTTTGCTTGGCCTTTAGTAAAGCCTTTGATGAGGCTCTGCATGATCGACTAATTGGGTAAAGTTAGATCACATAGGATTCAGGGTGGGCTTGCCAACTGAATACATAATTGGCTTTATGGCAGATGATGGATCATTGTTTTTCAGACTGGAGGCCTGTGACCAGCGGTGTCCCACAGGGATCGGTACTGGCTCTACTTCTGTTTGTCATTTATACAAAGGATTTGGATGAGAATGTCGGAGGCATGGTTAGTAAGTTTGTGGATGACACCAAAATGGTAAATAGACAGTGAAGAATGTGACCCAAGATTACAAAGAGATCTTGATCAATTGGGTCAATGGGCTGAAGAGTGGCAGATGGAGTTTAATTTGGATAAAGTTGAGGTATTGCATTGTGGTAATACAAACAAGGTCAGGAGTTAACAATAGGGTGCTGGATAGTGTGGGAGAGCAGAGAGAGACCTCAGGGTTCAGGGACATAATCCTTTGAAATTTGCATCCCAGTTAGACAGGGTACTTAAGGTGTTTAGCATGCTTGCCTTCATTGCTCAGACCTTTGAGTATAGGAGTTCTGACATCATATTGAACTTGTACAGGACAGTGATGAGGCCTCTTCTGGATTAATGTGTGCAATTCTCATCACCCTGTTATAGGAAGGATATTATTAAAGTGGAGACAGTTCAGTAAAGATTTACCGAGATGTTGTCAGGAATGGAGGGTTTGAGATATACACATGGGCTGTTTCATTGGAGTGTAAGGGGTGACCTTACTGATGTTTAAACTATCATGTGGGGCACAGATAAGATGAACGATAAGGGAATTCAAGCCTGAGGGGTATATTTTTAAGGTGAGAGGAGAAAGATTGAAAAAGGACAGAAGGGGCAATGTTTTTAGAATTTTGGCTGTGGAATGAACTATCAGAGGAAGTGTTGGATGCAGGTACAGTTACAATGTTTAAAATACATTTGGACAAGTTCATGGATAGGAAAGTTTTAGAGGGATATGGGCCAAGTGCAGGAGGTGGGAATAGTTTAGTTTTGGAACATGGTCGGTGTGGCCTGGTTGGTCCGAAGGGCCTGTCTCCGTGCTGTATGACTCTATGACTCCATGACATTACGGTACGCAGTCAAAAGACACGTTAGTCTCTGCACACGCTCACTTTGCTCTCCAGCTCATGGGCTGGGACACAGCACGGGGAAGGGTATTGTTGATGGATGGAGATACCGAGGGGCTTCTATACACAGTGGGTGTATAATGGAGGAACTACAGAGGGACAGATCAGGATTGATGAAGCTGCACAAGGGAGGGCAATTAGACTGGGGACATGGAGGGGGACAGGGGCTAAATTTGCAGTGGTGGGGGTGGGATTGTCCAATATTGAAGTGGGGGGGGTGCAGATTCCATCTCAGAATCAGGGAAGGAAAAAAGGAGAAGGAAAGAGAGAGAAAAATGAGAGAAGAAAAAAGAGCAAGAGAATGGGAACGAACACAGATAAAGGTGGGAATAACAGGCAGGAGAGAAAAATACAAAAGAAGAGGCTGCCAGTAAGAGAGAGAGAGAGAGAGACAGAAAGGTTGAGAAGGAGAGAGAGATGTAGAGTAATACAGACAGAGGGTGAGAGGCAGAGGTAAAGAGAGATAAAGGGAGAGAAAAGAGGAAAAATCAGACAGATATAAGCACATGCTAAGGAAAGATATGGTGAGATTTAACAATTGATGTTCACCATTCTGGTTGGTCTCAGTTCTCGCGATGGTTTCTCAAACTCTTTCTCTCCCATTTAAGTCAAACTCTGCTCCAGGGGCTTGTTTTTGAGATTCAACCATTCCCCACACTCTCACACACAGTGACAGACAGAAACCCACAAATACTCACCCCCTGCTCAGTGCACACAGTGAAAGTTGAGTAGGTTAGGATAGTTTTCATTAGAAAAAAGGAGATTGAGTGGGGACCTGATTGAGGTCTACAAAATTATGAAGGGTACAGACAGGGTAGACAGAGATAAGCTTTTTTCCCAGAATGAAGGATTCAATAACGAGAAGTCACGCTTTCAAGGTGAGAGGTGAAAAGTTAAATGGGGATACACGCAGCAAGGACTTCACACAGAGAGTGGTGGGTGTCTGGAACACAGAGGTAGTAGAGGCAGGCACGGTAGATTCATTGAAGATGCGTCTGGACAGATACATGAGTAGGCAGGGAGTAGAGGGAGAGAGATGCTTAGGAAATGGGCAACAGGTTTAGACAGAGGCTTTGGATTGGTTCAAGCTTGGAGGGCCGAAGGGCCTGTTCCTGGGTTGTAAATGTTTTTGTTCTTTGTTCTTTGAAGGGAAAATGGCTGCCAGAACCTGTTTGAAATATCCCAAGTCTCTCACTGAAAGCACCCTCTCTGCCCAAGTCCCAGCTCATCCAGTCAGTTCCCAGCTCTCTCTACCCAGGGCATACCTCCCCCAGGGATGGAGCATAGCCAGAGTCATCTCAGTGGGATTAGAGGGGGGAGGGAGTGAGGGAACGAGGAGGTGTGAGAGAATGCAGCAGGTAAACAGTTTCATCCAGTCTACCTTTGTCTCCTCCTGCTTTGCATTTTATTGTCTTGGAATAAAAAACAAATGTATTTTCAAAATGATCCAATTCCTTTTGTCTTTGTGATTTCCTATTGATCAATGTGACAAATCTCAACTTGCAATTGTCAGGAATCTAACCCAGGTCACCTGTTTGGAAGACAACTACACTAACCACGATAGCACCATTACTGTGCACTTTAACACAACACAGTCCCCAAACATAGTTAAAAAGACCTTTATCATGACAAATTAAACAGAGTTCATGTTGATTCACTGAAAGTGATATTCAGTCAGGTGACGATAGCTTATATGAAGAGGTAGATTTGAAGGAGCATCTGAAATCGGAGAGGGAGTTGGGTCATTGGGTGGGTGCAGAGAGGGAGTCCAGAAATCCCTCTGGTTGGGCTTGGATTCCCCGGCAATGCATCAGCTGGTTCATGGAAAGGAACAAATAAAGAAACGGGATGATGTCAGAGAACTGGTTCAGTCCAGATTGCCTTTGTCTCCTCCTGCTTTGCATTTTATTCTTTTAGAATGAAAGCCACATGTATTCACAAACTGATCAAATTCCTTTGCTCTTTGAGTTTTCCTGTTGATCAATGAGAAAATCTCAAAATGCGATTTCCAGGAACCAACACGAGGAATTGAATGGAAACAAAGTACATTATTGTTGAAAGTAAAGGTGCAAATAAAGACACAGAATCTTTACAATATTTTATTTCCTTTTTCAACAGGAAACTTCTCGTTTTTTAAAAAAAATTGTCCACACGTGTGGCTCAGAGAATTCAGTGAGGAAGAGTGGACAGGAGCCTGTCGTTGCATTTCCCTCTCTGGCCTGCAGGGAGCGATTACACCTTCCTCCACATCATTTATTTTTCTACCCACTTCACTCACTGAGGACGGATTACTTGGAATAAATGTAGCTTTTTTATATATTTGGTTTTGCTTTTGTTCCTCCACTTCCTACTAATTGTTGCTGATTACGAACAGCACTTTACACTGACTTTCCACCTCCAGGCTCTTTCATTTTGCTCCTCAGATGGAGCCATTCCTTGCCCATGAGGAAAGGAGTGTTATCATGTTGCTGCTCCTCCTTCTCCTTTCAGTCCATTCCTCACGTGGACTCCTCGTTCCGTTCTCTGCTGCACCTAATGTTGACTCTCAGTTACTTGGATTGATTCACCAATTGAATTATTGTTCTCACTGGATATGTCATGGTGTACTTTAACTGGTCTCTGAAATGTTTCTGTGTCACCACATAAATAAGGGCATTTGTGCAGCAACTGAAGTTCCTCAGCATGTATCCAATCAGAACAAAGAGACCAAAAGAAACAGAATCCAAGGAATAACCAACATTAAAGAAATATAAAATATGCAACAACCAGAGAAGTATGAAGCTGGCAGATATGGCAAAGAGTAAAATCACAGAATTCTTCCTGCTCTCTCCCTCTGGATCATTCTCTGTTTTACTCTGACCTCTCAGTTCCTTCCGCACCTTAATGGCCTCGAAGATATGTCTGACAGTCAGAATGTTGATAAAGACAATAAAAGTGATTGGGAACAGTGGTGTTAAAAAAGTCTGAAAATATCTAAAACCTATCCACCAAGGGTCATAATAATAACTAGACCTGGTATAACAGTACCATGGAACAGTCCAAAGATGTGCAGGTCAGGTGAATTGGCCATGCTAAATTGCCCGTAGTGTTAGGTAAAGGGTAGATGTAGATCTAGATGTAGATGTAGATGTGGGGGTATGGGTGGGTTACGCTTCGGCGGGGCAGTGTGGACTTGCTGGGCCGAAGGGCCTGTTTCCACACTGTAGGTAATCTAATCTAATCTAATTATTGATCATCTTTCCAGGGTAATACACAAAGGAGTTGGGAATGTTCTTTAAACAAAAGAAGATGCAGATTGTTGCTAGAACCCTGGTTGCAGTTTTCCCTGTGCAATACTTAGTTTTCATCTCATGGAAACAAATGGCAACAAATCGATCAAAGGAAAAAGCAATGGTGAACCACGCAGAACAATCAATGCTCAAGCGGTTGAGGGCATAGATAACACCACAAACAGGAGTGATTTACAGGAAACACAGTGGACAATAATATTTTCAAAATTGGTGAAGGATGATATAAAAATCAATGAATAGTAGATCTGACGTTGTCATGGCCACCAGGTAGCGAGTGCTGCATGTAGAAAGACCACATTTGCCCCGAGCTAAGGTTACAATCACCACGAGACTAACTGTAAGAGAAAGGAAAAAATAGATTTGAAGTTATTAATAAAACATTCTCTGTGCCTGAGCCCAGATTGTAAGTAATGACACAAAGATAATTGTTGTTCCATGTTATATGAAGTTCAAAGAATCTCTCTCAATGAATCATTTGCTCTTTTAAAGGACATAGGGAAGAACATGAGCAGCAGATTACTCACAGAAACACAGTCATATACTCAGGATGTTTTTGGGTCAGCAGCAGTCGATTTTGCCTGCTCCTCAGATGCTATCTTGCCTGCTGTGCCTTTTCCAGCACATCGCCCTATCAGTAGTCCCCATTATTTCCTAATTCCTAATGACCTGCTGAACCCACCCATTGTCCTGTTGTATCTGAGCTCCCATTTGGAGCGAACTGCCTGAGCAAGATCCACCAACACAATCCCTTTCCATCAAGGAATGGGAAACACCAGGTGTCACTGCGAAGTGGGTTGTTACAAAACCCATCTGACCGATAGCAGGCTGTGAACTACCACAGAGAGAGGGTGGTCTTCCGAAACCCTTTCTAAACCAGGCAGGGCCGGTGCTCAGCCAAACTCCATCAATGTGGCCTCAGTGTAAACCCATTCTGCACAGTATAGGGAAACACACAATGCTGCACATTACTGAGGAACCCCCGAACTGACAAACTATTCACTTTAAATTCAGTCAGTGAGGACACTAATGTCAGACATCAGGATTTGCCTTGCTAAATGGAAATATAATAATTTATCAGTTATCTGTAGAAATAAGGATGATTCAATGCAGTGGTTTATATAAGTTGTTCCAATGCTTACCAGGAACACCAACAGCAACAAGGATGGTCTCGTACATTCTACCGATTCTTTCTCTGAGAAGATGCATTTCGTTGTTTATGACACAACCTTTCCTGCTGCTGGCAATCTGTTGGAATGGGAGAATTCTCTCAGAGATGGAGTTGACACAGTTCCAGAGACTTTATTTTATATTGTGTGGTATCTCCACTGGGAAACCGTGATTATATCTTCAAATTTTTTAACGTATTTTGAACAAACAAGTTACGACAGCAGGTTTATTTTAATGATGATAGCATTGAGATTTACAACAAGATTTGAATACCCCAAAGGCTGGATTGATCTGATCCTGTTAAGTCTCAAACATTCATGTTTTCAAGTAACAATATTTGCAATATTTCACTCACTATCAATCCTATCAATATCGAAATACCTTTTCATATTCTTTTCAGTGATGACCTTCGTTCTGCTGAGGTTATTCAGTCGTTCAATGCCTCATCCTGTTGAAGTTTTTGAGAGCTGTTCTCCTGCACACTGTTATCCCACAGCTTTCCTTGTTAATACAACTGATTTGGGAAATTCTCTCTATGAATGAGCACTCTAATACAGAACATGAAGCTAATACCGACCACACCTACAGCTGGAACTTCCACTCGGTCACATTTTCTCAAAACAAAGACAAAAATAATCAGAACCTTCAGTTCCAAATCATAGAATGATGACATCATACAGGATAGAGATGGCCCTTTGCTCCATCGAGTTTTTATCTCTAAACTCACACTCAAAGCTACTCAGGGCTGGACAATGGGAAGCCTTCAAACATGAGTTAATAAGAGTCCAGAGACAGTATGTTCCTGTTCGGGTGAAAGGCAAGGCTGGTAGGTGCAGGGAATACTGGATGACTTGAGAAATTGAGGTTTTATTTGAGAAAAAGAAGGAAGCATATGTCAGGTATAGGCAGCAGAGAACAAGTGAATCCTGAGAAGAGTATAAATGCACTAGGAATATACTTAAGAGGAGAATCAGGAAGGCAAAAACGGAACATGAGATAGTACTGGCAAATCAGGGTAAGGAGAATCCAAACAGATTCAATAAATACATTCAGGATAAAAGATTAACTGGGGAGAGAACAGTGCCCCTCAAAGATCAGCAAGGCAGTCTATGTGTGGAACCACAGGAGATGGGGAGATACTAAACAAATATTTTGCATCAGTGTTTACTGTGGAGAAGGTCATGTAAGATATAGAATGTGGGGAAAGAGATGGTGACATCTTAAAAAATGCTCATGTTACAGTGGACATCTCAAAATGCATAAAGATAGATAAATCCCAGGACCTGATCAGGTGTATCCTAGAAATCAGTGAGAAGCAAGTAAGGTGAGAAGCAAGTTGGGGTGGCACGGTGGCACAATGGTTAGCACTGCTGCCTCACAGCACCAGAGACCCAGGTTCAATTCCTGCCTCAGGCAACTGTCTGTGTGGAATTTGCACATTCTCCCCGTGTCTACGTGGGTTTCCTCTGGGTGCTCTGGTTTCCTCCCACAGTCCAAAGATGTGCAAGTTAGGTGAATTGGCCATGCTAAATTGCCAATAGTGTTAGGTAAGGGATAAATGTAGGGGAATGCATCTGGGTGGGTTGCTCTTTGGAGGGTCGGTGTGGACTTGTTGGACCAAAGGGCCTGTTTCCACACTGTAAGGAATCTAATCTAATCATTTCCATAAATAATTTGGATGTGAAAATAGCAGGTATCGTTTGTAAGTTTGAAGATGACACCCAAATTGGAGGTTACCTCAGGGTACACAGGATCTTGTTCAGATGGGTCAATAGGCCAAGGAGTGGCAGATGGAGGTTAATTTAGATAAATGTGAGGTGCTATATTTTGAAAAGACAAATCAGAGCAGGAGTTATACACTAATGGGTTTGTTGCTGAACCTCCTTCCAAGGCCCTAAAGGAGCCTTCCACATCCATCAAAGTTTTACCTGCACATCCACCAATATCATTTATTGTATCCGTTGCTCCCGATGTGGTCTCCTCTACATTGGGAAGACTGGACGCCTCCTAGCAGAGCGCTTTAGGGAACATCTCCGGGACACCCGCACCAATCAACCACACCACCCTATGGCCCAACATTTCAATTCTCCCTCCCACTCTGCCGAGGACATGGAGGTCCTGGGCCTCCTTCACCACCGCTCCCTCACCACCAGAGGCCTGGAGGAAGAACGCCTCATCTTCCGCCTCGGAACACTTCAACCCCAAGACATCAATGCGGACTTCAACAGTTTCCTCATTTCCCCTTCCCCACCTCACCCCAGTTCCAAACTTCCAGCTCAGCACTGTCCCCATGACTTGTCCTACCTGCCTATCTTCTTTTCCATCTATCCACTCCACTCTCCCCCCGCCCCAGACCTATCACCTTCATCCCCTCCCCCACTCACCTATTGTACTCTATGCTACTTTCTCCCCACCCCCACCCTCCTCTCATTTATCTCTCCATAAAACCCTTGTCAATTGTTGTTGAAACCAATCTGGTTCTCTAAAGCCCTTTAAGGATTAGGGCTGTCCTTGTCTTGTCTGGGCTACATGTGACTCCAGACCCACAGCAACTGATGCAGTTGGTGGAGGTCAGCCATCTAAGCTCCAGGGCCTCATAGCAGGAGGTCCTCAAGATTGCATCCCAGCCCTAACTATCTTTAGTGACTGTATAACTGACCTTCCCTCAGTCAGAATGTCATGAGTCCGAGAGTTCGCTAATACTCACACAGTGTTCAGCAGCATTCTTCGCTCCTCAGATACTGAAGCACTCCATGTGGCTCTGCAGCAAGATCCTGACAACTTCAGCTCCTCGGAAACGGTGTTAGGGAACTGGGGCAAGAGCTGGATGAACTTCGGATCATTCGGGAGGCTGAGGGAGTAATTGAGAGGAGTTACAGGGTGGTAGTCACACCTCAGGTAAAGGGGAAAGGTCGATTACAGTCAGGAGACAGAAAGGAACAGGCAGACAGTGTAGAGTTCCCCTGTGGCCGATCCCCTCAATAACAAGCGTACTGTTTTGGTTACTGCTGTGGAGGGGACAACTTACCAGGGGTAAGCAATGGGGCACAGGTCTCTGGCACAGAATCTGTCCATGTTGCTCAGAAAGGTAGGATTAGAAAAAAAGAGATTGAGGGGGGACCTGATTGAGGGTATGAAGGGTATAGGCAGGGTAGACAGAGATAACCTTTTTCCCAGGGTGAAGGATTCAGTAAGGAGAGGTCACACTTTCAAGGTGAAAGGTGAAAAGTTTAAGGGGGATACACACGGCAAGTACTTTACACGGAAGATGGTAGGTGTCTGGAATGCATTGCCAGCAGAGGTAGTACAGGCGGGTATGTTAGATTCATTTAAGATGCGACTGGACAGATGCATGAGTAGGTGGGGAGCAGAGGGATACAGATGCTTAGGAATTGGGCGACAGGTTTAGACAGTAGGTTTGAATTGGCTCAGGCTTGGAGGGGTGAAGGGCCTGTTCTTGGGCTGTAAATTTTCTTGGCTCTTTGTTGTTTGAAGTGAAAGAGGAGCAGAGCATTAGTCATTGGGGACTTCACAGTGAGGGGACAGATAGGAGATTCTGTAGGAACGAGAGAGAATCAGGGTTGATGTGCTGCCTCCCAAGTGCCAGGGTTCATGACATCTCAGATCATGTTTTCAGGATTCTTGAGTTGGAGGGAGAACAGCCCCAACTCATGGTCCACATTGGCACCAATGACATGGGTAGGACAAGGGATGGGGTTTAAAAGCAGATATTCAGGGAGTTAGAGTGGACGTTTAGAGCTGGAACAAACAGAGGTGTCAACTCTGGTTTGTTACCTATGCCACATGCTAGCAAGGAATAGGGGGAGAGAAGAGTTGAACATGTGGCTACAAGGATGATGCAGAAGGGAGGGATTTAGATATCTGGATAATTGGGGCTTATTCTGGAGTAGGTGGGTCTTCTACAAACAGGATGGTCTACACCTGAACCAAAGAGGTACTCTAACCTGGGAGCAGGTTTGCTAATGCTCTTTGGGAGGGTTTAAACTAATTCAGCAGGAGATGGGAACTTGAATTGTAGCATCAGTGCACAGGAGGTTGAGAGCAATGAGGTCCTGAATAGGGTTTCAATTTTGCAGGAATACAGTGGCAGGCAGCAAGTTGGTTTCAAGTGTGTCTACTTCAACGCCAGGAGCATCCAGAATAAGGTGGGTGACCTTGCAGCATGGGTTGGGACTTCGATGTTGTGGCCATTTCAGAGACCTGGATTTAGCAGGGACAGGAATGGTTGTTGCAAGTTCCGGGGTTTAGATGTTTCAGTAAGAACAGGGAAGGTGGTAAAAGAGGAGGAGGTGTGGCTATGTTCGTTAAGGACAGTGTTATAGTGGTAGAAAGGACATTTGATGAGGACTGGTCCACTGAGGTAGAATGGGCTGAGGTGAGAAACAGGAAAGCAGAGGTCATGCTGTTGGGAGTTTTCTGTAGGCTTCCAGAGATGTAGAGGAAAGGATTGCAAAGACGATTCTGGATAGGAGAGAAAGTAACAGGGTCGTTGTTCTGGGGGCCTTTAACTTTCCAAATATTGACTGGAAACACTGTAGTTCGAGTACTTAAGATGGGTCAGTTTTTGTCCAATGTGTGCAGGACCGTTCCCTGACACAGTATATAGACAGGCCAACAAGGGGCGAGGCCACATTGGATTTAGTAAGTACTGGGTCATGAACCCAGGCAGGTGTTTGATTTGCAGGTAGGTGAGCACTTTGGTGATAGTGACCACAATTAGGATACATTTACTTTAGTAATGGAAAGGGACAGGGATATATCGCAGGGAAAGTGATATAGTTGGGGGAAAGGCAATTATGCTGTGATTTGGCAAGAATTAGGATGCATAGGATGGGAAGGAAACTGCAGAGGATGGGCACAATTGAAATGTGGAGCTTTTTCAAGGATCAGCTACAACATGTCCTTGATAAGTATGTACGTGTCAGGCAGCGAGGAGATGGTGGAACAAGGGAACCATGGTTCAGTAAAGAAGTTGTATCTGTTGTTAAGAAGAAGAAGGAGGCTTATGTAAAGATGAGACATGAAGATTCAGTTAGGTGCTTGAGAGTTACAAATTAGCCAGGAAGGACCAAAAGAGAAAGCAAAGAAGGGCCAGGAGGGGACATGAGAAGTCATTGGCAGGTCGCATCAAGGAAAACCTTAAAGCTTTCTATCAGTATATCAGGAATAAAAAAATGACTAAAGTAAGATTAGAACCAGTCAAGGACAATAATGGGAAGTTGTGTGTGAAGTCTGAGGAGATGGGAGAGGCGCTAAATGAATATTTTGCATTCATATTCACACTGGAAAAAGACAATGTTGTCGAGGAGAATACTGAGATCCAGATTATTAGACAAGACGGGATTGAGGTTCATAAGGAGGAAGTGTTAGCAATTCTGGAAAGTGTGAAAATAGATAAGTCCTCTGGGTTGAAGGGGATTTATCCTAGGATTCTCTGGGAAGCCAGGGAGGAGATTGCAGAGACTTTGATCTTTATGTCATCATTGTCTACAGGAATGGTGCCAGAAGACTGGAGGACAGTAAAAGTTGTCCCCTTGTTCAAGAAGAGGAGTAGAAACAACCCTGGTAATTATAGACCAGTGAGCCTGACTTTAATTGTGGATAAAGTGTTGGAAAAAGTTATAAGAGTTTCGATTTATAATCATCCTTCAATCCTCCAGAAAGGATGAAGTTGATTAGGGCTAGTCAACATGGTTTTGTGAAGGATAGATCGTGCCTCACAAACTTTATTCAGTTCTTTGAGAAGATGACCAAGCAGCAGATTAGGTGGTCAATATGGTGGATATTGGTTTCAGTCAGGCTTTTGATAAGGGTCTCCATGATAGGCTATTGCACAAAATACGGAGGCACGGAGACTTGGGATTGAGGGCGATTTAGCTTTTTGCATCAGAAATTGGTGAGCTGTAAGGGTGGTGGTTGATAGGAAATGTTTATCCTGGAGTTCAGTTACTAGTGGTGTACCACAAGGATCTGTTTCTCGTTCACTGGTGTTTGTCATTTTTATAAATGACTTGGATGAGGATGTAGTAGGATGGGTTCATTAAATTTGTGGATGACACCAGGTCAATGGAGTTGTGGACAGTGCAGAAAGATGCTGCAGGTTATAAAGGGACAAAGATAAGCTGCAGAGCTGGGCTGAGAGGTGGCAAATGGAGTTTAATGCAGAAAAGTGTGAGGTGATTCACTTTGGAAGGAGGAACACAAATACGGAACACTGGGTTAAAGGCAAGATCCTTGGTGGTGTGGTGAGCATAGAGATCTCGGTGTCCATGAACATAGATCCCTGAAAGTTACCACCCAGGTTGATAGGGCTGTTAAGAAAGCACACAGTGTGTTAGCTTTTATTAGTAGACAGATTAAGTTTCAGAGCCATGAGGTCATGTTGCAGCTGTACAAAACTCTGGTGCGGCCGCACTTGGCATATTGCGTACAGTTCTGGTATTAAAAGTAGGATGTGGAAACATTGGAAAGGATGCAGAGAAGATTTATCAGGATGTTGCCTGGTATGGAGAGATGGTCTAATGAGGGAAGGCTGAGGGACTTGAGGCTGTTTTTGTTAGAGAGAAGATGTTGAGAGGTGACTTCATAGAGACATACAAGATGATCAGAGGATTAGATAGGGTGGACAGTGAGAGCCCTTTTCCTTGGGTGGAGATGGCTGGTACAAAGGGACAGAGGTTTAATGTCAGAGGTAGTTTCCTTACTCAGAGAGTAGTTGGGGCATGGAACGCCCTGCCTGCATCAGTAGTAGACTTGCCAACTTTAAGAACATTTAAATGGTCATTGGATAAACATATGGATGATACTGGAATATTGTAGGTTACATGGGCTTGAGATTGGTTTCACAGGTCGGCACAACATCGAGGGTCGAAGGGCCTGTACTGTGCCGTAATAGTCAATGTTCTATGTTCCATGCCTGGGCTGACAAATGGCAATTAACATCTGTGTCACACAAATGCAAAACAATTATCACCTCCAAGAAGAGATCACATCGATAACGCCGTGTGACATTCAATGCTTTGCTGTTGCTGAATCCCCCACAATCACCAAGCTGGGAGTTCCCATTGAGCTGAAAATGAAATGGATTTACAATGTAAGTACTGTGGGTACAAGAGCAGCTCAGGGGGCAGGAACACTGCAGTGAGGGATGTACCTCATGGCTCCAAAAGCTTCTCCACCATCTCCAAGGCACAGGTCAGGATTGTGATGGAATACTCCCCACTTGCCTGGATGGAAATATCTCCAAGATCCCTCAAGAAATGGGATCCCAGCATGACCCAGCAGCCATATAAAAGCACAATGTTGCAGATACTCAAATTCTGACATGAAATCAGAAAGTGCTGGAGAAATTCAGCAAATCTGGCAAACCTGTGGAGAGATACATAAAGTTAAACTTTTGAGTCCAATATCACCCTCCTTCAGAACAGTGCTGACAAGGAGTCATGTCGGACTAGAAACATTCATTCTCTTTCTCTCTTCATAGTTCAACTAGGCCTGCTGAGTTTCTCCAACATTTTCTCTTTTACAATGAAGTAACCAGTTTGATCGGCACCACATCTACAAACATTGTCATTCCACCACCGGTGCTCATTGGCAGCACTGAGTATCATTGACAATACACATTGCAGACACTCACCTTCAATATCTATGACCACTAACTTCCTTAAGACAAAGGCAGTAGATGTATGAGAACACCATGACCTGCATGTTCCCTTCCAAGCCATTCACCATCCTGACTTGGGTATATATTCCTTCAGTAAAATCGCCATAGACCCAATGGACCATAGGGCTGCTCTCTCATTAGTAAGACACAACTGGCCATGAGGTTAACCTGAGGGTCACTGTGCCTCAGGAGAACGGTGAGGTTGGGAAGGTAGGACCTTCATGATGATCTCAGCCAGTGTGGGGATTGAACCTGTGATGTTAACATAGAACATACTATAATATATCACCGTACAGGCCCTTCAGCCCTCGATGTTGTGCTGACCATTTATCTGACTCTATTGTTCTCTCCTCTATGTGCCTATCCAAGAGTCGCTTAAATTGCACAAAATACAGAGGCATGGGATTGAGGGTGTTTCAGCAGTTTGGATCAGAAGTTGGCTAGTTGAAAGAAGACAGAGGGTGGTGGCTGATGGGAAATATTCACCCTGGAGTTCGTTACTAGTGGTGTTGTCACAAGGATTTGTTTTGGGTCCTCTGCTGTTTGTCATTTTTATAAATGAGGGTGTAGAAGGATGGGTTAGTACATTTGTGGATGACAATAAGGTCGGTGAAGTTGTGGATAGTGTTGAAGGATGTTGCAGTCTTCAGAGGGGGACATAGATAAGCTGCAGAGCTGGGCTAAGAGGTGGCAAATGGAACTTAATGTGGAAAAGTGTGAGGTGATTCACTTTGGAAGGAGGAACAAGAATACAGAGTACTGGGCTAATGGTAAGATTCTTGGTAGTGCAGATAAGCAGAGAGATCTCAGCATCCAGGTACATAGATCCCTGAAAGTTGCCACCTAGTTTGATAAGATTGAGGCTCTTTTCGTTCAAGAGAAGAAGGCTGAGAGATGACGTAATTGTGAGATACAGATAATCACAGAGTTAGATAGGGTGGACAGTGAGAGCTTTTTCCTCGGATGGTGATGGGTAGCACAAGGGGACATAGCTTTAAATTGAGGGATGATAGATATAGGACAGATGTCGGAGGTAGTTTCTTTACACAGTGTGTAGTAGGGGCATGGAACGCACTGCCTGCAACTGTAGTAGACACCGACTTTCAGGGCATTTAAATGGTCATTCGATAATCATATGGACAAAAATGGAATTGTGTAGGATAAATGAGCTTCAGATTAATTACACAGGTCGGCACAACATCAAGGGCCGAAGGCTGTACTGCGCTGTCATGTTTATGTTCTATATTCTAATTGTTCCTAATCTATCTGACTCTGCTACCACTGCTGGTAGTGTATTCCACACACCCACCACTGTCTGTGTTAAGAACCTACATCTGACATCTCCCCTAAAAGTTCCTATTATCACTTTAAAATGATACCTCCCTCATGATGACCTTTCCGCCCAGTGAAAAAATCTCTGTCTGTTCCCTCTATCTGTGTCTCTCATCCCCTTGTACACCTCCACCATCTCAGCTCTCATCCTTCTTCACTCCAGTGAGAAATACCCTCACTCCCTCAACCTTTCTTCATAAGACATGCCCTCCAGTCCAGGCAGCGCCCTCTCTAAAGCTCCCACATCCTTCCTATAATAAGGCAACCAGAACGGAACACAATATTCCAAATGTGGTCGAAGCAGGGCTCTTTCGAGCTGCAGCATAACCTCACGGCTCTTAGCCTCCATCCCTCTGCTAATGAAAGCAAACACGCGATAAGTTGCCTCAACAAATTTGGGGGGCACTGGGTGACTTTGAGGGATCAATTGGCATGGACCCCAAGATCCCTCTGTTCCTCCACACTGCCAAGAATGCTGCCTTCAACCCTGCATTTTGCATTTCAATTTGACCTTCCAAAATGAATCACTTCATGCTTTTCCAGGTTGAACTCCATCTGACACTTATCAGCCCAGTTCTGCATCCTGTCAATGTCCTGTTGCAACCTAGGGCAGTCCTCCACACTGTCCACCACTCCACCAACCTTCATGTCATTGGCAAACTTACTAACCCAACCTTCCACTTCCTCATACAGGTCATTTATAAAAAATACACAGAGAGCAGAGGTCCCAGAACCGATCTCTGTCCAAATCACTGGTCACCAAGCTCCAGGCTGAATACTTCCCATCTACTGTCAGCCTCTGTCTTCTATGGACCAGCCTGTTCTGTATTCAAACAGCCAAATTTCCCAGTATTCCTTGCCTCCTTACTTTCTGAATGAGCCTCCCATGGGCAACCTTATGGGCAAATCCCATGGGCAAATGCCTTGCTAAAATCCATGTGCACCACATCCACTGCTCTACCTTCCTCAGTGCATTTTGTCACATCTTCAAAGGATTCAATAACGTTTGTGAGGCATGACCTGCCCTCACAAAGCCATGCTGACTATCTCTAACCAAGTTATGGTTTTCCAACTAAGCATAAATCCTGTGTCTCAGAATCCTCTGCAATAATTTGCCCAAAGCATATGTAAAACTGACTGGTCTGTAATTCCTAAGATTTCCCTATTCCCTATCATGAATAAGGGATTAATAACATTTGCCATCCTTGAATTATTTGGCACCACTCCAGTGGACAATGAGGACCCAAAGATCATCATCAAAGGCACAGCAATCTCTTCCCTTGCTTCCTGTCGTAACCTTGCGTATATTCCTTCCTGCCCAGGAGAGTTAGCTATCCTTAAAACTTTCAGCTCATCCTCCTTTTTAACACCAACCTGTTTGAGCATGTCAGCCGGTTTTATTCTGTCCTCACAAACATCAAGTTCCCTCTCAGTAGTGAATAATGAAGCAAAGTATTCATTGAGGACCAACACTACCTCCTACTCCGACTCCAGGCACAAGTTCCCTCCACTGTCCCTGATTGGCCCTACCCTCACTCTGGATTAGTGGTGCTGGAAGAGCACAGCAGTTCAGGCAGCATCCAACGAGCAGCGAAATCAATGTTTCGGGCAAAAGCCCTTCATCAGGAATAAAGGCAGTGAGCCTGAAGCATGGAGAGATATGCTAGAGGAGGGTGGGGGTGGGGAGAGAGTAGCATGGAGTACAATGGGTGAGTGGGGGAGGAGATGAAGGTGATAGGTCAAGGAGGAGAGGGTGGAAGAAAGATAGGCAGGTCGGACAAGTCAAGGAGACAGTAACTGAGCTGGAAGTTTGAAACTAGGATGAGGTGGGGGAACGGGAAATGAGGAAGCTGTTGAAGTCCACATTGATGCCCTGGGGTTGAAGTGTTCTGAGGCGGAAGATGAGGCGTTCTTCCTCCAGGCATTCAAACTTCCAGCTCAGTTACTGTCTCCTTGACTTGTCCGACCTGCCTATCTTCTTTTCCACCTATCCACTCCACCCTCTCCTCCTTGACCTATCACCTTCATCTCCTCCCCCACTCACCCATTGTACTCCATGCTACTCTCTCCCCACCCCCACCCTCCTCTAGCTTATCTCTCCATGCTTCAGGCTCACTGCCTTTATTCCTGATGAAGGAATACGTTGATTTCGCTGCTCGTTGGATGCAGCCTGAACTGCTGTGCTCTTCCAGCACCACTAATCCAGTATTTGGTTTTCAGCATCTGCAGTCATTGTTTTTACCTACCCTCACTCTGACCATCCTCTTGTTCCTCACATCAGTATAGAACGCCTTGGGGTTTTCCTTCATCCTGCCTCCCAAAGCCTTTACATGCCCCCTCCTAGATGTCCTAAATCCATTCTTCAGTTCCTTCCCGGCGATCTTGTAACCCTCTCGAGCCCTGTCTGATGCTTGCCCCCTCAACATTCAGTAAGCTTCCTTCTTCCTCTTGACTAGGTGTTCCACATCCCTTGTCACCCAAGGTTCTTTCACCCTACCATCCCTTCCTTGCCTCAGTTTGACAAACCTGTCCTCCTAAACAACCTCCACATTTCTGTTGAGAAGTTCCCTGAGAACATCTGTTCCCAATTTAGATACCCCAGTTTCTGCCTAATAGTGTTATAATTCACCCTCCCCCAATTAAATACTTTCCCAGACCATCTGCTCCTATCCCTCTCCATGAGTAGAGTGAAGGTCATGGAGTTATGATCATTATCACCGAAATGCTCTCTTACAGAGAGATCTGACACCCGGCCTGGTTCATTGCCAAGCACCAAATCCAACTTTAGATGTTGGTATCACTCTACATCACAAACCAGCCGTCCAGCCCCCAGTGCTGCAGGGGCTCAGTTAGCACAGTTGGCTGGATGGTTGATGTGAGATGTAGAGAAGTGAGGTGGTACTTTGGTTAAACTCACCATCAATTGTTTCTCTACCTCTCTCCAAGACAGAACAGTCTTTTGAATTGTGCAATTCCTTCGGTACCCCTCTGTCACAATCCTAGAGAGAAGGCTGAGAGGCAACTTAATTGAGACATACAAGATAATCAGGGGTTCAATAGGGTGGACAGTGAGAGCCTTTTTCCTTGGATGGTGATGGCGTGCACGAGGGGACATAGCTTTAAATTGAGGGGTGATAGATACAGGACAGATGTCAGAGTAGTTGGGGTATGGAACACCCTGCCTACAACAGTTAGAGACTCACCAACTTTAAGGGCATTTGATGGTGGTTGGACAAACATATGGATGAAAATGGAATAGTGTTGGATCAATGGGCTTCAGATTGGTTCCACAGGTCAGCGCAACATCGAGGGCCGAAGGGCCTGTACTGTGCTGTAATGTGCGATGTTCTAGTTTAGTGACCAGTTGATCATTAAAAGTCTGAAGGGTGAGAGCAAAGGAGAGACCCGCAGAGACCCAGAGATGGAGAGCAGAAGGAAGGCTGTGCTTCTGCCCTTCACCATCTCTGGGAGCTTCACCCTCCCGTGGTTCATCAATGTTGTAGATTTCTGATATTATGTCAATCGAGGCATCAATCCTGATGATTACCCACCGTTTCTGTTAGTGTTCAGTGTTGTTGGTTACATGCTGCAGAGGTTACGTTGTTGTACAAACAGATTTATTTATGCAGCAACATTGTCTATCTTCAGAGGGAAGATCAGTAACACAGTAAAACCTCTGGCTGCACAAAATCATTACGTTCTGAATAAATAAAACTCTTCATTGAAGCCAAAGGGACAGTCCCATTGTTCCCAGACTGTGGAATGATATTTTTCATTGACCCGTGGGATATGGGCAGAACTGGCTGGGCCAGTGTTTTCTGCCTGTCCCTAGTTGCCCCTTGAGAAGCTCCTCAAGAAGAAGGAGCTGTCTTCTTGAACTTGCTGCACTCCATGTGATGTAGATTGACCCACAATGTGCCCCTTAGGGAGGGAGTTCCAGGACTTTGACTCAATGACACTGAAGGAACAGCGATATGTTTCCAAGTCAGAATTGAGAGTGTTCTGGAGGGGAACTTGTAGGAGATGGTGTTCGGATATAGCTGCTGCCCTTTTCCTTCCAGATGAAAGTGATCCAGTGGAGAGCAGACTGACCCCACTGTGTCTGGGCCACTGATGTCGGGGGAGCAGACTGACCCCACTGTGTTTGGGTCACTGATGTAGGGGGAGCAGACTGACCCCACTGTGTCTGGGTCACTGATGTAGGGGGAGCAGACTGACCCCACTGTGTTTGGGTCACTGATGTAGGGGGAGCAGACTGACCCATAAGACCATAAGACCATAAGACATAGGAGTGGAAGTAAGGCCATTCGGCCCATCGAGTCCACTCCGCCATTCAATCATGGCTGATGTGCATTTCAGCTCCACTTGCCAGCATTCTCCCCGTAGCCCTTAATTCCTCTAGACAACAAGAACCTATCAATCTCGGCCTTGAAGACATTTAGCGTCCCGGCTTCCACTGCACTCCGTGGCAATGAATTCCACAGGCCCACCACTCTCTGGCTGAAGAAATGTCTCCGCATTTCCGTTCTGAAATGACCCCCTCTAATTCTAAGGCTGTGTCCACGGGTCCTAGTCTCCTCGCCTAACAGAAACAATTTTCTAGCATCCACCTTTTCAAAGCCATGTATTATTTTGTACGTCTCTATTAGATCTCCCCTTAATCTTCTAAACTCCAACGAATACAATCCCAGTATCCTCAGCCGTTCCTCATATGCTAGACCTGTCATTCCAGGGATCATCCGTGTGAATCTCCGCTGGACACGTTCCAGTGCCAGTATGTCCTTCCTGAGGTGTGGGGACCAAAACTGGACACAGTACTCCAAATGGGGCCTAACCAGAGCTTTATAAAGTCTTAGTAGTACATCTCTGCTTTTATATTCCAACCCTCTTGAGATAAGAGACAACATTGCATTCGCTTTCTTAATCACAGACTCAACCTGCATGTTTACCTTTAGAGAATCCTCGACTAGCACTCCCAGATCCCTTTGTGCTTTGGCTTTATTAAGTTTCTCACCATTTAGAAAGTAGTCCATTCCTATATTCTTTTTGCCAAAGTGCAAGACCTCGCACTTGCTCACGTTAAATTCCATCAGCCATTTCCTGGACCACTCTCCCAACCTGTCTAGATCCTTCTGTAGCCTCCCCACTTCCTCAGTACTACCTGCCTGTCTACCTAACTTTGTATCATCGGCAAACTTCGCTAGAATGCCCCCGGTTCCCTCATCCAAATCATTAATATATAATGCGAACAGCTGTGGCCCCAGCACCGAACCCTGCGGGACACCGCTCGTCACCGGCTGCCATTCTGAAAAAGAACCTTTTATCCCAACTCTCTGCCTTCTGTTAGATAGCCAATCCTCAATCCATCCCAGCAGCTCACCTCGAACACCATGGGCCCTCACCTTGCTCAGCAGTCTCCCGTGTGGCACCTTATCAAAGGCCTTTTGAAAGTCCAGATAGACCACATCCACTGGGTTCCCCTGGTCTAACCTACTTGTTACCTCTTCAAAAAATTCCAACAGGTTTGTCAGGCATGACCTCCCTTTACTAAATCCATGTTGACTTGTTCTAATCAGACTCTGCTCTTCCAAGAATTTAGAAACCTCATCCTTAATGATGGATTCTAGAATTTTACCAACAACCGAGGTTAAGCTGATTGGCCTATAATTTTCCATCTTTTGCCTTGATCCTTTCTTGAACAAGGGGGTTACTACAGCCATCTTCCAATCGTCCGGGACCTTTCCTGACTCCAGTGACTCTTGAAAGATCTCAACCAATGCCTCTGCTATTTCCTCAGCAACCTCTCTCAGAACTCTAGGGTGTATCCCATCGGGGCCAGGAGATTTATCAATTTTAAGACTTTTTAACTTTTCTAGCACTATCTCTTTCGTAATGGCAACCATACTCAACTCAGCCCCGTGACACCCTTTAATTTTTGGGATATTACTCCTGTCTTCCACTGTGAAAACTGACGCAAAGTACTTGTTAAGTTCTCCTGCTATTTCCTTATCTCCCATCACTAGGCTCCCTGCATCAGTTTGAAGTGGCCCAATGTCTACTTTTGCCTGTCGTTTGTTTCTTATGTACTGAAAGAAACTTTTACTATTATTTCTAATATTACTGGCTAGCCTACCTTCATATTTGATCCTCTCATTTCTTATTACACTCTTTGTTATCCTCTGTTGGCTTTTGTATCCTTCCCAATCTTCTGATTTCCCACTGTTCTTAGCCACTTTATAGGATCTCTCTTTTTCTTTAATACATTTCCTGACTTCCTTTGTCAGCCAAGGTTGTCTAATCCCTCCCCGGTTAATCTTTCTTTTCTTGGGAATGAACCTCTGTACAGTGTCCTCAATTATACCTACAAACTCCTGCCATTTTTGCTCTAGTGTCTTCCCGGTTAGCCTCTGCTTCCAGTCTATTTTAGTCAGTTCCTCTCTCATGCCCTCATAATTACCTTTATTCAACTGTAACACCATTACATCAGATTTCACCTTCTCCCTTTCAAACTCCAGACTGAACTCTACCATATTATGGTCGCTACTTCCTAAGGGTTCCCTTACTTTAAGATCTTTTATAGAGTCTGGTTCATTGCAAAGCACTAGGTCCAGAATAGCCTGCTCTCTTGTGGGCTCCATGACTAGCTGTTCCAAAAAGCCATCCTGTAAGCATTCCATGAATTCCCTTTCTTTAGATCCACTAGCAACATTATTTACCCAGTCCACCTGCATATTGAAGTCACCCATGATCAATGTAACCTTGCCTTTCTGACATGCCTTCTCTATTTCCCGGTACATGTTGCGTCCCTGGTCCTGACCACTGTTAGGAGGTCTGTACACAACTCCAATTATGGTTTTTTTTGCCTTTGTGGTTCCTCAATTCCACCCACACAGACTCCACATCATCCGACGCTATGTCATTCAATACCATAGATTTAATTTTGTTCTTAACTAACAAGGCAACTCCACCCCCTCTGCCCACCTCTCTGTCTTTTCGATAAGTCGAAAAACCATGGAGGTTTAACTGCCAGTCCTGACCCCCCTGTAACCAAGTCTCTGTGATGCCTACTACATCATAATCATTCACTATTATCTGTGCCATTAATTCATCGGCTTTGTTATGAATGCTACGAGCATTCAGGTAAAGTGCCTTAATGCTAACTTCCTTATTAGAGATGTTGTAAGTCATATGTCCTAAGTTATCCTTGCTTTTTTCTGCATTCTCAGTCTGCCTCAATTTTAAATCCGCCTGGAAACATGCTATCCTGCTGCTTATCTTTCCATTTACCTCCATACTCCCTGTTGCTTTCACTTTCCCTTCCCCCCAACTCAGAAGTTTAAAGTCCTACTGACCACCCTGTTTATCCTCTTCGCCAGAACATTGGTACCTGATCGGTTCAGGTGGAGACCGATCTGTGTCTGGGTCACTGACCCAGGGGAGAGCAGACTGGCCCCACTGTGTCTGGGTCACTGACCCAGGGGAGAGCAGACTGACCCCACTGTGTCTGGGTCACTGATGTAGGGGGAGCAGACTGACCCCACTGTGTCTGGGTCACTGACCCAGGGGAGAGCAGACTGGCCCCACTGTGTCTGGGTCACTGACCCAGGGGAGAGCACACTGACCCCACTGTGTCTGGGTCACTGATGTAGGGGGAGCAGACTGACCCCACTGTGTCTGGGTCACTGACCCAGGGGAGAGCACACTGACCCCACTGTGTCTGGGTCACTGATGTAGGGGAGCAGACTGACCCCACTGTGTCTGGGTCACTGATGTAGGGGGAGCAGACTGACCCCACTGTGTCTGGGTCACTGATGTAGGGGGAGCAGACTGACCCCACTGTGTCTGGGTCACTGATGTAGGGGGAGCAGACTGACCCCACTGTGTCTGGGTCACTGATGTAGGGGGAGCAGACTGACCCCACTGCGTATCTGTGACTGACCCAGGGGAGAGCAAACTGACCCCACTCTGTTTCACTGACCCAGGGGGAGTACACTGACCCCACTGTGTCTGTGTCACTGACCCCAGGGAGGGAAGACTGACCCCACTGTGTCTGTGTCACTGACCCCAGGGAGGGAAGGCTGCCCCCACTGTGTCTGTATCACTGACTCCAGGGAGGGAAGGCTGACCCCACTGTGTATGTGTCACTGACCACAGGGAGGGAAGGCTGACCCCACTGTGTAGGTATCACTGACCCCAGGGAGGGAAGGCTGACCCCACTGTGTCTGTATCACTGACCCCAGGGAGGGAAGGCTGACCCCACTGTGTCTGTATCACTGACCCCAGGGAGGGAAGGCTGACCCCACTGTGTCTGTGTCACTGACCCCAGGGAGAGAAGGCTGACCCCACTGTATCTGTGTCACTGACCCCAGGGAGGGAAGGCTGACCCCACTGTGTCTGTGTCACTGACCCCAGGGAGAGAAGGCTGACCCCACTGTGTGTGTATCACTGACCCCAGGGAGGGAAGGCTGACCCCACTGTGTTGGTATCACTGACCCCAGGGAGGGAAGGCTGACCCCACTGTGTCGGTATCACTGACCCCAGGGAGGGAAGGCTGACCCCACTGTGTCTGTGTCACTGACCCCAGGGAGGGAAGGCTGACCCCACTGTGTCTGTACCACTGACCCCAGGGAGGGAAGGCTGACCCCACTGTGTCTGTGTCCCTGACCCCAGGGAGGGAAGGCTGACCCCACTGTGTCTGTGTCACTGACCCCAGGGAGAGAAGGCTGACCCCACTGTGTGTATATCACTGACCCCATGGAGGGAAGGCTGACCCCACTGTGTTGGTATCACTGACCCCAGGGAGGGAAGGCTGACCCCACTGTGTCGGTATCACTGACCCCAGGGAGGGAAGGCTGACCCCACTGTGTGTGTATCACTGACCCCAGGGAGGGGAGGCTGACCCCACTGTGTCTGTGTCACTGACCCCAGGGAGGGAAGGCTGACCCCACTGTGTCTGTGTCACTGACCCCAGGGAGGGAAGGCTGACCCCACTGTGTGTGTATCACTGACCCCAGGGAGGGAAGGCTGACCCCACTGTGTCTGTACCACTGACCCCAGGGAGGGAAGGCTGACCCCACTGTGTCTGTGTCACTGACCCCAGGGAGGGAAGGCTGACCCCACTGTGTCTGTATCACTGACCCCAGGGAGGGAAGGCTGACCCCACTGTGTAGGTATCTCTGACCCCAGGGAGGAAAGGCTGACCCCACTGTGTCCGTATCACTGACCCCAGGGAGAGAAGGCTGACCCCACTGTGTCTGTGTCACTGACCCCAGGGAGGGAAGGCTGACCCCACTGTGTCTGTGTCACTGACCCCAGGGAGGGAAGGCTGACCCCACTGTGTCTGTGTCACTGACCCCAGGGAGGGAAGGCTGACCCCACTGTGTCTGTATCACTGACCCCAGGGAGGGAAGGCTGACCCCACTGTGGAGGTATCACTGACCCCAGGGAGGGAAGGCTGACCCCACTGTGTTGTGTCCCTGACCCCAGGGAGGGAAGGCTGACCCCACTGTGTCTGTGTCACTGACCCCAGGGAGGGAAGGCTGACCCCACTGTGTCTGTATCACTGACTCTAAGGAGAGCAGACTGAACCTTGTCCCTTTAAGAAGGATGTGTTCTGTTTCTCTTGATGAGGGATGTTATCAACCTGGTGCCAAGGTGTATGTTCCATGGAAAGCAGAGTAAATAACTTTGGGTTTTCTTAAATTACGACCAAAGCAGCATGAGGAAGTGGAGTCTGGCTCTCACCGATCCAGGGGCTCAGTGCTGCTCTCAGTTATTGAAGTTGCATTATTTGGTGTTGAAGCTATTAGTCACAGCTGTCACCTCTCTCTGCTGTAGGATAAAAGCTTGAACTCTCTCTCTGCTGTGAGATTGTTTGTTTTGGTGTTCCCATCTTTTGGATTGGAGGAGATAGGAAGTGAGGGAAATCTGTTTTGCTGAATTTGCCTTGACTATGGGTCTGTTTATAGGATGTGGCTGTAATGGAACAGTTGATGGGTAGAATTAAATAATATATTATTTTGTTCTGTATTCCGACAGGTTCAAGTTGTTTTTTTTTCATTGTTTGCATTTTAATTGTGGTATAAGAAATGTGTGTTTTGTGGAAAGCTCAACATTCTGACCCATCGAATTCCATCCAGTACAGAACACTCTAGGACTGTCCATGATGCTACCAGCGATGTCTAAGGTTCAACATGACCATTCTCAAACTCACTTGAAATATTGGCCAACAGAGTTCTGTACATTCTAGAAGGGATGTGAGTGCTTGGAGAGGGTGCAGAGGAGATTGACCAGGACGTTCCCTGGGCTGGAGAGTTTTAGTTCTGAAGAGAGTTTGGACAGACTGGGATTGTTTTCATTAAAGCAGAGGTGATGGAGAGGAGACATGACTGAGATGTATAAAACTATGATGGGCGTAGGGTATACAGGAAGAGAACATTTCCCATGGATGGGGGGATTAAGGACCGGGGTGTAGATTTAAGTGAAGGAAACTGAACCCTTTAGTTGAGGGTGTAGCGTGTCAACAACTAAATGGCTGGAGGATAAGAGAAAGAGCTGGAAAGCGCAGCCTAAATGGTGTGAGAGGTGTGAACCCTAAAGACAATTCGGAATTATATGAATGATATTTTGAAATGCCACAGTGGACAAGGCTGCAGACTGATGTAGACAGTGAAGCAAGAGGATATGACAGATAAGGAGTGAAACCCACACCTCTCTGTATAGTGGGCCCAGACCCATACCCTCCCTGGCCTCACCCCTCCATCTCCCTTCAAACTGCTCCATCATCAGTCAGCTGTTTTGGGTTTCATCACTGAGCATGCCCAGAACACTGCAGGGAACAAAGAATGTGATTCACCCCTATTTGCTGCCGTACAGATCGTGTGTGTCTCAGAGTCAGCTCTGAGACATCTCCTGGGCAGCCTCAATCTGTATCTGTGTGTCTCTGACTCCGTGTCATTGAGCATCACCCATACACCCTAATGTCTATGTCTAGAACTGCTTTGTATATTCTGGAATATGAACACATTGTAACCTGAGAAAGGTGAGGACTTACTCCCTGTTTGATCGCAGTGAGGCCACTTGAACTGGACAGGTCAAAGTGTGACCTCACAGAACAAATGTGACCTCACCATGTACATCACAGAGAGAGCTCAGACATCACAATTGGTTTATAAACTGGCTTCATCGGAGACACGAGGCTGCTCCAAGAAACACAGGGAAGGCTAGATCACTGCACTGACCGTGTCTCTGGCTGATCTGTCTGGGAGTGAATGTGATCAGAGAGATCATCAAAACAGCTGGACTTTACAAAGAGAAAACAAAGCTTTGAAAACACCATCAGCAATCTGATCAGGCAGAAGATGGGGAACTTTGAAAGTTTTTTTTTAGATATTAGATTAGATTCCCTACAGTGTGGAAATAGGCCCTTCGGCCCAACAAGTCCACACCGACCCTCCGGAGAGTAACCCACCCAGTCTCATTTCCCTCTGACTAATGCACCTAACACTATAGGCAATTTAGCATGGCCAATTCACCTGACCCACACATCTTTGGACTGTGGGAGGAAACGGGGCACCCGAAGGAAACCCACGCAGACACAGGGAGAATGTGTAAACTCCACACAGACAGTTGCCAAAGGCTGGAATTGAACCTGGGACTGGTACTGTGAGGAAGCAGTGCTAACCACTGAGTCAATGTGCTGCCCTAAAAAAGGTTAGTGTAAAATTCTTCCCCTTGCACTGACTGAGGATTTGGGAGTAATTGCAGAATAATGCTCTAGAGATTTATTCTGAGAAAGTTTAGGGCTTATTGAAACCGGCGAGATACACAGAACTGATTCTTAACGAGGGACAGAAGCTGTCCCGAATGGACTTAGGCCGATCCCTATGTTCATCCTTTTGAAAAGCATTAAGGGTGGTAAAAATTGTTCAGTAGAGAACTGATGTGCGAACAATTTGAGGAGATCCCAGAGACAATGCATGTGACTGGGAGGAAGACAGGTCAGAAATTGAGTTGGAGAGAGATTGATTGAAGGGGAGCTCCCTGTGAGAGAGTAGGGTGGGAGAGGTGTCTGATCGTGGGATTAGAGGGGAGGGCATTGTGGAGAGATGATGCCCTGCTTCACATCATCATTGCCCTCAATTCCACCAAAATTACCAAGGGTGCCAACCTCAAGAGTTTGCAGAGATGCAAACCATTCTCAGCATGTGGCCATAATGCCCAATAATCCTCATTAGATTTAAAAAAGATGTTTGATCTTAATCTTGAGATTTGTTATTTAATTGGATGGAAGTTGCCATGGATTTGAAAATCTGCACTTTCTCTTGTTTCTCATCCTGCAGACTTGATTTGGAGGTGCCGGTGTTGGACTGGGGTGAGTGGACAAAATTATAAATCGCATAACACCAGTTTATAGTCCAACAGGTTTATTTTGAAGCACTAGCTTTCGAAGCACCGTTCCTCATCAGGTGGTTGTGATAAAGGAGCAGCACTTCAAAAGCTAGTGCTTCCAAACAATTCTGTTGGACTATAACCTGGTGTAGTGTGATTTTTAACTTCTTGCAGACACATTTCATAGTCAAAGAACAAAGAAAATTTACAGCCCAGGAACAGACCCTTCGGCCCTCCAAGCCTGAGCCGATACAAATCTACGTCTAAACCTGTCGCCTAATTGATAAGCATCTGTATCCCTCTGCTCCCCACCTACTCATGCATCTGTCCAGATGCATCTTAAATGAATCTACCATGCCTGTCTCTACCACCTCTGCTGGCAACACATTCCAGACACCCACCACCCTCTGTGTGAGGTACTTGCCGTGTGTATCCCCCTTAAACTTTTCACCTCTCACCTTCAAAGCATGACCTCTTGTTATTGAATCCTTCACCCCGGGTAAAACCTTATCTCTATCCACCCTGTCTATATCCTTTATGATTTTGTAAACCTCAATCAGGATCCCCCTCAATCTCCTTTATTCTAATGAAAACAAACCTCACCTACTCAACCTCCCTTCATAGCTAGCACCTTCCAGACCAGACAACATCCTCGTAAACCTTCTCTGCAACCTCTCTAAAGCGTCCACATCCTTTTGGTAATTTTAACATGACTTGCCAGCTCTTATACTGAATACCCCATCCAATGAAGGCAAGAATACTGTATGCCTTCTTGACTACTCTATCCACCTGTGCAGCAAACTTCAGGGCACTCCCAGATCTCTCTGCCCATCAACTTTTCCTCAGGATCTTCCATTCATTGTACAATTCACTCGAGAATTAGTCTTGCCTAAATGCATCACCTCACATTTGGCTAGATTGAACTCCATCTGCCACTTTCCCATCCAACTCTCCAGTCTATCTATATTCTCCTGTATTCTTTGACAGTCTCTTATGCTTTCTGCTACTCCACCAATCTTTGTGTCATCTGCAAACTTGCTGGTCAGATCAACAGTGCCCTCTTCCAGATCATTTATGTATATTACAAACAACAGTGGCCCCAACACTGACCCCTGTGGACCACTGGTCACCTTTCTCCATTTTGAGAAACTCTCTTCAACTACTACTCTCTGTCTCCTATTGCTCAACCAGTTATTTATCCACCGAGCTAGAACACCCTGCACACCATGTGACTTCACTTTCTCTATTAATTTTTCCATGGGGAACCTTATCAAACACCTTACTAAAGTCCATGTATATGACATCAACAGCCCTTCCTTCATCTATCAACTTGGTCACTTCCTCAAAGAACTCTATTATGTTGGTAAGGCACGACATCCCCTGCACAAAACCATGTTGTCTATCACTGATAAGCCCATTCTTTTCTAAATATAAATAGATCCGATCCCTCAGCACCTTCTCCAGCAACGTTCCCACCATTGATGTCAGGCTCACTGTTCTGTAGTTACCTGGAATATCCCTACTACCCTTCTTGCACAGGAGGACAACATGAGCAACCCTCCAGTCCTCCGGCACTTCACCTGTATTTAAGGATGCCAAAAAGATATCTGTCAGGGCCCCAGCTATTTCCTGTCTCACCTCCCACAGCAACGTGGGATAAATCCTATGTGGTCCTGGGGATTTGTCCACCTTACAAACCTCTAGCCTGCCCAACACATCTTCCCTACTTATGTCAATGTGATCCAGACTAATCAAACTTCTGTCTCAACATTCATCATGTCCCTCTCCTCAGTGAACACTGATATAAAGTAATCATTCAGAATCTAACCCATTCTCTCAGGTTCGACACACAGCCTTCCTTCATTATCCTGTAGTGGATCAATCCTTTCTCTAGTTACTGGCTTGCTTCTTATATGAGAATAAAATGCTTTGGGATTCTCCTTAATTCTGCTCGCTAAAGCTATGTCATGACCCCTTTTAGCCTGCTTGATTCCTCATTTAAGACTGGTCTTACTCTTCCGATATTCCTCCAGGGCCCATTCTGTTCTTAGCTGCCTAGACCTTATGTACACTTCCCTTTTCCTAGTTGTACAATTTCTCCTGTCATCCATGGTTCACCAATCTTGCCCTTCCTATCCTTTGCCTTCAACAGGACGTGCCTACCCTGCACTATCTTCAACCTCTCTTTGAAAGCCTCCCACACCTCAAATGTGATTTTCTCTTCAAATAGCTGTGTCCAATCCACATTTCCCAGCTCCTGACTAATTTTGATCTACTTGGCCTTGGCCCAGTTTAGTACTCATTCCTTAGGACCACTCTCCTCTTTATCTACAAGTATTCTAAAACTTACAGAATTGTGGTCACTGTACCCAAAGAAATCCCCCACCGCAACTTCTACCACCTGTCCTGGCTTGTTGCCCAGTACCAGGTCCAATATGGCCTCTTCTATCGCCGGACTATTGACATACTGCTCTAGAAAACTTTCCTGGATGCTTTGTACAAATTCTACTCCATCTAGTCCTCTGATGCTAAGTGTATCCCAGTCAATGTTGGGGAAATTAAAATCTCCCATCACTACTACCCTATTGCCTCTACATCTTTCCATAATCTGTTTACCTAGTTGTTTTCTACCTCACGCTCACTGTTGGGAGGCCTGGAATACAGCCCCAACAATGTAACTGCACCCTTCTTATTTCTTAGCTCCACCCATCTTGCCTCACTACTCAAGCCCTCCATAGTGTCCTCCTTTTGCACAACCGTGGTATCATCCCTGACCAACAATGCAACTCCGCCCCACCCCCACTTTGACTTCCCTCGCTGTCTTGTCTGAAGCAACTATATCCTGGAACATGCCAATCATGCCCTTCCTTCAACCAAGTCTCTGTGATTGCAATAACGTCATACTCCCAGGCTCCAATCCAAGCCCTTAAGTTCACCTGCCTTATACACTATACACCTTGCATTAAAGTAGATGCATTTCAGGCCACCAGTTCTTTTGCATTCATTTGGTCTCTGCCTATTCTTCCCTTTATTAATGCTATCTTCATTATTCTTACCATCTCCAGTCTCCACCTCACTGCCTACTTGTTTTCTCTTTCGGTTCCCAGTCCCCTGCCACAATAGTTTAAAACCTCCCCAACAGCGGGAGCAAAACGTCCACCAAGGACATTGGTTCCAGTCTGGTTCAGACATTGACCGTCCATTTTGTAATAGTCCCACCTTCCCCAGAACCGGTCCCAATGTCCAACAAATCTGAACCCCTCCCTCCTACACCATCCCTCTAGCCATGTGTTCATCCTGCCTATTTTTTCATTTCTACGCTGGCTAGCACGTGGCACTGGTAGTAATGCTGAGATCACTACCTTTGAGGTCCTTCTCTTTAACTTCTCTCCTCACTCCCTGAATTCTGCTTTCAGGACCTCATCGTGTTTTTTACTTATATCATTGGTGCTTGTATGCACCAAGACAACTGGCTGTTCACCCTCCCCTTTTAGAATGCGCTGCAGCCAATCGGTAACTTCCCTGACCCGAGCACCTGGGAGGCAACATACCATCTGGGAGTCCCGTTTTCGGCCACAGAACCGCCAATCTACACCCCTCACAATAGAATCCCCAATGACTATGGCCCTATGAGTCTTTTTCCCGCCATTCTGAACAGCAGTGCCAACTACGGTGCCATGATCTTGGCAACTGCTGCCTTACCCTGGTCGGCCATCTCCCCTAACAGTATCCAAAATGGTATACCTGTTTTGGAGGGAGATGAGCTCAGGGGACACCTGCACTGCCTTCCTACTCTTTCTCTGCCTTTTGGTCACCCATTTACTGTCTCCCTCAGCAATCCTAACCTGCGTGTGACCAGTTCACTGAATGTGCTATCCACGACCTCCCCAGCATTGCAGATGCTCCACAGTGAGTCTATCCACAGCTCCAGAGCCGTTATACGGTCAAACAAGAGCTGCAGCTGGACATACTTCTTGTAAGTGTAAGGGTCAGGAACATCAGACACATCCCTGAGCTCTAATGTCAAGCAAGAGGCACAGGGCATGGGTCTGAGGTCCCCTGCCATTGTAGGCTTAGCTTTATATCAACTAACGAAAACCTAACAATGCCCTTAAATATATGAAAAAGAAAGATAAAGAAAAAATAAAAGCTTTATCTTACAGAATCTTTTTCTTCCGGTTTGAGGTGGGGGGTGGGGGGGTGTGCAGGAGGGAGATATTACCTGTGTAGTATCTCGGGTTTAGCCACTGCCCAAATATAAATTAAGCCTTGACCTTCCCAGCAGCCCTTGCTTCACTCCACCTTCTCTCCTCGCCGCTCTGTCAAAATGGAGGCACAGCCAACTCCATTTTCATCTGTCGCCCCGTGATCAGCTTTTCCTTTCTCCCTGCCTCACAATTATCGGTCCCCTTTATCTGTCTGACTGCTCTTCTGTCTCTTTCTGGGCTCCATCTCCACCTATTGCAGCAGTGAGATGCCTCACACCCCCATCTGCACCTTTTCCTCGCTCCTATCAGTTATGATGAAGGATTACTGGATCTGAAACGTTAACTCTGCTTTAACTCCACAGAATCTGCCAAACCTGCTGGGTTTCTCAAGCGATTTCTCTTTTCAATCACTTTCACATCCAGATGACGTTCCCAAAGTGGGACCACACTTCCTATTGGCTATAAGCTCGCGATGGACAGACTTTCTAACCAATCAGAGTGGGATGGAGAACCAAGGCCCGCCCTGAGGACTCTCACGGTGTCAAGATTAGAGTGGTGTTGGAAAAGCACAGCAGGTCAGGCAGCATCCAAGGAGCAGGAAAATCGACATTTCGAGCAGGAGTTCCTTCGTTTAGGAATGAGGCTGGGAGCCTCAGGGGTGGAGAGATAAATGGAAGAGGGGTGGGTAGCTGAGAGTGCAATCGGTGGATGGAGGTGAGGATAAAGGTGATAGGTCAGAGAGAAGGGTGGAGCAGGTAGGTGGGAAGGAAGATTGACAGGTGGGACAGGTCATGGGGACAGTGCTGACTGGAAGGTTGGAACTGGGATAAGGTGGGGGGAGGGGAAATAGAAACCAGTTCCACCAGAGAACACACCAGATGTCCTCCTTCTTTAAAAACTGTAATGTACCCTCCTACGTGGTTGAAAATGCCCTCCAATGCATCTCAGCCATGTCCTGCACCTCTGCCCTCAACATTAGACATCCATGGCTGATGAAGGAACTCAGAAAAAGAGAGAGCCTATAAAGTGGCCAAGAGCATGGGGACATCAGAAGATTGGGAAGACTACAAAAACAAACAGGATAACAAAGAGAAAAATAAGGAAGGAGGGGATCAAATCTGAAGGTAAGCGAGCCAGTAATATTAGAAATGTGAATGAAAGTTTCTTTCAATACATAAGAAACAAATGAGAAGCAAAATTAGAGATCGGGCTGCTCCAAATTGAAGCAGGAAGGTGAGTGCTAGGAGATAAGAAAATAGCTGAAGAACCTAATAAATACTTTGTGTCAGTCTTCACAGTGGAAAACATGAGTAATATCCCAACAATAGTCAAGGGGCAGAGTTGAGTATGGTAGCCATTACAAAAGAGAAAATACTTGAAAAGCTAAAAGGTCTAAAAACTGATAAATCTCCTGGCCCGGATGGGCTACATCCTTGAGTTCTGAGGGAGGTGGCTGAAGAAATAGTGGAGGCATTGGTTATAATCTTTCAAAAATCACTGGAGTCAGAGAAAGTCCCAGGTGAACGGAAAATCGCTGTTGTAACCCCCTTGTTCAAGAAAGGATCAAGACAAAGATGGAAAATTATAGATGATTAGCCTAACCATGGTTGGAGGTAAAATTCTAGAATCCATCGTTAAGGATGAGATTTCTAAATTCTTGGAAGTGTAGTATCGATTAGAACAAGTCAGCATGGATTTAGTAAGGGGAGGTCATGCCTGACAAACCTGTTAGAATTCTTTGAAGAGGTAACAAGCAGGTTAGACCAGGGAAACCCAATGGATGTTATCTGCCTAGACTTCCAAAAGACCTTTGATCAGGTACCTCACAGGAGGCTGCTGAGTAAGGTGAAGGCCCATGGTGTTCAAGGTGAGCTACTGGCATGGATTGAGGATTGGCTGTCTGACAGAAGGCAGAGAGTTTGGATAAAAGGTTCTTTTTCAGAATGGCAACCGGTGACAAGTGGTGTCCCACAGGGTTCAGTACTGGGGCTGTAGCTGTTCACTTTCTACATAAATGATCCAGACAAAGAAACTGGGGGCATTCTGGTGAAGTTTGCTGATGACATGAAGTTAGGTGGACAGGCAGGTAGTTCTGAGGAGGTGGGGAGGCTACAGAAAGATTTAGACAGTTTAGGTGAATGGTCCAAGAAATGGCTGATGAAATTCAATCTGAGCAAATGTGAGATCTTGCACTTTGGGAAAAAGAACACAGGCATGGACTATTTTCTAAACAGTGAGAAAATTCAAAAAGCCAAAGTACAAAGGGATCTGAGAGTGCTAGTGTAGGATTCTCTAAAGGTTGACTTGCAGGTTAAGTCCGTGGTTAAGAAAGCATATGTAATGTTGTCATTTATCTCAAAAGGGTTGGAATGTAAAAGCAGTGATGTGCTACTGGGACTTTATAAAGCTCTGGTTAGGCCCGATTTATAATACTGTGTCCAAGTTTGGGCCCCACACCTCAGGAAGGAGATACTGGCACTGCAGCATGTCCAATGGAGATTCACACAGATAATCCCTGGAATGGTAGGCCTAATGTACGATGAATGGGTGAGGATTCTGGGATTGTATTCATTAGCGTTTCGAAGGTCGAAGGGAGATCTAATGGAAACTTACAAAATAATGCATGGCTTAGAAAGAGTGGATGCTGGGAAATTGTTTCTGTCAGGCGGGGATACTAGGACTCATGGGCACCGCCTTAAAATTAGAGAGGGTCAATTTAGAACAGAAATGAGGAGACATTTCTTCAGCCAGAGAGTGATGGGCCTGTGGAATTCATTGCCACAGAGTGCAGTGGAGGCCAGGACGTTAAATGTCTTCAAGACAGAGACTGATAAATTGTTAATTTTGCAGGGAATTAGGGATACAGGGAGTGTGCGGGTAAGTGGCGTTGAAATGCCCATCAGCCATGATTGAATGGTGGAGTGGCGTCGATGGGCCGAATGGCCTTACTTCCACTCCTACTTCTTATGGTTAGATTAGATTACTTACAGTGTGGAAACAAGCCCTTTAGCCCAACAAGTCCACACTGACCCACCGAAGCGCAATCCACCCAGACCCATTCCCCTACATTTACCCCTGCCCCTAACACTACAGCAATTTAACATGGCCAATTCACCTAACCTGCACATTTTTGGACTGTGGGAGGAAACCGGAGCACCTGGAGGAAACCCACGCAGACACGGGGAGAATGTGCAAACTCCACACAGTCAGTCGCCTGAGGCGGGAATTGACACTGGCACTGTGAGGCGGCAGTGCTAACCACTGTGCCACCATGCCGCCCATAAACATTATAACATTACAGTCTCCCCTGAACTGGGAGGAAGTGTCAGGAGACTGGAGGGTTGCCAGCATTACAGCTTTGTTTTAAAAAGGGTTGAAAACCTAAGGCTAACCCTGGCGATTACAACCTTGTCAGTTTAACTCTGGGGAACAATTATTTGGGATAAAGTCATATGGAAAAAATATGGGATGGTTAGGAAAAGTCATGAGGAAATTGTGCACATCTGCCATTCCTAGTTACTGAGTTTTACAGCATAGAAACAGGCCGTTTAGTCCATATCCCTCCATACCTACCCATTCACGTACCTGCCCAAATGTTTCTCAAATAGTGAAATTGTTCTCACTTCCACCATGACCTCTGACAGCTCCTTCCTGACACCATCTCGGTGTGAAAAAAAATTGCTCCGCTGGATCCTTTAGTATCTCTCCCCTCTCACCTTATACTTATGCTGTCTAGTTTTAGACTCCCCAACCGTGAGGAAAAGCATTTGGCTATCTACCTTATCCGTGCCTCTCATTTTATAGACCTCTACAAGGAGACCCCTCCTTCTCCGATGCCCCAAAGGAAATGTTTGAGCTTATCCAGTCTTTCTGTATAACTCAAACTTTCCAGTCCAGGTCACATCCTCATAAATCTTTTCTGCACTCTTTCTAGTTTAATAATATCCTTTCTATAGCAGGGTGACCAGAAGTGCATGGAGTACTCCAAATGTGGTCTCACCAATGTCTTGTACAGCTGCAACAAAACGCCCCAATCCCTGTATTCAGTGTTCTGACCAATGAAAGCTAGCATGTCGAAAGCCTTCTTTACCACCCTGTCTACCTGTGACTCCACTTTCAAGGAACTATGAACCTTATCCCCAGATCCTGTTATTGTATAACGCTCCCCCGAGGCCTATGACTGTAATTCCTGCCCCGGTTTTCCCGACCAAGATGCAACATCTTGCACCTGTCTAAATTAAACTCCATCTGCCATTCCTCGGCTCAGTGGACCAGTTCATCAAGATCTCGCTGACTTCCCAGATAACATTCTTTACCATTCACTATACCATCGATATTGGTCTTATTCACAAATTGGTTAACCATTCCTACTAAATTCACATCCAAATCATTTAAATAAATGATGAATAACAGTGGACACACAACCTCCACCACCATCTGTCAAACCAATTTTGGATCCAGTTGGCTAGCTCTCCCTGAATCACATGAGCTTTAACCTTACTCAACAATCTACCAGGTGGTACCTTGTCAAAAGCCTCACTAAAGTCCATATAGACAACATCTCCTACATTGCGCTCATCTACTTTCTTGATCACCTCTTCGAAAACTCAGTCAAATTCATGAGACACGATTTCCTATGCAAAAAGCTATGCTGACTATCCCAGACTATCGTTGCCTTTACAAATACCTTCAATCCTGTCTCTCAGAATCCCCGGTAGCAACTTACCTACCACAGATGGTAGACTCAATGGTGGAAAGTTCCCACGCATTTCCCTGCAGCCTTTCTTAAATAATGGTACAACATTAGTCACTCTTCAATCTTCGGGCATTCCATCCCTGGCAGTCAATGATACAAATATCTCCACCAGGGACCTCTCAGTATCCTCCCTAGCCTCTCACAGTCCAGGAAGACATTTCATCAGGTCCTGGGGATTGAACCTTAATTCACGTTAAGACTTCAAGCACTTACTCTTCTGTACTTTAAACTGTCTTTAAGACATCACAATTTATTTCCCCAAATTCCCTCGCATCCATGCCTTTCTCAACAGTAGATACTGACAAGACATATTCATTAGGATCTCATCCATCTCTTGTGACTCTAGCAGGTCTCCCAACCTCCAGTTCCGATCATCTCTATGCCAGGAGAGATCCCAGTGATCCATGTACCTGAATACCTGCCCCATCTCTCAAGTCACGCACTCAACAGCCAAATCCCCCTATTCCTACTCTCGCTTCCACATGGCACCGGAAGTAGTCCAGAAATTACTGCCCTTGAGGTCCCACATTTTAACCTTCTGTCTAACTCCCTATTATCACTGGTCAGGACCTAATCTCTTTTCCTACCCATGCAGTTGGTACCAATATGTACAATGACTGCTCACCCTCCCCTTAAGAATTTCATGCAACCACTCAGGGATGTCCCTGACCCTGGCACCAGGAAGGCAACACACCATTTTGGTGTCTCGATTGCTGCCACAGAAACATTTGTTTTTAACTGTCCGTAACCGTATCAGGCATCTAGAAATAATTCTTGACTGCAGAAAAATAGTTGTCACCACAACCTTCTCACGTGGACCTGATCAATCATTATTCTTTTTCCTTTGCATGTAACCTGCCCTCAAAGTTGAAAGATTGAAGCCCGTTTGTGTAACCTTTGTTCGGGACTTGCAATGATAGATCATAAACTGATGACTTCCTATCAACAAGTATAATTACAAATCAATAAAAACTAGTGCTTATCAGATTGAGTCACCCTTGGTAATTGTAATCAGAATCTCAACTTTGACCAGGGAGTGGGACAAATTCACTGTAAGGACAGAAAGAAGACTCTCAATCAGTGGACTTTGGTTAGGCTGTGTGGTTAACATGATACTGTATGCATCCAATTGTGTCACTTTGCACAGTGCTCATTATAGGGTAGGAACAAAATCAATCAATGAAGCATGGCTCTAAACACCATGATTCCAGTGAAATTCGACTTGTCCCACTAATTTGAGTAAAAAACAACAATCTGAGGCATCAGTCTGATTACTGCGTCACTTTGTTTCGAAATAAGATTAAATGTGAATGTTATCTATTTCGGGTATTTTCACAGACGTTCAGACTTGTCCTCTGCTCTTTGCAGCCTCCTTCCTAAGCAAGTTGTCAGAAAAAGCTCAGCAGAGAAGGTGGAAAAATGATCACATTAATTTCCCAAGCCAGATATTGATGTGGTTGAATCTGCAGCTATTACCGGAGTCTCAGTGTTAAATGGAAGGATATTTGATAGTGACTGAAACAAACAGAAATTGCTGGAAAAGCTCAGCAGGTCTGGCAACAACTGTGCAGAGAAATCAGAGTTAACTGTTCGGGTCTAGTGATCCTCCCTCAGAATGTTTTACATTGTATAAGGGATCCTTTTGAAATTATTGGAACAAAGAGAAGTAGAGAATAGTTCTGAGGACAGGTCACTGAATCCCAAACATTAAGTCTGATTTCGCTCCACAGATGTGACCAGGCCTGCTGAGCTTTTCCAGCAATTTCTGTTTTTGTTTCCAGCATCCCTAGTTCTTTCAATTTTTATTTGATAGTGACTACTTCAAACAACTATAAACATGGCTGCACTTGGAGCATACATTGCCACGGCACTTCTGTTTGTCGATAAGCCAAACAAAACCCAATTCCTAAGCTGCTATACCTAATCTTTTGTCATCTCTAAACACGACACTGGCTACTAAGGATAGCGGATCATTAGCTGTCTATGTAGTGTACAAAATCCCATGCAAGGACTGCACAAAACACTACATAGGACAAACAGGAAGACAGCTAACGATCCGCATCCATGAACACCAACTAGCCACGAAACGACACGACCAGCTATCCTTAGTAGCCACACACGCAGATGACAAGCAACATGAATTCGACTGGGACAACACTACTATTATAGGACAAGCCAAACAAGAGAACAGCCAGGGAATTCCTAGAGGCATGGCATTCAGCCACAGATTCAATCAATAAGCGCATTGACCTGGACCCAATATACCGACCACTACAGCGGACAGCTGGAACTGACAACCGGAAGCGGCAGATTCAAACCACTACAATTGCCGGAGGAAAGATCACAGAAGCGCTTCACAGGAGGCTCCCAAGCACTGAGGATGTCACCTAGACAGGGGACGAAATGTCTGCAACACAAATTCCCAGCTCGACGAACAGAACCACAACAACAAGCACACAAGCTAAAATCTTTTCACAGACTTTGAAATTCTTTCACATTATTGTAACGAATAGAAGTAAAGAACATTTATTTCGCACAGATGCAGTATTGTTGTATTGGAGTTCTTGAACTAATAGGATGAAAGCTCTAGACAGTGTACCAATTCTGCTGTGTTGGCTGATTGAATTTGAAATCTATGAAATCACGTGGAATACCAATGACAGTGAATGTAACAGCTATTTTAATCAAAGCTAATTATTTTTTCAGCAACTTACATTTGGGAAGAAAATCTGCCATCCCATTTTTTGTTTTCGCAGACCCACAGTGTGATTGACTGGTAAATACTCTCTGCCATGCTTCGCAAGCCTGCTGAGGTCAAGAGGTGGGCAAATTGACAAGTTTCACTGACAAACCAATAAACACTAAAATGAAAGGAAACATAGGAACAGGAATAGGCCGATCAACCCCTCAAGACTCTTCTCCATTCAATGCGATCATGGCTGATCTGCGGCCTAACCTCATTTACTTGCTTTTGACGCAGATCCCTTAATATCTCTGCTTAACAAAAAGTTATCAACCTCAGATTTGAAATTAGAACTGATACAGCATCCACAGCTATTTGTGGAAGAGGATGTTAAATATCTACCTGCCTTATGCATAGATGTGCTTCCTAACACCTTTTGTCCTATACACAGACTATATCACCTAGTTCTCGAATCAGTGAAAAGAGTTGATCCCTACCTACCCTGTCTTTTCCTGTTAATATCCCAAAGAGTTTGATCAGACTACCGCTTAAACGTCTAAATTTATAAAGAGACATCACATGAAATGTCTGCGACCTCCAGGTTGTTAGTTGAGGAACAGAACTCAGCTCAAAATTCTTCTAATCTTGCAGTCATAGAATTATACAGCATAGAAACAGACCTTTGGGTTCAACTTGTCGATGCCGCCCAGCTTTCCCAAACTGAACTAGCAGTGGTGTGATGTTTTCTGGCTCCTGTAATGGAGTTTTAAATTTACACTAGAGAATGTCACAGATGATGAGTGACTTTCCATTATTATTATGCAACAAGCATCCACCTGGAGCAGGTCTTGGGAGTAGGATCCCATATGTTTCTGCCTCGGAGGCAAAAGCACCATCCTAAAAATGGGCATTTCAAATTCTGAGCAACAGCGCACCAATAAATGATGGTTGAAAACTAACCATTCTGTTCATTTTATTTTCCGCAAAGCAACTTGTTCAGAAATGTTATTGCGTAGGCAAGACTCGGACTCTGGCCACCTGACTCAGAGATGGGACATTACTACTGCACAATATGCCTCTGAAGGCACATTACGCTTAGTAACATTGCACTCAACCTTTAAGTATTTGTGAAAAATTTAGATTGCTACTCCCAATATTCAACACGAGAGCAAAATTGGGCTCTTGCGGTGCTCTGGCCCAGGAGTCCTGGGTTCAAGACCCAGCTTCTCTAAAGATGGGTCTGAACAGATTGATTGAAATATTTAGAGACTCTTGTGGCTGGGATTTTGTACTCATTCACAGGAGAAAGGCTTTGCTGGCTCAGGAAGCATTTAATTCACATCCCTAATTGCCCAGAGGCCAGTTGTGATTGAGTCACATTGGCTAGGTGGTCTGGAGTCACATGTAGACCAAACCAGGTAAGGATGGCAGTTTCCTTCCCTAAAGAACATCAGTGAACCAGGAGGGCTTTTCCCAAAAGTCAACAATGGATTCATGGTCATTGTGAGACTCTTCATTCCTGATTTTGTATCGGATGCAAACTCCACCAGCTGCTACGGTGGAATTTGAACTTGGGGACCAGGCTCATTACCAGCATCCCTGGGTTAACAGTTTAGTGACAATACCACTAGGCCATTGCTTCCCCTAGCCCAGAGACCTCTGTTTAAAACCCATCTACTTCAGAGCTGTGCCACAACGCATCTGAATGCGAGTTTAAGAAGCATCCATAAGTACAAAATTAATTTATCCTACAAGTTAATTTTGGGTGAGTGTTGTGAAGATGTGGGGTGTACTGTACCTTTAAGAGAGTTAAAAGCTACAGAACTACCTGACAGAAAAAAAAAAGATAATGTAACGTGCCCCAGCTACTGGTGTAGCTAGGGTAGCCTGGTTGCCAGGAAACGACAAAACAGAATCGAATTAGGTCAATCAGTTTAAATTGTATCCCAAAAAAAACCAAACTTTATTGATCAGTAACCTGTGACGCAATATCCCCAAGGAGAAGGAAAGAAGACTGAAATACAGAGAAAAACAAAAGCTGCCTGATTTTGAGATAAGAAGTTTTGTTTTTTTTTGTAAATCTTAATCAAAGGGATGTTTTAATCGGACTAGTATTGTATGTGCAAGGTTTGTGAAGGTTTGTAGCTCAGGTTGAGGTTTAGGAAGTAGGTTTGCTCGCTGACCTGTAGGTTTGATATCCAGATGTTTCATTACCTGGCTAGGTAACATCATCAGTGGTGACCTCCAAGTGAAGCGAAGCTGTTGTCTCCTGCTTTCTATTTATATGTTTGTCATGGATGGGGTTCCTGGTGTTTGTGGTGATGTCATTTCCTGTTGTGTTTCTGAGGGATTGATAGATTGTATCTAGATCTATGTGTTTGTTTATGGCGTTGTGTTTGGAGTGCCAGGCCTCTAGGAATTCTCTGGCATGTCTTTGCTTAGCCTCTCCCAGGATAGATGTGTTGTCCCAGTCGAATTGGTGGTTTCTTTCATCCGTGTGTAGGGCTACAAGGGAGAGAGGGTCGTGGCTTTTTGTAGCTAGCTGGTGTTCGTGGATCCTGGTGGCTAACTTTCTTCCTGTTTGTCCTACGTAGTGTTTGTGGCAGTCCTTGCATGGAATTTTGAAGATGACGTTGGTTTTGTCCATGGCTTGTACTGGGTCTTTTAAGTTTGTCAGTTTTTGTTTGAGAGTGTTGGTGGGTTTGTGTGCTACTAGGAGTCCGAAGGGTCTTAGTAGTTTGGCTGTCATTTCTGAAACTTCTTTGATGTATGGTAAGGTGGTTAGGCTTTCTGGTTGTTATTGGTCTGCTTGTCATGGTTTGTTCTTGAGGAATCTGCGGACTGTATTTTTTGAGTATCCGTTCTTCTTGAATACGTTGTATAGGTGGTTCTCCTCTGTTTTCTGAAGTTCATCTGTGCTGCAGTGTGTGGCGGCTCGTTGGAATAGTTTCGTTTTTTGTGTGTTGGGATGGTTGCTGGTATAGTTAAGTAATTGGTCAGTGTTTATTGGTTTTCTGTATAGGCAGGTCTGTTCTTTCGACTGTGACGTCCAGGAATGCGAGTTTGTTGTCGGTTTCTTCCTCCTTGGTGAACTTTATGCCTGTGAGGGTGTTGTTGATGATGTTAAATATCTCTTCTATCTTGTTTTGTTTTGTGATGACAAAGGTGTCATCTGTGTAGCGGACCCAGATTTTTGGTTTGATGGTTGGTAGGGCTGTCTGTTGTAGTCTTTGCATTACCGCTTCCGCTATGAATCCTGATAGCGGAGATCCCATGGATGTGCCGTTGGTGTGTTTGTAGATTATGTTGTTGAAGGTGAAGTGGGTGGTGAGACACATGTCCACTAGCTTCATGATGTTTTCATTGGTAATGTGATTGGATGGTGGTTGAGGTGTGTGTGATGGTCTCTTCTAAAAGTGTGGTCAGTGTTTCCTTTGCCAGGTCGATGTTGATGAAGGTGAACAGTATTGTATATTGTATTGTCTGTATCCTTTTATTTCCTGCCAATCATGTCTGTCAAAATGCCAATAGACATTGCTATTGTGTCTGCTTCGACCACATCCTCTGAAAGCGCATTCCAGGCACATTGAGTCAGTCATATTGTCATACAGCATGGAAACAGACCCTTCAGTTCAACCTGTCCATGCCGAGCATAATCCCAAACTAAACTCGTCCCACCTGCCTGCTCCTGGCCTACAACTCTCCAAACCTTTTCTATTCATGTACTTCTCTCATCTCTTTCTAAACATTGTAATTATACTCACATCCACCACTTCCTCAGGAAGTTGCCTCTGTGGAAAAAAGAAATTGCCCCTCTCACCTCCTTTAATCATTCCCCCTTTACCCTTAAATCTATGTCCTCTCGTAAATGAGATTTCTATCCTGGGAAAAAGAAAACTATGCATTCTATCCATGCCTTTCATAATTTTGTAAATCTCTATCAGGCCGCCTTTCAGCCTCTGGTGTTCAAGTAAAAACCAATCTTGTCCAATCTCCTTCACAGATAATATCTCCCAAACCAGACAAAATCCTGGAGAACATTTTCTGTACCCTCTCCAATGCTCTCACATGTTTCTGGTCATGATGCAATGACCAGAACTGTACACTATATTCCAAATGCGACCTTGCTAACGCTCTGCACCATGGCTTGCCAATTTTTATACTCTGTGTCCTAAACAATGAAGGCAAGCATGCCATATGCCTTCTAGACTACCTCATCCATTGACATTGTCCCTTTCTGGGAACTGTGGACCTGTATGCTTCAAGCCCCTGTACTTTAATGCTTCTAAGGGTTCTGCCAATTACTGTGTAACTTCCCTTATGCATTGGACTTCCAAATGTATCAGCTCATATTTTTCCAGATTAAAGTCCATCTGCCATTTCTTCACCCAAATCTCCAGATTATCTATAATCTTGCTGTATCCTCTGGCAATTCTCCACATTATCCATAGCTCCCTCAATGTTTGTGTTATCGGCAAACGTACTGATCAGACAATGGATATTCTCCTCCAAATTATTTTTTAACAAATGAGGGGTCTCAATACTGATCCCTGTGCAACAATACTGGTCATATGGCCATATGACTTCACCCCCAGTATCTGCTTACCATGACAGACCTTGACAAAGGCCTTGCTAAAGTCCAGTGAGACAATATCTGCCACTCTGCTCTCTTCAGGCATCTTTGACACTTCCTCAAAAATCTCAATCAAGTATGTCAGACATGACCTTCCCCACACAAAGCCTTGCTGCCTGTCACTAATTAGTCCTTTTTTTTCCAAATGTGAGTAAATCCTGGCCCTAAGAATCTTCTCCAAGATCTCTTGGCTTGGCGGTATAGAGTCATGGAGTTGTACAGCAAGGAAACAGGCCCTTCGATCCAACCCATCCATACTGACCAGGTATGTTAAATTACCACTGACATAAGGCTCACTGGATTTCCCATATTATCCGTGTTGCCCTTCTGAAACAAGGGAACAACATTGGCTATTCTCCAGTCCTCTTGGACCTCTCCTGTAACTAAAGAGGATTTAAAGATTTTGTACAAGGCCCCAGCAATTTCCTCCCTAGAATAGCTCCTGGGAACTTGTAACCTCATGGTTTTTTGAAAAGCCCAACATTTCCTGCTTTTTTTATATAGACATGCCATAGAATTATCAACATACCCTTGACTAGACTCACTATTTACCATGTCCATTTCTATTGAATACCCATGCAAATTATTCACTAAGGTCCTCACCCACATCCTCTGGCTTCATGCAGAAATTTCCTTCTTTGTCCTCAACTGGACCTGGCTTTTCCCTCACCCGCACCAACCAACCCACCGCCCCGTGGCTGAACACCTTAACTCCCTCTCCCACTCCGCCAAGGACATGAAGGTCCTTGGCCTCCTCCATCGCCAGACCATGGCAACACGATGCCTGGAGGAAGAGCGCCTCATCTTTCGCCTAGGAACCCTCCAACCACAAGGGATGAATGCAGATTTCTCCAACTTTCTCATTTCCCCTCCCCCCACCTTATCTCAGTCCCAACCCTCGGACTCAGCACCACCTTCTTGACCTGCAATCTTCTGCCCGACCACTCCGCCTCCACCCCCTCTCCGGCCTATCACCCTCACCTTAACCTCCTTCCACGTATCGCATTCCCTCCTCCCTCTCCAAAGTCTCTCCTCCCTACCTTTTATCTTAGCCTGCTTGGCACACCCTCCTCATTCCTGAAGAAGGCTTATGCCCGAAACGTCGATTCTCCTGCTCCTTGGATGCTGCCAGATGTGCTGCGCTTTTTCAGCAACACATTTTTCAGCTTTGGCCAATATCCCTCTAAACCCTTCCTATACATGTACCTATCCAGATGCCTTTTAAATATTGTAATTGTCCCAGCCTCCATCCCTTCCAATGGCAGTTCATTCCAGACATGCACCACCCTCTGTGTGAAAGCGTTGCCCCTTAGGTCCCTTTTATACCTTTCCTCTCTCATCTTAAACCTATGCCTTCTGACACTGGACTCTCATACCCTGGGAAAAAGACATTGACTATTCACCCTATACATGTACCTCATGATTTCATAAAACTCTATAAAGTCACCCGTCAGCCTCCAATGCTAGCGGGAAAATAGCTTCCATTTATTCAGCTTCTCCCTGTAGCTCAAAGCCTCCAACCCTGACAACATCCTTGTAAATCTTTACTGCACCCTTTGAAGTTTCACAACATATTGAGAGAGACCAGAATTGCACACAGTATTCCAAAAGTAGCTTAACCAATTGTCATCAAAAGCACTTGAAACTAGCCATCATTATCCTTCGCTTTCACAGGAAACGCTGGTCTGGAATTCACTAGCCTTTAAAACAGTCCTTATTATCCGCAAACAGCTACTCCCATATATATGCTCCAGTTTGTGACTAATATCGCCATCGCTAGCTTCTCCCAATTTCGCCAGGAACCACTTTTATCCTCATCGTAAGTAATGTATAACTTGCAGAATTATGGTCAGTGTTCCCAAAATGTTCTTCCACTGAATCTTTGATCACGTGACTGGGCTCATTCTTAATACCGGGTCAAGTATTTCCCTTCCTCAATTGGACTAGAGACATTTTGCTTCAAGAAATCCTCTTGGACTCAACTAACACATTCTACCCCCACCCACACAAAAGCCACTTTCCTTAAGAGAGTCCTTGTCAATTTCTAGAATGTTAAAATCACACATCACCACAACCCTGGTGTTTTCACATTTTTCCATTGTCTCTCCATGGATATGTTCCTCTGTCTCCCGCTGGCTGTTGGGAAGCCTGTAATACAAACCCATTGAAAGGTTTGCAGCCCTCTTATTCCTGAGCTCTACCCATATGACCTCACTGGATAAGCCCTCCAAGATGTCCTCCCTCAGTAAACCGGTGATATTCTCCCTAATCAATAATCCTCAACATCTTTTACATCCCTCTCTATTTTGCATGATAAAATATAGAACATTAAGCTACCATTCTTTTCCTTCTTTGAACCAAGTAATAGCTACAATGTCATAGTTATTTGCATGAATCCAAGCCCTAAGTTCATCTGTTTAATGTGCCATAATCCTTGCATTAGAACAAATTCACTTCACATCGCCAGTCCTGCAGTGTTCAGTAACCTCTTCCTGTCTGTTCTTCTACTTCATTGAGAGTGCGCTGCTGGAAAAGAACAGCATGTCAGGCAGCATTCAAAGAGCAGGAGACTCGATGTTTCAGGCAAAAGCCCTCCATCAAGAATCAGGCTTGTAGTTCAGGGGGGCTTAGAGATAAATGGGAGGGGTGTGGGGCTGGGGGGAGTGGGGAAATATGATAAATAGGTGAAGGTTGGGGGAGGTGGGGGAAGGTGATAGTCGGAGAGGAGGATGGAACGGATAGGTGAAAAGGAAGATGGACAGGTCAGGCGGGCGGTGCCGAGTTGGAGGGTTGAGACTGTGATAATGTGCAGGGGAGGGGAAATGAGGAAACTGGTGAAATCCACATCGATCCCACGTACATCTCCCCCCTCACCTCTATCCCAGGCCCCAAAAGGATCCTTTCACATCTGACAGAGATTTACCTGTACTTCCACACACATCATCTGCTGTATCCGTTGCACCCGATGTGGCCTCCTTGACATTGGGGAGACAGGACGCTAACTTGCAGATTGTTTCAGAGAATATCTCTGGGACACCAGCGCCAACCAACCCCCTCCCCCCGAACACTTTAACTCCCCCTCTCACTCCACCAAGGACAAGCAGGTCCTGGTCCTCCTCCATCACCAAACCCAAACCACCCGACACCTGGAGGAAGAACACCTCATCTTCCACTTTGGGACCCTGCAAACACACAGGATCAATATGGATTTCACCAGTTTCCTCATTTCCTCTCCCTCTACCTTATCCCAGTCCCTTGCCTCCAACTCAGCACCACCCTCTTGACCTGTCCATTTTCCTTCCCATCTATCCACTCCACCCTATCACCTTTCCCTGCCACTTTCACCTACCTAACACATTTCCAGGTACATTTCCCCCCAGCCCCAGCCTTCTCCCATTTATCTCTCAAACCCCTGGCCCACAAGCCCCATTCCTGATAATGAGCTTATGACTGAAACGTTGACTCTCTTACTCCTCAGATGCTACCTGACCTGCTGTGCTTTTCCAGCACCACAGTCGACTCTGATCTCCAGCATCTGCAGTCCTCCCTTTCTCCCACCCTGCTTTAAACACCTACTGAGTGAAACCAGCAAACCTCCCTGCCAGGATATTGGTGCCTCTCCAATTTGCGTTAAATCCTTCCCTCTTGTTGAGGTCCCAATCGCCCTGGAGGACATTCCAATGATCCACATATTGGAAGCCCTCCATCCGACAGCCTTTTAGTGATGTTTTTCACTGCACTGTCTTCTTATTCCTCGCCTCACTGGCACATGGAATAGTCCTGAGATGTGAACCCAGAGGGGTTGCCTATGTTATTCATACCAACCTGTGCCACACTCTTTGGCTACTCAGAGTCATAGAAATGTACAGCATGGAAACAGACCCTTTGGTCCAACTCATCTATGCTAACTAGATATCCTAACCTAATCTAGTCCCACTTGCCAGCACCTTGGTCCATAACCTTCTGAACCCTTTTTATTCATGTACCCATTCCAGATGCATTTTAAATGCTGTAATTGTACCAGACTCCACCACTTCCTCTGGTAGCTCATTCCATGCAGGCACCACCCTCTATGTGAAAACGCTGCCCCTTAGGTCCCTTTTTTTATCTTTCCCCTCTCACCCTAAACCTATGTCCTCTAGTTCTGGACTCCCCCACCCCAGGGAAAATACTTTGTCGATTGATCCCATCCATGCCCCTTCATGATTTTATAAACTTTTATAAGATCACCCCTCAGCCTGTTCAGCCTCTCCCTCTAGCTCAAATCCTCCAACCCTCGCAACATTCCTGCAAATCTTTTCTGAAATGTTTCAAGTTTCACAAATCCTTCCTACAGGAGGGAGACCAGAATTGCACACAATATTCCAAAAGTGACCTAACCAATGTCCTGTACAGCTTCAACTCATTGCTCCTTTTGACAATGTTCTATGTCCATTCACAGACATCCTTGACCCTGGAACAAGGGAGGCCATGCACCATCTTGGTCCCTTTTGCAGCCACAGAATAGCCTGTGGAGACCCCTATTAGTACTGGTTTTCTGCACTTTGATCCTGCCTGTTGAACAACAGTGCCAGCTGTGGTAGCACTGTTCTGGCAGCTGCTGTTGTTATCCCCTGATCAGGCCCTACCGACCACTCCACTCCTCTCCTCTCAATATTCAAAACAGTATTCTTGTTGGAGATGGTTTAGCCACAGGGGTGTCCCAGTCTCCAACTGCCTGTCCCTTCCAGCTACCTGCCTGAACCTTGATAGCGTCCACGACTCTAAAACTCCTGTCTATGACGCTTTCCACTCACTTTCCTGAATGCCACGAAGTGTATCCACAAACTGACCCATGTAAGAAGCTACAATTGGACAGTTCCCACAGGTTTGGTTGGCATGACTGTTCGAACTGTCTCTTACTTCCTACATTCGACATGATAAGCACACTACCCATTTTAATCTTCTCACAACTATTTCATTGAAAATTAATGTCTATTAAAATTAACTTACAGCCGTAGAGTTAGAATCTTATTAAAGAACATTAAATATGCAATTAATTCTAGAAATAGCAGTCTAGATCCCACTCTAAATCCCATGACTGTACTGCTCCCCCACCAGCCTGACTCCCATTGCCCTTAAACCTGATGGGGAGGGCAAGGTGAATGGAGGTTTCAGGTAAGAATAGTGAGTCATCTGACTGTTACTGACCAATCAGCAGCCCTTCTGTCCAAAACGTTACTTTGGCATTGTGACGTCACTCTCCTCCAGGTTTGGCCCCGGAAGCTCCTTCCGCTGCTTCAGCCCCTCAAGGTGTGTCTTCAAACCCGACCCTGCTCCTTCGGGATTGATCTGGAAGCTCCCACTGAGTGAGACCGTTTCATGCCGGATCACAGGAAGCCTGGACTGTGCTGGGTGTTGACAGTGTCGATTAAATATTAATCAACCTGTCACTGAGAGGTGTGAAAAAGGGGATAAATCGGAATCACCTTCTTCTGTGCTGTCGATCTCTACGACAATCATATAACCAGAAGATAACACACTGAGATCTTAATCAAGGTGCAGGAACAAATGACTGCAGATGCTGGAATCGGAACTGAAAACAACAAATGCTGGAGATCACAGCGGGTCAGATAGTATTCACAGAGGGAGAACAAGCTAACGTTTCGAGTCTAGATGACTTTTCATCTTAAATCAATACAGTTAAATATTTTTTGTGTCATTGCATTTTGATATCAACATGATCATTTTGCTGTTATTAGAATGTAGTTTGCTTACATTTGTTCAATAGCAGCAGCAACAAAATTCCGCCAAATTTTGATCAGTCTAACAATGGTACATATTCTTTTGTTTAGCTTGTGAACAAATGCAAAATTATGACGGAGTAAATGTGGGACAAATACAATGTACTTCAGTGAAAGGAAGAAATGGAAAAGATAAAGTTCAAAGATCAGCTGTGTTACTGGCAATATTCCCTGATGAGTATCAGACACTCCAGGATAGAATGTTACAATTTCAGGAAAGGCTGAGAAGTAACTGTGGCTATCAGAATGGTAAACAGCATGGCAAGCATCTCAGGAGACTGCATAGCCTGAGCACAACTTGCAGATGAATGGTATTTGGTGCTTGGCCACTGGGCAGACCACCTATGAACAAAAACAGTTGTTTTATCCCCTCATACATGATCTGTGGCAGCAGGAGAGATCATCTAGGCTCACGATCCTGCTACATGGAAACACAGAATTCAGTTTACTGAACCAGCTCATAACATCAATTGGATGGTCAGGCTGGTTGTAAGCAGGTCTTGGCAGTGTGGCTGTGGAGGGAGGTAACTATCTGTCCTTCTGTGGTTCCATTCAAGCCCGGGCATCCTTGGAGATGGGGTGCAGAATGTCCATCTCAATGCCTTTAGAGGGATGGAACACCACAGAGGCATACAGTGCTTTATTTCCCGTCCAACTCCATTTCGATTTTATCCCTTCCCTCTCTTCCTACTACGTCCCCTACCATGTTTATATTTGGTATTGCATTGCCCAGAAAAGGCTGCGCTTGTAAATCATCAATTGGATACACATGAGTTTTTACTGGTGGTGGCTGCTCGTTATACAAAAACAACAAAAGAAGTTGCAGTGGGAAAGAACTCATTTTTGTGTGATAACACTTCTGGGTAGAAACATATACTAATAAAACACAGCAATGAAGGACTCCTATGGTGCAGGGTTAGAATTCTTAAGTGTGTTCAAGTTCAGCCTGCTACCCTAAATGTGTAATATCTATGGGCAGAGTGATTAGAAATAACTAATGAGAACTGAAACAATTTAGGTTTTTGACTGTCATGTAGGAGGAGAAAGAGACCATTAATCCTTTTGAAATTGCTACATAGAGACAGGAAGAGTCTGCAAGTAAAATCGCACAATTATTTATTGCAAATTAATATTTTGTATCTATGGTTGAAAGTAGAAGGTTTTCGGTGTGATATTTCTTTAACTTTTTACATCAGATTTTTTAATTGCATGTTTGGTTCACTTTCTTCTGACAGACAATGATGGAAAAGGAATTAGTCAATTGCTGAATAGTTACAGCGACAAGGAGTTAAACCTGATTACCCAATTCTACTGTGAGAGATTGGAGGATGCAATATTAGACTTGGTGGAGAGCATTGCCCTGACATTAACAGCAACTGATTCATTGAGCAATGGAAATTACACTGTAAGTTTAACAATAGAATAATGGAATAATGGAAAAATTCTATAATATATCAGTAAATTGATTGAAGTGGGCATGTAATTGAAGGAACCTTTGGAAATTTAAGGAAAAGTAACAAGGTTGTGCATCTCATTAATGATATGAAAAACAATAAAAGTAAGGGTCAGGGGTACAAAACTAAAAATGCACCAGAAAATAGAAAATACTGAAACAATATTTTTTTCAAATAAAAAAAATAATGAAAAGTTGTTTACTTGAAGGACCGATAACGAACTGAGAGCAAAATAGAAATTAGGGAGGTGGGACCCCATGGCTTAGTGGTTAGTGGATGAAACCATGTGATGATGAAAACCACATGTTAGAGAATGTCAGGATACCAGATTAGTTTTAGCGAGATGGAAGAAATGCCATGATGAATATTTCACTGGGAAGAATAGCTTGTGTGTGCTCTGCAAGCAACAAGATCCTAGCAGAGAGCACAAATAAAAATACCATGGTGGGGAGGGATTGGTGTCAGCGGTTTTAAGGGTGACGCTGGAATACCCAGTGAGTTCAGTTTCCAAATCGATTATGATGGAATTCTTCAGTTTATGTTGTACGCAGCTTTTGGTTTAAGCTCTAACACTATGGTCATTGTGTCATTCAGAACTGAGAGAGTTAAGTTTGGCTTGACCTAGAAATAAGTGAAACATTGTCACAGGGCAGCACAGTGGTTAGCATTGCTGCCTCACAGCACCAAGGTCCCAGGTTCGATTCCAGCCTCAGGCAACTATCTGTGTGGAGTTTGCACATTTCTCTCCGGGTGCTCCGGTTTCCTCCCACAGTCCAAAGATGTGCAGGTCAAGTGAGTTGGCCATGTTAAATTGCCCATAGGTTAGGTGTGTTAGTCAGAGGGAAATGGGCCTGGGTAGGTTACTCTTTGAAGGGCCTGTGCCCACACTGTAGGGAATCTAAGAAATATGTTGTCAAGTTTTAAACCTTATGAAGTTCAAGTTCAAGTACCAGTAAGGTGCCACTCATGTCCCTGAGGCAGGTAATATTGAGGGACTCTTGAAGAAGTGTTCTGTCCAGATCATTGAAAGTGAGGAATTACAACCCCTTGTGAAGTTTTCTTGACTTGGTAGTGTTCCATGTTATTCATGGCCGGTGAGTTTAGCTGAGAAATCTCTGGTCACTGTACTAATTACTTTTGCTAATCAATGTGCTCCATAGTGTGCTATATCAAAGTCTGTTCCCATATTTGCCTCTTGTTAATTCTGGATGTTGAACATAAACTGTGCATAAATTCTGGCCCACTGTTATAAATGTATTAAGTAAAATCTGTTGCTGTTTGTTGCTAGAGAATTATTCAGCTTTTTTCGTTGACTAAGTTCCTTGAACTCACTGTGTCTACTCTTTAGATGAAGGTAATTGGTCTCTAGTCAAATCATAATATAGATTTTCCACGTGCTCATGTGTCACATTGTAAAACGTACAAAACAAACTGGTAAATGTGACTTGAAATTAACACGCAGAGTTCATTCAAAATGGTTTCTTACAACTACAAAATATTTTTAAACAAAACAAAAACAAGTTACATGTAATGAATACAGTAAATAGTTTTGCCATAGTGAATATCCCTGTCACCAAGAATGACCACAGCTTGAAAATTTATCAATTCATATTGAAGGGAAGAGCCTTTCATGTTTGGACAGATGACATACATTTATAAAAGTATATCATGCCAGCTATTCCACAGTAAAAAAAATCTTCGGGAAAATGTTTACAAATTAAGACCAGAGCTGTGAAGGAAATATTTCATGATTCCAAAAACAAATTATTCCTTGGTGGAAGAAAGGCTTCCTTAGAAACATGAACCATCAAGCTAAGTCAGATAATGATTATGACATCACAGTGAAATATAATAACATGCAAATTTATCATTTCATTAAGTTTCCTCCCCAGTGGCTCAGTGAGCATTTGCATTGAGTCATTAATTATTCTTGCCAAGTTGGGAATGACATGCTTTCATGAAGCATTGCACTCGATTTGATGTGATCTAGCTGAATTCTCGATAGGATTGGGATCCAGGATTATTAAACAGCTGCAGTGAATGAAAGGTAGAATATTTCCAAGTCCAGATTGTTTGTAGGTTGAATATCAGGGTTGTGGATTTGGTACGATAGGAATATAAAGATACATAAAGATACAGAATAAAGCAATTCAGTGCAGCATGTCTGCACTAACCAGAAAGAAATTGAAAAAGAAAAGTCGCCCAATTTAATTTTAAGGATGAGAAAGTGAGACTGCAGATGCTGGAGATCAGAATCTCTGGTGCTGGAAAAGCACAGCAGGTTAGGCAGCATCCGAGAAGCAGGAGAGTCGACGTTTCAGGCACAAGCTCATCATCAGGAATGGGGGAGTCCCAAGGGGACTGAGAGATAGGGTTGGGCTGGGGGGGTGGGGTGGGGTATAGGTAGCTGGGAATGCAATAGGTAGTTAAAGGTGAAGGTGATAGGTTGGAGAGGAGGGTGGAGCAGCTTGGTGGGAGGTAAATGGACAGGTAGGACAGTTCAAGAGGGCAGTGCTGAGATGGAAGGTTGGATCTAGGAGAAGGCGGGGGAAGGGGAAATGAGGAAAATGGTGAAACCCAAATTGATTCTGGGTGGTTGGTGGGTCCCAAGGCAGAAGATGAGACATTCTTCCTCTAGATATCAGGTGGTTAGGATTTGGTGGTGGAGGAGGTCCAGGATTTGCATATCCGTGGTGGAGTGGATCACTCTGACACAAGTAGGGAGGATGTGTTTGGTAGGCTAGAGGTTATTAAGGTGGACAAATCCCCAGGACCAGATGGGATCTATCCCAGGTTGCTGAGGGAGGTGAGAGAGGAAATAGCTGGGGCCTGACAGATATCTTTGTAGCATCCTTAAATACAGGTGAGGTGCCGGACGACTGGAAGGTTGCTCATGTTGTCCCCCTTTACAAGAAGTGAAGTAGGGATATTGCGGGTAACTATAGACCAGTGAGCCTGGCGTCATTGGTGGGAAAGTTGTTGGAGAAGGTACTGAGGGATAGGATCTATTTATATTTGGAAAATAATGAGCTTATCAGTGGTAGACAACATGGTTTTGTACGGGGGAGATCGTGCCTTACCAACTTATTAGAGTTCTTCGAGGAAGTGACCAAGTTGATAGATGAAAGAAGGGCTGTTGATGGCGTTTGCATGGACTTTCGTAAGGCATTTGATAAGGTTCCCCATTGTAGACTAATGGAGAAAGTGAAGTCACATGGTGTGCAGGGTGTTCTAGCTAGGTGGATAAAGAACTGGTTGAGCAACAGGAGACAGAGAGCAGTAGTTGAAGGGAGTTTCTTGAAATGGGGAAACGTGACCAGTGGTGGTCCACAGGGGTCAGTGTTGGGGCCACTGTTGTTTGTGATATACATAAATGATCTGGAAGAGGGCACTGTTGGTATGATCAGCAAGTTTGCAGATGACACGAAGATTGGTGGAGTAGCAGAAAGCAAAAGGGACTGTCAGAGAATATAGGAGGGTATAGATAGACTGGAGAGTTGAGTGGAAAAGTGGCAGATGGCTTTCGATCCAGATAAATGTGAGGTGATGCATTTAGGCGAGACTAATTCAAGAGTGAATTATACAATGAATGGAAAAGCCTTGGGAAAAGTTGATGAGCAGAGAGATCTGGGAGTGCAGGTCCACTGTACCCTGAAGGTTGCTGCACAGGTGGATAGACTGGTCAAGAAGACATACAGTATGCTTGCCTTCATTGGACAGGGTATTGAATATAAGAGCTGGCAAATCATGTTAAAATTGTACAAGACATTGGTTTGGCCACATTTAGAATACTGTGTACAGTTCTGGTCGCCACATTACCAAAAGGATGATGTGGACGCTTTGGAGAGGTTGCAGAGAAGGTTTATGAGGGTGTTGTCTGGTCTGGAAAGTGCTAGCTATGAAGGGAGGTTGAGTAGGTTAGGTTTATTTTCATTAGAAAAAAGGAGATTGAGGGGGGACCTGATTGAGGTTTACAAAATCATAAAGGATATAGACAGGGTGGATAGAGATAAGCTTTTACCCAGGGTGAAGGATTCAATAACAAGAGGTCACGCTTTCAAGGTGAGAGATGGAAGGGTTAAGGGGGATACACGCGGCAAGTACTTCACACAGAGGGTGGTGGGTGTCTGGAGCGCGTTGCCAGCAGAGGTGGTAGAAGCAGGCACAGTAGATTTATTTAAGATGCATGAGTAGGTGGGGAGCAGAGGGATACAGATGCTTAGGAATTGGGCGACAGGTTTAGACAGTACATTTGGATTGGCTTAGGCTTGGAGGGCCAAAGGTCCTGTTCCTGGACTGTAAATTATCTTTGTTCTTTGTTCTTTGTTCTTTGTAAGCACACGAGTTGAAAAGGCAACACTTCATGCAGTTGCAGTGATGTTAATATTGTGTCTGTTGGTGAGCTGAAGGATATTTATGACTTCAATTATTGGAGTTTCATGATGTTATCAGAACTAGTTACCCAAATTGCCCCAAATACCATAATGACCGTTGATATCCTTTCAATTCTTACTGCAATAAAATCATGGCAATTACAAACTTTTCAATATTTCCTACAAAATTTCCAATTTATTGTTTTGGATTTCCTTTTTGTTTCTTTGGATATAGCAGTGAAACTAGTCCACTTTTAATGTAGGAATTCATTGAAGGTGTTGTGGTTCTAGCATCAAAGGCTATTAAAGTGACAACATGGATCTCATGTTCACATCATAGTTCAACTGTTATGGATTCAAACCCAAACCCCAAAACTTCCACTTCCAATATTGTAGAGTTTGGCTTTGTTTATCACATGACTTGTTAACTGCAAGTTTCATGTCATATCCAATAGATTCCTCTATTCCTGATGAAGGGCTTTTGCCCAAAACATCGATTTTCCTGCTTCTCGGATGCTGCCTGAATTGCTGTGCTTTTCCAGCACCACTGTAATCTAGAATCTGGTTTCCAGCATCTGCAGCCCTTGTTTTTGCCTACTACTAATGTCTCCCTCATAGTACTTCTTCACAAGTGGAGGGAAGGTCTCATCAGTGTGCTGAGATGAATATTCTTCACCAATCGAACATCATTAATGTAACAGCTTTTCATAATTACGACATTGCTGTTTATCATTTTCTCTCATGGTTTTCCTTTCTATTTCTTCTTTTTCTTGTTTCTTTCTGGTTTATTCCATTGCTCTTCCTTAGTTTCTTTCTTTCCCATCTTTCTTTTTCCCTCATTTCCTCCATCAATTCATTCTTCCATTCCGTTCCTTCATCTATTGTTTCCCTTTTCCCTTTCTATTTTACCTGTTCTTCTCTTTTATTTCAGTATATCCGTAATCTGTCAGAGCATCAACAGAGAAAGGAAGCAACAAAACATTTTCTGAACACAGTGACCAAAACCAATGGCTGTGGAGAACGAATATTTTGGGAAACATTGGTGAAAATGCAAGAATCAAAACCAAAACTGAAACTCATTCTGAAAGAAATTCAGAGCAGAAGTGTTGTACAGTCCAAGTATTTCTAGCAATCAAACATGGTTGCCTCTTTAATGGGTGAGGCTGCCATACACTACTAATGAAATGAAACATCTTTCCCAGGTTTTGACTTGCTTTATAATGCAAGCATCGGAGAGATGGAAGGAGAGCTATCAGATCACCTCAAAAGGTAAGTCAAAATAAAAATAATCGTTAATCATAAAAACGTACCGCATTAATTAAGTTCTAACATTTTATTTGTGTCTCACATTTCACCACTGAAAGGAAACAAACCCTCCAAATTATTACCATGAACTGTTTCTATAAACTGCAATCAAAGTTACAACATGAAGCAAATGAACTGGAACTTGGGCATGGACAGTGTTCCATCTGCCACAAATTATATTCCACTTGTGTGATATTGAGCTTTGTTGGAAATTGCTGAATGCTCATTTTGATTTTCCCAGCTGCTCTGGAGTAGACTGAGCCCAACTTTCCAGTTTTAGATGCTGAACCACAAAGTCACATTCAGTTTTGCAAGTCAGTTGGTTTTAAAATCTTCCCTAGTACTTTGTCAGGCCATTATTTCTTTTCCCTTCAGTCACATCAGGGTCTGAATAGAAGTCTTGCTTTTACTGTCAATACAAGGCCTTAGGGTGCCTTTATGCAAATGTAAACCTCAATATCGCCAGAGTCTCGGAGTCTACAAAGTCTGTATTGGGCTGGAGTCACATAGAGTTCGAGACCCAGTTAAAGCTTGAATCAAATACATGACAGACTGAGTAAAGATGATGTCATTTATAGGATCACAATTGGTTCTAGACTAGTTACTGATGAAGTCAGATCTGGTGAATACAGAAGTTAGAGTGTGGTCTCATAGTGTGGACAGTCTGAACTGATATGTATGTACTGGTTGAAGAAGGTCTTGATTCATATGTCGGCTCCACCCTGGGCAGTGACTTGAAACACACATTGACCTAAAGAAGGTGAGGATGTGGGTCACGTATAGAAACAGAATCTTTAAACATCCAAGTGTCATATTTCTACCGATTGCATGTGTACTAGAGTTCACCATGTATCAGATTGCACACATGTTGTTTGGGCATTGAATGAAGGCACAAATAGGGCTACAATGATATTAGCTTGACCTAATTGATCAACCAGGACTAGATAAGGAATTGTTTTTCAATAAGTCACATATCCCTGAAACACATTTCTACACACAGTGCTGAAACATTGGATTTGTGAAGAGCACATATTTGCTGAAATCTTACTGACATAGAGTGGCTGTGTCAAAGACTGTACTCAATTGTCTGGCCAGGTAGTTAGTTGACTTGGAAACATATTTAGGCTCATAATGGGGTAAGATTTGCTTCATCTATGTATCTATGTCTCGAACTTGTTAAAACATGAAATCAAATATGGGGTCAAGCTGGGTATAGGTAGATTCACATGAAGATTCAGAATAGATAGGGAGTTCATTTACATACAATCTTAGACTGTACAATGAGAGGCTTCAGCTTTCGCACTGAAATGAACAATGAGTTGATAAAATTGGTGGAAGATCCCAATGTGATCCTTATACATCGACAGTGTTGTTTTATAATTATGGTTCACATAGCACATTTAATTGTATCACTGGTTTGTCATCCTGTTCCCAACATTCAGCATTGAAAAAGTGAGTGTTATGCACAGTCCCTATTCAGCCAGTGGGCCATATGTTTACATTAGGTATAAGTTGTCTGAGATTGAAGCAGACATCAATCTTATAAACACTCTGATACTATCTCCACTGAGGACAACAGACAAAACAAAAATGAATACAGTAAATAATAATAAGTGAACAATGTGATAATATTTGGCTTTTCAGATATTCCAATGGTAAATTCTCCTCAAATGGAGATGGAGAAGATGAAAGAGTGGAGGGGCTTGTCTGTTATAACGTAAAATCTACTATAATCCATCTGATTCTCCCTGGTTTATATTTAATTTAATTCAGTATTTATCCGGCAAGATTAATTTCTAGCACGGCGTAGTAAAATTTGGATTCGACTCACATATTTTGTATTGCTACCCAACTCAAACTCCTCCTTGCTTCTCGTTAATTGTTTTAATGTAGTTAATTAACAAATAAGAACAATGCCAACATAATTTTGATCATTGTCATGAAAGGTATACAAGATCAACATAAGCAACACCTCCTCCACCAAACCGAGCATGTGGTCAAACACACCATCAAAGGAGACAGCAAAATAACGATCATTTCCTTCACTGATCGATATACAGAGCTTATCATTATTTCCACTCTGCCTGAACGGAGACTAGTGGAACATGAGCTCCTTTCGAGAGGTAGGGAACATGAAGAATGGCAGCGGAAGTACATCACCAGCGAACTTGAAAAAAATCGGATTGATCAATTATTCAGGAGCAGTTTTGGCCACTCCAGCCTGTCTGGCACCACGGTGGTTAGCGGAGTGGCTGGCATTGGTAAGACAACAATGGTGCAGAGGATGGTCCATGAATGGGCATCAGGAAACATCTATCCTCAGTTCCAATTTGTTCTACATTTCACATTTCGAAATCTTAATGTCATCAACAGAGCCGTTTCTCTGACTGAAATGGTATTGGATCAGTACCCTTATTTAGAAAAGATAATTGAAGATATCTGGATGAAACCTGAATATCTTCTCTTGGTTTTTGATGGATTAGATGAGTACAAACACCAGATTGATTTCACTGGCCGCGTGGCTGGTGATGTCTCTGCGAATCACTGTGTTGCACCTGACTGCAGATGTGAAATTTTTGAAATGGTGCACTCCCTGGTACAGCAACAGCTGCTCAGAGGTTGTTCTGTGCTGGTTACCAGCCGGCCGACTGCCCTTGACTCATTGGAAAAGGCCAATGTCAACCTTTGGGCTGAGATCCTGGGTTTTCTTGCTGATGAAAGAAAAGAGTTTGTCAGAAAGTTTTTTGGCAGTGAGCAACTCGCTACCAATGTCTTCAAACACGTCAAGGAGAATGAGATCCTGTACACCATGTGCTACAACCCTTCATATTGCTGGATCATTTGCTCAACCTTAGGCCCGCTCTTTACACAGCAGAAGTGCAAGCAACCTCTTCCCAAAACCATAACTCAACTTTTCTCCATCTACCTTTCCAATCTCTTGGACAACCACAAGCGAGATGTTGAGGACCAGCGGATGGTTTTACAGCGACTCAGGGAGTTGGCTTACCAGGGAGTTTCGAAAAGGAGAATTGTTTTTAATGAGAATCACTTCATTCAGCATCAGCTGAAGTCCAGCAAATTAATTTCAGGATTCATGATGGAGATCCTTGAAAGGGATGACACAGCTAAAAACATTGTGTACACATTTCTCCACCTTACCATCCAGGAATTCTTGGCCGCCCTGGCTCAGAATGTGGTGGAAATGCTTCACTGTGCTTTTAAGAATGATGATGGTCGGTTTGAGATTTTTATTTGATTTTTAGTTGGTCTTTCAACACCCACTTCATCCCGAAATCTGGAACCATTCCTGGGTCCACTGTCTGATCACACGACCTGTCAGGTAATAGATTGGCTGCAGGCCAATGTTCAGGCAGAAATCAAAAACATGGACAGAGTCACTGGAAAGAGGAAACTGCTGAACACATTCCATTATTTGTCAGAGTCTCAGAATTGAGCTTTAGTTCAGAAGACCATTGGATCTGTGGAACATTTGAACTTTGGGGACTCCAATCCAAAGAATGCACTGAGATTGAACCCAATGGACTGTTTTGTAATGTCTCATGTTGGACAACGTTGTGAATCAGTGATGGAGTTGAATTTGGAGAAATGTTATATTCAGGAGGAGGGAATCAAACGATTGGCCCCTGCAATCCACAAGTGCAAAGTTCTAAGATAGGTTTGATCCGGGTGAAATTAGATAACATGTCAGCAATGACCCATTGATTTTCTCTTATAAATTCCACCTGATATGAATTTCATAGGATCACAGAATCTCTACAGAGCAGAAAACTGTCATTTGGACCATCTCGTCTACATCAACCCTCTGAAGTGCATCCCATCCAGACCCCTCCCCTATCCCTGCATTTCCCAAGGGACATGAAAGGCTACAGAAAAGATTTAGAAGGATGTTGCCAGGGTTGGAGCATTTGACCTATAGGGAGAGGCTGAATGGACTGGGACTGTTTTCCCTGGAGCATTGAAGGCTGAGGGTGACCTTATATATAAGAGTTTATAAAGTCATGAGGAACATGTTTAGGGTAAATAGGCAAGGTCTTTTCCTTGGGATCTGTAAGTGAGAGGGGAAAGATTTAAAAAGGTACTTAAGGGGCAATTTCTTCACACAAAGGATGGTGTGCGTATGGAATGAGCTGCCAGAGGAAATGGTGGAGGCTGGTGCAATTACAACATTTAAAAGGCATCTGGATGGGTATATGAATAGGAATCATTTCGAGGGATATGGGCCAAATGCTGGCAAATTTGATTAGATTAATTAAGGATATCTGGTCGGCATGGACGAGTTGGACCAAAGGGTCTGTTTCCTTGTTGTACATCTCTATGACTCTATAACCCATCTAGTCTGCACATCCCTGGACACTATGGGCAATTTAGCACAATCAGTCCATCTAACCTGCACATAGTTGACTGTGGGAGGAAACCAGAATACCCAAAGGCAACCCCCTGCAGACACTGGGCGAATGTGCAAACTCCACACAGACAGTCACCCAGGGGTGGAATCAAACCCAGATCCCTGGTGCTGTGAGGAAACAGTGCTAACTGTTGAGCCACTTGTCACTATAGTAGCTGAATCACAATTACTATCGTTTTTTTTTCAAGGAGAGTCAATGAGTTTTCCATGCTTTTTATTTATTTTTAACGCTACTACCGCATTGACCTTGATACTGAGTACTCTTAACTATAACAAAAAAAAAGCACCAGGCTAACTTAGTTGGTCTTACACTGTGGGACATTCAAAGCCACAAGGAGTCTGGCAGAGTCTTTAACTAGTGCTATGACAAGGAAACAAAGAACTGAGCCAAATCATCGTACCTCTGTGTTCACAACAGAGTAAAATGAAAACCTTCAAAGATTTTAACCTCAACAATTCCTAACTAGACTTTATAACCAATCGCAGACTCTGTTGATAAATGAAACCTAGGCGGTAGGTTAATAACTGAAACAACAAAAAAAAAGCAATTTATTACCAATATAGGAACTTTAGCAGAGCAAAATTAAACAACAAAGTTTGAAACCAATAGCCTTGTTTTCAGGGCAATTCACACAAAAGACAGACAGACAGACAAATAAACACAGTGAAGGGATAATTAAAATAAAGTAACAAAACTGGCCAGATTAAGTGGTTTTCATATCTTATTCTCAATGTATATTTAATGGTTTCTTTGTTAATTTTCTGAAGATATCAATCTGTGCCACCTTTGAATTCACTCTGAGAACTCAAATTCTGAAATAAAGTGGAAGTTTAGGCAGGGAGCATTTAAATCTTCATGCTGTAATGTCAATAGCTAAGTTCATTCTCTCAAAAGCACAGTCCCAAAAACCAACTTAAATCATGATCTATGCCTATGATTGACCATCTCATTCTCTCCCAGAAACAAATGGAAATTGCTGTTCTAAGGAAAGCTCATTGGACCAAATTATATCTATCCACAGATGCTGCCAGACCTGCTGCGCTTTTCCCTCAATTTTTGTTTTTGTTTCTTATGTCCAGTATCCACAGTTCTTTTGATTTTATGTTCTATCCCAGGCTTGTTCACAACAATTCCCAGGTACTGGCCTGATCAATTCCCAAACATTTCTTCTCTGGTTCAATGTGCTGCTCTCCCACTGTGCTGAAACATCTACAGGATCCTATTGATCAAGAGCTAACCTGCCATTAACTGTGAAGCCCCACCTCGCGAACAAACAGCAGCTTGTTTGTTTGTTTTGTTGAAACATAAGTTGCTGTCCACAATCCAAAAATCATTTCCAGCTCATTGCAGTTCACAGCTACAAAGCAATATTGATGAAATAATAAATTAAACGAAAAGTTGGCGAAGGTTTGAACACTAATCCTAAGAGGCCCTCAATTAAATGAACAGACCTGGTGTGTGACTGAACACAGTTCACTGACAGAGAATAGCAATGGAGATCAGGTGGCAAATCAAACTGTTGAACCCAACCTCTGTCACCAATTGTGTGCCATTGCAGAGATGAATATCATCGTTTGTAGTTTACTTTTACAAACCAAAGCTAATCTGATATTGTATTTGACCCAACCATTCACTAGATAAATAGTAAGTGAATGCTGTACCTAGTTCAATGCAGAATACGTTGCTAACAGCAAGGCTGCCATTCATGTATCTGAAACTGTTACAGGGGAGGGTCAGGGTGGGTTTGAAATAGAGGTTCAACAGTCTGTGATTTACAGGAGGCATGATCTGCCCTTTGTGGTAGCACAAGATTCACCATTCACCTCAGCAGCAGGGAGATTGGGCAGCTCATCACCACATATTTTACATGACTGTTGGGATGAACTATTATCCATTCTGTTTGGAACTGAAAACATGGCTTGTGTATTGTTAAATACATCACAGAAGGAGGAATTTATTGATTGATTGATGTCTATAAGTCTTTTTCTTTGTTGTGTTATCCAAGCAGGACAATAATGCCTCACAATTAACCATTGTTTTTACTCTTTGCTGGATTACATATGGATGAGTTCAATGGAATATAATTGCATAAATGTTTAAAAAAATTGGATATAAGACAATCAATTGCGTTCAACTGTTCAGAGAGTCAAATAACATGAAGAGAGACCCTTTGGTCCAACCAGTCCATGCTGAACGTAATCCCAAACTAAAATAGTCCCACCTGCCTGCTCCAAGCCCATATCCCTCCAAACCTTTCCTTCTCATGTATTTATCAAAATATCTTTTAGAGTCATAGAGTCATAGAGATGTACAGCACGGAAACAGACCCTTCGGTCCAACCTGTCCACGCCGACCAGATATTCCAACCCAACCTAGTCCCACCTGCCAGCACCCAGCCCATATCCCTCCAAACCCTTCCTGATCATATACCCATTCAAATGCCTCTTAAATGTTGCAATTGTACCAGCCTCCACCACATCCTCTGGCAGCTCATTCCATACACGTACCACCCTCTGCGTGAAAAAGTTGCCCCTTAGGTCTCTTTTATATCTTTCCCCTCTCACCCTAAACCTATGCCCTCTAGTTCTGGACTACTCAACCCCAGGGAAAAGACTTTGTCTATTTAGCCTATCCATGCCCCTCATAATTTTGTAAACCTCTATAAGGTCACCCCTCAGCCTCCGACACTCCAAGGAAAACAGCCTGAGCCTGTTCAGTCTCTCCCTACAGCTCAAATCCTCCAACCCAGGCAACATCCTTGTAAATCTTTTCTTAACCCTTTCAAGTTTCACAACATCTTTCCAATAGGAAGGAGACTAGAATTGCATCCAACAGTGGCCTAATCAATGTCCTGCACAGCTGCAACATGACCTCCCAACTCCTGTACTCAATACTCTGACCAATAAAGGAAAGCATACCAAACCCCTTCTTCACTATCTACCTACGACTCCACTTTCAAGGAGCTATGAACCTGCACTCCAAGGTCTCTTTGTTCAGCCACGCTCCCTAGGACCTTACTATTAAGTTCTGCTAAGATTTGCTTTCCCAAAATGTACGAATTCGCATTTGTCTGAATTAAATTCCATCTGCCACTTCTCAGCCCATTAGCCCATCTGGTCCAGATACTGTTGTAATCTGAGGTAACCCTCTTCTCTGTCCACTACACCTCCAATTTTGGTGTCATTTGCAAGCTTACTAACTGTACCTCTTACATAAATAATTTGGACGTGAGCATAAATGACAAAAAGTAGAGGATCCATGTGGCACTCCAGTGGTCACAGGCCTCCAGTCTGAAAAACAACCCTCCACCACCACTGTCTTCTACCTTTGAGCCAGTTCTGTATCCAGATGGCCAGTTCTTCCTGTATTCCATGAGATCTAACCTTGCTAATCAGTCTCCCATGGGGAACCTTGTCAAAGCCTTACTGAAGTCTATATAGATCACATCTACTGCTCTGTCCTCATCAACCCTCTTTGTTACTTCTTCAAAGAACTCTTGTATACCTGCAACAAGGCATTCCAACTCCTGTACTCCATTCTCTGCAATTTGTTCAATTGTACAATAAACCGGTTAGTTATTAATTATTTCTTATTATTACCTGTCTTCAGTTGTACATAAAGCGATATTCAACTTGTCATAAACATATGTTTATTACACAAACAGTCATATGTTTAAGTGTGTAATTATTCCCAGCGTTCGACTTTAGTGACAGTCTGTGTTTGACACTGGGTCAGAGATTGGTCAGCGCTGTAACTGTTCCCCTGTGGGAATGACAGGGTCAGCATCAACAGTGTGTGTAAAATCAGTCGGGATCAGGTCGTAGTTTGGAACCAGTGACCATCTGCACGTGTGCCTGTCCCACTCTCATCAAATACACTGGAGACCCCGCTAACAAAACTCTGAAAGAAATCACATTTGTAAGGGAGGATTAATTAAGTAATCTCCCTCCCAGTCCCTAAAAGACCATTTTTTGATGCTCCCACTGCATTCACTGTGACTTCACTTTGACCATCTCTGGTCCCTATCTCATGTCGGGTTGCAGGGTCGGGTCGACTTGTCAGTGTCCAACGGCAATTTTGTCAATTTGTCTGTTAAATATTTGCCTCTAACGCAGATCTCCACAAGGCTCCATTCAGTCTTAGAGTTCAACAAATGGTGCATCGTCCAATGGTAAAGACTGGAAAGGACCCAGCATTTCATTGTGCACCCGTGTGTTCAATTCAGGCTGCACTCAGCTAAATGTTCAGACATTAGTCTCCCACACTGTTGACTATGTATTACTGTAGACAAATACAAAACGTGCACTCTGCTAACTGTCCACATGTCATTGTCACACACTGTAGACAGCATATCACTGTTGGAAGTTCACATTTTGCACACTACAGAGTGTCCGTATATTAGTTATCAAATATTATAGATGTTGCATTACTGTAGATATTGTATTACTGTAGACAGTGCATACATTGCACACTGTGGACTGTCCATACATCAGTTATCTCACAGTGTAGACATTGTATTCCACGCCAGCACTGTAGCTGTACTGGCACACCTTTATTAGGCATGTGACAATTTTTAGAGACTGATGTTGTCAGGATGCACAACCTTTGCAGTATACAGTGCGACCAGTCAGGTGATGGCAGCTTAGTGGAACAGGGAGGGTTGAACCTAGACTAAGTGTGGGATATCCAGTGACCAGGACCCAGCCCGTGCCATCCACACATCCACACACAAACTTCTCTCTCTGTCAGACTAACTTGTTAGAACCAGCCGAGATTGCTGCAGATCTGTTCCAGTCCCAGAGTCACAGCTTCTTGATGCTGTTCAGACTGAGCTGGAGGGAAAGGAATTGCTGGACCCTTCCCTATTCCAGCAATTATTTCACACAATTCCCACGGGATCAACAGAAGGTATGAATGAGATTGACATGAACCTGTAAAGTCAGCAAGTTTTACTTTTTTATTGAGTTTCTGAGGGTAAACATCAATCCTTTTCACAGACGGCCATCCAGTGATTACACAGATTTGTTGTACAAGTTTATTAATTGTACAAATGACCATGAGATTCAGCTCTTCCTTGACAACAAGCTAAGGGACACTGAGGTAATGCCAATGGTTCTGCAACATTATACAATATTGGGGTGAAGATATAGCCACAACTACTCCTCTGTTTTCATTGATTTGATTCCAGTTTCTTCCATCTGTGGGAAAGTTGGCATGGTGGCTCAGTGGTTAGCATGACTGCTTCACAGTGTCAGGGACCTGGGTTCAATTCCACCCTCTGTCTGTGTAGAGGTTGCATGTTCTCTCTGTGTCCATGTGGGTTTCCTCCTTCATTCCAAAGGTGTAGAGGTTAGGTGGATTCACTATGCAGTAGTGTCCAGGGGTGTACAATGCTCGGTGAATTGACCGTGGTAAATTGGGGTTACAGTGGTAGGTTGATGCACTGAATTTAGGTGGGATGCTGTTTGAAGGGTTAGGGCAGACCCAATGGTCCTAATCACCACCTTCTGCATTGTAGGGATTCTATGATTTCGAAAGATTGGGCAAAGAGAATGAATGAGCAATTGACTTCCGAAACAGGCTGCATAAGAATAATAACAGAGCACAACTTCACACAGAATTACCACCATCTGAAATAGTTTAAGAGAAAAGAAAAAAAAAAATTCAGTCTCCTCACTTCAGGGGCTGATTCTGAGCTGGCTACCCACAGCCAGTGTACTGTGCACATGTAGATAAAAGGTGACCTGATAATGGGATACCAGCTCTGTGCAGTGTTTTCAGAATCACAATTATTTTACCATCTACAACACTACCTGCATCCCCCTACACACCATTCCCCAGCAGCATCTCATTTATCCACCCACAAAATCAGCCAATAGAGAAATGCAAATGTCAAGTTAAGATATTAATAAACCTTCCATGCTTTGGAAACACTAGGATCTGTATTTGGACACTCTATTTGTTCATTACAATGCTGATTTATGGAAAAGAACATTTCACTGCTTTCTTAATCTGGTGCCTGAATTTGGACTGTGTTGCCCCACAAATAAATGCATTTGTGCAACCACTTAAATTCACCAAAATAACTCCGACTTGTTCAAATACGTGTAAAGAATGATTTCCATCGATGGGATAAGTTCGAGGAATAGTATTGCAAATGAAATTTATCACATATGTGGATCACAAAATAACAAAGCTGCCAGAAATGGTAGAGTAAAATTATAGACCTCCTTCTGCTCTCCATCTCTGGATCACTGTAATTCTCTTCTTTGTTCTGACCCCTCAGTCCCTTACGGACTCGACTGGCTATTATAATATGTCTAACTGTCAGAGCGTTGAGCAGCAGAATTAGATCAAATGGCAACAATGGATTAAGAACTGTAAGGAGCCATTTAAATCCCACCCAGCTGGGATTCACTATAATAGCTCGGCTTTGAAATACAAAACCATGGTAGGTTGTTGTTAGAACTACAACAGCATTTCTCTTTGTGCAATATTTAGTTTTTCATTTTCTGGAAGCAAATAGTGACAAAACGATCAAAGCTGAAAGTGACATTGAACCAAACAGAGCAAGAAGTGGCTGTTATTGACAGGACATAGTTTATGCTTCACACAGGAGTTTTATCCAAGAAAGGAAAGGGAAATAATAAACATTGATCTGCCTCAGTATGACCTCAGTGATAACAACCATCAGATCAGATGCTGCCATGGCCACCAGGTAGCAAGAGGTGCAGGAAGACAGGCCACACTTTCCAGAGACAAAATATTAAGTGCCACTAAATTCACTGTTGCTTGGGAGAGAAAAGAAAATAGACCAAAATAGTTTGAAGCAAACATACTGTCCGAGTCCAGGCTATCATATCTGTATTTTGATACAAAAAGACATGGACTTTGAATTAAGCAAATGGTTAAACATCACAACTGTGATCTAATTTAATCTCAGACATGCCTATTCCAAAGTTTAATACACAGAGTTTATGGGATAAACCTTAGTCCACTTCCTGAAAGCTGATTGACATCTTTGTAAGTTTCAATGAGATTTTTGAACCTTGATTTAACTGACTTTACAGTTTGAGCATTTCCCAGACTGGTGTGGGAAATCATGAAGCTGAAAGAAGGCAAACCCAGAATCAGTGAAAATGTAAGCACACTTCTTGTCAGGCTGGACAAATGGGAATGGTTTTCTTTGACTTAGCTCACCTATTTTAGAGTCACGAGAAGCTAAAGCTGCACAATGTTGAAGATCGGATCCCATTCCGGTTGTAACTTCGGATCGTACTGGGACTTGGTCAATTTAAGTTTGGTCATACATTCCTCATTTTAGACATTACCTGGACCAGAATTCCACTCCAGATTCCACCACGTTACCCCATTTCCCATCACACCTCTGGATGATGAGTTGAGTGGCCTCTTGCAGATGAGTATCAGAAGGTCCAAATACGGAAGAGTTGCCTTCTGACCAAAGTTTAAACACATTGCCAAAGAACTATATCATGAGCAGTGATCTCAGTCACCAAAGTGGACCAAATGCAGCTGGACCTCAGTTTGCTCTGGATTCCCCGTTTGGGTAGGGGTGGGAGCAGGAGAGCAAGATGAGCTGGGACGATGAAGCAAATAGAAACAAAACCAAAGCTTTTGGAACAGATTCAATTCTGTAGAAGGGTCACCAGGCTCAAAACGTTGACTTTGCTTTCTCTCCACAGATGCTGCCAGACCTGCAGAGTTTCTCCAGCAATTTCTGTTTCTGATTCGATAATATCAATTTTTCTTTTGCAGGCATTGCTGGTTCAGATATCATTGTACTAAACCGACCAGTTTGAAAATATATGATAAAAAGTGACCTGGTATCTGCAGAAAGACGGTCAGTAGTATCAGTCCCACAGTAAAACCAGCATATTTACACAGTTTCTGTACAAACCCACTTACCCGGAATACCAATGATGGCCAGGATCATGTCATATATTTTGTTGACATTGCGAATAATTCCGTGCATTTTCTGACTGCATTACTCTGCCTCGAGCAACCCGACTGAATTAAACTTGGAGTCAATGAAGCCAATTATCTATATTCTCTGGAAATCTCCACAGGGACATTCAGATTTTCAAAGATTTTGAGTACAGTTTAGAACATAGAAAAATACAGCGCAGTACAGGCCCTTTGGCCCTTGATGTTGCGCCGATCCAAGCCCACCTAACCTACACTAGCCCACTATCCTCCATATGCCTATCCAATGCCCGCTTAAATGCCCATAAAGAGGGAGAGTCCACCACTGCTACTGGCAGGGCATTCCATGAACTCACGACTCACTGAGTAAAGAATCTACCCCTAACATCTGTCCTATACCTACCACCCCTTAATTTAAAGCTATGCCCCCTCGTAATAGCTGACTCCATACATGGAAAAAGGTTCTCATGGTCAACCCTATCTAAACCCCTAATCATCTTGTACACCTCTGTCAAGTCACCCCTAAACCTTCTTTTCTCCAATGAAAACAGCCCCAAGTGCCTCAGCCTTTCCTCATACGATCTTCCTACCATACCATGCAACATACTGGTAAACCTCCTCTGCACCTGTTCCAGTGCCTCCACATCCTTCCTATAGTATGGCGACCAAAACTGCACACAATACTCCAGATGCGGCTGCACCAGAATCTTATACAACTGCAACATGACCTCAGGACTCCGGAACTCAATTCCTCTACCATTAAAAGCCAGTACACCATATGCCTTCTTCACAGCACTATTTACCTGGGTGGCAACTTTCAGAGATCTGTGTACATGGACACCAAGATCCCTCTACTCAGCTACACTACCAAGTAGTCTACCATTAGCCCAGTAATCCATCTTTTTGTTACTCATACCAAAGTGAATCACCTCACACTTACCCACATTGAACTCCATTTGCCACCTTTCTGCCCAGCTCTGCAGCTTATCTATATACCGCTGTAACCTGACACATCCTGCCTCACTGTCAACAACTCCACCGACTTTCGTATCATCCGCAAACTTGCTCATCCAACCTTCTAGCCCCTCCTCCAGGTCATTTATAAAAATGACAAACAGCAATAGTCCCAAAACAGATCCTTGCGGAACACCGCTAGTAACTGCACTCCAAGATGAACCTTTACCATCAACTACTACCCTCTGTCTTCTTCCAGCCAGCCAATTCCTAATCCAAACCTCTAACTCACCCTCAATGCCATACCTCCGTATTTTTTGCAGTAGCCTACCATGGGGAACCTTATCAAACACCTTATTGAAATCCATATACACCACATCTACCGCTTTACTCTTGTCCACCTCCTTAGTCACCTTCTCAAAGAATTCAATAAGGTTTGTGAGGCACGATCTGCCCTTCACAAATTGGATAAACAAATTCTGGCAGCTATCCACATCAGAACACTGATGAGGGAGAATATGATGATACTGAATTGTTGAGTAATACAACTGGATAATTTATGTGAATCAATGATTTTTTTTGTTGCAAAAGTATGCAGCACTTTATGAAATAATATGTGCAATACAGTCCATTAAAGTCCATTTCAAATCATACAAAACAGAAAAGGCAAAGTGACCATAGTCCTGATCTCTCATTAGACAGAGGTCACTGGTGGTGGTTTAACCTGAAGATCACAACATCTCAGACAAAGGGAAAGGTTGAGAAGGAGAGTCCTTCTTGGTAACCTCAGCCAGGGTGCCATTTGAACTTCTGCTATTAGTATTACAAGCCAGCTGCCCTGCCAACTGAGCTAAACCAATGGCTCATAGTGTTCAGCACTGTGCAGGTTAGGTGCATTAGATTGGGGTAAACGTAGAGTAGTAGGGTAAGGGAATGGGTCTGGGTGGGTTACTCTTCAGAGGCTCAGTGTGGACTTGTTGGGCCGAAGGGCCTGTTTCCACATTGTAGGGATTCTGGAAAAAAAAGGCAATTGTGATTGTTGGCCCTTATTTCAAGGAGGTTGGAGTATAAGAGTAGGGAAGTCTTCCTGTAACTGTACAAGGTGCTGGTGAGACGACATCTGGAGTACTGTGAACAGTTTCAGTCCCTTTATTTAAGGAGAGGCATCATTCCATTGCAGGCAGTTCAGTGAAGATTCGTTCGGATGGTCCCGAGAATGGATGGATTGTCTTACGGACAGTTTGGGACTGTACTTACCAGGATTCAGAAGAATGAGCCGTGATCTCATTGAAACATAGGCTTTGACAGGGAGAATGCAGGGAGGATGTTTCCTCTCATGGGAGGCTTGGCCAGTTCACCGAACCTGCACATCTTTGGAATGTGGGATGAAACTGGAGCATCCTGAAGAAAGCCACACAGACACAAGGAGAACGTGCAAACTCCACACAAACAGTTACCAGTTTGTTGATGGCATTTGGAGGTGGCAGAAATGGGGCTTATGCTGTGTAGAGATACCTAACTCAATTCTGGTTTTCTTCCATTGACCAGTCCCTTCCCACTTACATCTATAATTTCTCTGATATTTTACGTCAGTTTCAGAATTTTCAGTTTGCAGGCTCTAGCCACCTCCCCTTTACCGTGGACAAGCAATCCTTTCCCCATCCATCCCCATCAGGGTGGTCTCAGGGCTCTCTGATTCTTCCTGGAAAAATGGCTTGATGGGCCCTACCCACCACCACCCTCCTCCACCTGGCTGAGCTTATCCTCACCTGAACAGCTTCTCTTCATGGCACTCACCTTCTTCAGGTCAGAGAGGTGGCCATGGATACCCACATAGAGCCCAGTTATGTTGCCTCTTTGTGGGGTATGTGGAGAAGGGAAGAAAAGCAGAATGGAGTTAGGTCTCTCTACACTCCATAAGCCCCATTTCTGCCACCTCCAAATGTCATCAATAAATATGTCCTTCCATCTCCTCTCCTCCTGTGTCAGCCTTCTGCAAGGACCATTCCCTCTGGGAGACTCTGGTGCACTTCTCCTTCATTCTGCAACCCCAGAAGGTGGAATATCTGCCCATTTATTTCCTCCATCATCAATATCTCAGCGGCTAATCACACCTTCTAGATGAAGTCATACTTAATCTATACTTCACTCGATTTAGTTTACTGCAATCCCAGCTCAAAATGTGGTCTCTACTAAACTGGGGAAACAAAGCATAGACTGGGTGACTGCTTTGCAGAACATCCATGTTCTGTGTGCAAAAAAATGTCCCTGAGCTTCAAGTTGCTTGAAACTTCAGCATCCCATCTTGCTCTCTGGCCTACATCACTGTGTCAGGCTTGCTGCATTGTTCCAGAACAGTGCCTCATTTTCTATTTGAGAGCTCTAGAGCCTTCCAGACTCTGAGTTTAACAATTTTAGAACTTGAAACACCTTCTCCCATTCCTTGCCCCAACCCCAAGCCTTGTCCTTGCATGGTCTGCTATTACATACAACCCATTATTAGCCATTAATTTATCCCCCTATTAGCTATTTGATTTCCCAGGCTGCTCCACTTCGCCGTCTGCCCGACTGTTTATCTCTTCTCTCTGGGCTCCATCTCCACTTTACTCCTTCCCTCCCCTACCCCCACCCCCAACCCACTCTATCTTCTGCATAAAAAAAACAATGCTTTCCTAGTGACTAGCAGCTCTGTGGAAGAGTCACTAGACCCAAAATGTTAAATCTTGATTTCTCTCGACCCATCAAAGCACAACCCACCCGGACTCATTCCCCCCGCCCACTTCACCTCATACTACAGGCAATTTAGCATGGCCAATTCACCTAACCTGCACATTTTTGGACTGTGGGAGGAAACCGGAGCAAACCCACACAGACATGGGGAGAATGTGCAAAATCCACACAGACAGTCACCTGAGGCGGGAATTGAACCTGGGTCTCTAGCACTGTGAGGCAACAGTGCTAACCATTGTGCCACCATACCGCCCAGACTTGCTAAAGTCTTCCACCAAATTCTGTTTTTTTTCTTCTTTTTTTTTCTTTTTTAACATGAACAGCCGTGTATGAGAAACAGCAATTTACAGGGAAAGGGGTGGAAAGCCTGACCCCAAACCCCACCGTTCAACCAGTTTTGAGGGAAAATAAGGGCAACCTAATTCTGTTTTTGTTGGTGATATGTTGTGATTTGTTTAATTAAATGCTGATTGGAAGCTGTTGCTGTTCCAGACCAATCATGTAATGCTCAGTGACCGAGGGGCATCGCGATTTGCTGAAACACTGGGGTTTCTCGTAGTCCCAATGGAGGCTTTGATTACAGAACGTTTAGGGGATTGATGGCAGCGAAACGTCCAAGCAGCTTCCACCCCAGTGGATTCGCAAATGGGAGAGTATTTAATTCTATCTTATTTTGTTCATTAAACTATACCTTGTACAGAATCCTGTACAATGATTTTTATTGACCTCAGTATCATTACGGTTATGGGGTTTTAGTGAGGGCTCATTTGATATAATTAGCATTTCTTACAATATGGTACTTGTTTGAATCAAGTTGCCTGTTACCTTCCCTGTTTTACTGTAGTGTTAGATGTGGAGCTGGAGTTGAGCATGATTTTCTGAATTTCCATATCTGCAGAATCTGAGCCAAAATGTAGAAAGAAACACGAGCCTGGATTATGGCCAGAGCTACTTTTACACTTGGATGTTATTCATTCACTCTCCATTTGCCTAAAATAGTCACATTCGCAATAGTGTTTATCACATTGTACACAGATCGTCAGAATACGGTCACCGGGCATGTGATATCAGAGTTAATCACTTCTACTTGCAGTAACCAGCAGTTTCCTTCTGCTATGTTAAAGTTTTAGGTGAAAGTGAGGACTGCAGATGCTGGAGATCAGAGTCAAGATTAGAGTGGTGCTGGAAAAGCACAGCAGGTCAGGCAGCATCTGAAGAGCAGGAAAATCGATGTTTCGGGTAGGAGCCCTTCATCAGGAATGATGCTGGGAGCCTCCAAGGTGGAGAGATAAATGGGAGGGGTGTGGGGATGGGGAGAAGGTAGCTAAGCATGCAATAGGTCAGAGAGGAGGGTGGAGTGGATAGGCAGGAAGGAAGATTGGCAGGTGGGACAGGTCATGAGGAAGGTGCTGAGCTGGAAGGTTGGAACTGGGGTAAGGTGGGGGGAGGGGAAATGAGGAAATGGTGAAGCCCACATTTCAATCCCAGGGCATCAGTGTTCTGAGACGGAAGATTAGGCATTCTTCCTCCAGGCGTCGGGGGGTGAGGGAGTGGCAGTGGAGGAGGCCCAGGACCTGCATCACCTTGTCAGAGTGGGAGGGGGAGTTCAATTTCTGCCGTCACTCATAAAAGATTTTATCTTTGTGACAAATGCTGTACAGAAACGTGAGCATAACTTCAGTACACCATGCACTAACTTCATGTCCCAAAGTTTGACTGTCTGCGAATAATATTACATCATAATTGGAGCATTAACACTTGTCCTCTTAAACTGAAGCAAGTAGAGGTAATTTTAACCTAGTTGCTGTGCTTAATTGGTTAAAGTAGTTTAATACTGAAGAGCTGTGCACTGATACTTCATATATGATTTCCAATTTCTTAAGCTTCATTTTTTGCTAACATAGTGACCATGTGCTATTGCATGAGACAGTTTTGGGAATGTGGCCTGTACCACCTCCACTGGAGGCCTAACCAACACCTTGGTCGGCCAGATTGGTGATAGCCCCTGCATAGGTAAGTAATTTCTCTTGTTGCTTGCATGGTATTCCTAACTTATCTGCTTTTGCACGCTCTATCCATGCAGTCACAGAGCAAGAGAAACCAACTTCCATTCACTGAGGGTGGAGCAAAGGGGAGGTTGGAGGGCTTGAGGGAGACTGGGGGGAGATGTGGAGGTCAAGGAACTATAGGAAGCAGGGGAAATGGAAGGATTGGTGAATGATGGTTGGGGGTGGGGGGTGGGGGCAGGGAGGGGAGGGAGAATAGGGAATGGGGCTGAATTCTGCCTGGGGAAAAGGTAAATGGAGATGGAGAAGATGGACACTTGGAGGGAAGTCCCATGTAGAGCCAAACCACCTTTTATCAACTATCATTCGTCCATCAAATACATGCACTGGCCATTCATCCTGCTGTCAGTGGAGCCTGTTTCTTTTTCTATAAACAGTTTCTATCAAATCTTCCCTTCACCTACTCTGCTGTAAGAAGTATATTCCTAGCTTCTCTTGATTCCAACTATTCTTGCTATCATCCTTTATCCTCAATACCATTTCAGTGAATCCCCTTTTTGTGCGTTGCCATTTGTCCTATATTATGTTACCCAGTGTTGAGCAGAGTTCTCTGACTGGGACTTAACCAATGATTTTTCAAAATCGGGAGAAAATCTTTTGCTTCATTGTAATCTTTGCATCTATTTGCTCCTTCATAATGTCAGAGGTGAGAATATTTACTGATGACCGTACAATGTTAAGCACCATGTGCAGCTCCTGTCCTTACTGTATCCTGGAGCCACTTGTCAAACTGTTCCTTCCAATTCTTGAATCTCCATCATTGAAAAGGACAAAGTTGACAGGTGCATTCACATTCATGTCCTACCTTAATTTGGAACTAGATTGGTATTCCTACATTGTCACTGAATCAAAGTCATGAAAATCCCTGCCTAACATCAGTATAGACGCATCTTCACTGGAAAGACCAGTTGTTCAAGTCAGCAACTCACCAGCACTGTCTCAATGGAAGTGAATGACAAGTCTTGCTAGTGTTGGCTCTGTTGCAAAACTGTAAGTTAAAAACAAGATTGCTGGAAAATCATGTATCCATAACCTGTCAACACAAATGGAGCTCCATTTCAGGTGCATTGTTTGTAGATATGTTCTATGTTCAAAGTTATTGCACATCTCTGGAGCAGGTGGGATTTGATCCCAGGCCTCCTTGACAAGACACACACATTTTACCATAAGAGACCTTCAAATTATGGATTTATGAGTGCAATTTTGGATTGATTGTCTAATCTATGTTATAACTCGGTCTGTAGATGCGCTATTTAGTTCCTGTAGAGGGAAGTAAACGTTTTGCCTTGGGAGCAGAGCATGATAATTGGAGCTGTTCTAGGAACGTCCTTAAAACAGGTAAACATCTTACAACTCCGACAACTTTTCATAAGACACAACAGGTTTCAAAACTAAATTGGTTGGTCAGTTTGTCTGAAACATCCTACAAAAGCAATAAAAATCATACTAAATATGAAACCTTTCTGCCTTCTCCCCATGCGCAGTAATTGGACTGCATTTTGCAGCTGAGGATGATGTAAAAATGCTGAAAATGTGTTGCTGGAAAAGCGCAGCAGGTCAGGCAGCATCCAAGGATCAGGAGAATCGATGTTTCGGGCATGTGCCCTTCTTCAGGAATGGACACATCTTCAGCTCTGATCTCCAGCATCTGCAGTCCTCACTTTCTCCTGGATGATGTAAAAATGTCCTGTACTAAAAACTTTTAAAATTGATTAATGCTTTGCTGCTTTTAGTTAGAATTTTCCAGACACATCAATGTCAGCAGCGCTTCCACTGACTGCCTGATTTTACAATATCATCTCAAAGGTCTCTTCTGTTTTGAGCAACTGACTATGCAGTGATTTGGAAAAAATAAATGATGTTTTGCAGTGCCCTTCCTGAGTGACTTCTGGATTCTCACCAGAACTGAAATTCATTTTGAGTATATTCTGTCTTCATTTAGATCTCCGTCTAACCTGCATCTTTATGTCCAAGACCTTTCCAAATGCTTGTTCCTTTTCAAAAAAACCTTGAGCAAAGAGAGTTTTAACTACTTCAAGTTAAAGTAATAGTGGTGCAATATAGTTTGTATTTTGAAATACTTCCATTGGAAGCTTTGACGAAAGAAAGAGTAACAGGGGTTTTAATGCTTGGCTTTTTATTTAAAACTGAAGACAATTCTTTGAGAAATCTAATCTAATCTAAAAATAAAGTGACAAAGTTGATTGATGAGGGAAGGGCTGCAGATGTCATACTCATGGACTTCAGTAAGACATTTGATAAGGTTCCCCAAGGTAGGCTGATGGAGAAAGTGAAGTTGCTGGGGCTCCAGGGTGTATTAGCTAGATGATGGAGATCTGGCTGGGCAACAGGAGACAGAGGAACAGTGAAGGGAGTTTCTCAAAATGGAGAACTGTGACTAGTGGTGTTCCACAGGGATCTGTGTTGAGACCACTGTTGTTTGTTATATACATCAATGATCCGGAGTGATGTACAGGTGGTCTGATTTGCAGATGACACTGAGATTGGTGAGTTAGCAGATGATGAAGGAGACTGTCAGAGAATGCAGCAGAATATAAATAGATTGGAGAGTTGGGCAGAGAAATGGCAGATGTAGTTCAATCTGGGCAAAATGTGAGATGATGCAATTTGGAAGATCCAATTTGAGAGCAAACTACACGGTAAATGGAAATGCCCTTGGGAAAATTGACGTACAGAGTGTTCAGGCCCTGAAGGTGGCAATGCAGGTCGACCAGGTGATCAAGAAGGCGTACGGCATGCTTTCCTTCATCGGACGGTGTTGAAGAAAATCTCAGATGCAGACCTTGGAAATTGACCAAGCTTATTACATCTCATAATATGTCATGGGTAGCAGCCAGTCCATAAAACAAATGGATCGCGACTGCGCCGAAAAGCTCCAGTTCAGTGGGGATTTATAAATGGCCCAACGACAATTTGCTTAACTAGACTCAGTACCACAAATTAGCCACTAGATGGCCGACTTACACTTGCATGCAGCAGAGTTGAGACCTTGCCAAGAGTGGGTATTAATGGTGCATTATTCTCAGGACTTGTGTCAATACTCTGTATTCACATGCTCATTAGCGACAGTCTCCAGATAAGGCAGTTCATGAGTTATGCGAGAAAGCATTCTATCTCATAGGTAAGGCAAGTCTATTTCTAGAGCAAATTATACAATGATGGAAGAGAAAGTTAAAAATCAGACAACACCAAGTTATAATCGAACAGGTTTATTTGGAAGCACTAGCTTTTGGAGTGCTGCTCCTCCATCAGGTGGTTGTGGTGTATAAGATTATAAGACACAGGTCTTTTTCAATATATCATTTCAGTTACATCACACTGTCAACTTTTGCTATAAATTCTGTGTCTTACGATTTTATATTCCATGACCATTGAAAGCACTGCGAAGGCTAGTGCTTCGAAATAAACCTGTTGGACTATATCCTGGTGTTGTGTGATTTTTAACTTCAAACCAAATGCAATATTCTAAGTATGGCTTAACCAACATAATATAAAGCTGCAACATGACATCCTGACTCTTGGACTCAATGTCCTGACCAATACTGGAAGTATGACACACACCTTCTTAACACCCGATCTACATGTGTGGCCACTTTCAGGGAGCTACAAACTTGAACCCTAATATCCCACTGTACATCGATATGTTCAGGGTTCTGCCCTTAACTGTATACTTTTCCTTAACATTTGATCTCCTAAAGAGGAGCACCTCACACTTAGACAAATTAAACGCCCTCTGCCACTTCTCCGACCATATCTGATCTATATGCCGCTCCATCCTCTCACAACCTTCTACGATATCCACAACTCTACTGATCTTTGCATCATCTACAAACTCACTAACCCACCCATCTACAACTTCATCCAAGTCATTTATATCTGTTACAAAAGCAGAGGCCCCAGTCTGATTCCCTGCAGAACACCACTAGTCACCATTCTCCAGCCTGAAAAACACCCTTCCACAACTACTCTCTGCCTTCTATGGGCAAACCAATTCTGAATCCATCCATTACTGTGGATCCCATGCATTATACCCTTCTGGATGAGCCTACCATCAGGGACCTTGTCAAAAGCCTTACTAAAATCCATGGAGACAATATCCACCCGCTCTACCCTCATCGATCACCTCCTCAAACAATTCAACCAAGTTAGTATGACACGACATGCCCTACACAAAACCATGCTCACTGTCCCTAATTAGGCAGTGCTTTTCCAAATATGCTTAAATCTGATCCTGGAGAATTCTGTCAATAGCTTCCCAATGACTGATGAAAGACTCACTAGTGTATAATTTCCTGGATTATCCCTAATTGCAGTCTGGAACAGAGGAACAACATTAGATGCTTGCCAGTCCTACAGTACCTCTCCAGTGGCTAGTGAAGATACAAATGACTTGGTCAAGGTCCCAGTAATCTTCTTTCTTGCCTCACTCAAAAACCTGGTGTAGATAGCATCAAGCCCTTGCGACTTATCAACCTTAATGGTCTTCAAAAAACCCAATAACGCTTCTTTCTTGATCTCAAAATGCCCTTGCATATTAGCATGCTCCACACTAATCTCACTATCCTCTAAATCCTTCTTCTGGGTCAATACTGACACAAAGTACTCATTTAGGATTTTGCAAGCCTCCAAGCACAAGTTACTCCTTTATTCTCAAATGGTCCTACCTTCTCCCTCATTATCCTCTTGTTTTTATTTTTTAATGTATGCCTAGAATGCCTTGGAATTCTCTTTAAACCTATTTGTCAATTTCATGGTCCCTTCTTGCTCGACTAATTCCCTGCTTGAATTCTTTCCTGCTTTCTTTATATTCTTTACAGTCCTTGTCCAATTTTAGCTTCCTAAACCTTCAATTTGCTATTTTTTTCTTTTTGAGTAAATTCACAACCTCCCTCTTTGTCCATGGTGCCCTTACCTTGCTATCCTTATCCTTTCTCCTGACTGGAATATGCCGGTCCCAATATTGACCCGTTGGGAACTCCACTCCAAACCTTCCTCCAGCCAAAAAATATCCACTGACCATTGACTCTCTCTTTCCTATCACTCAGTTAATGTTGTATCCATGTTGCCCGTGCCTCTTGTACCATAATTTATAATCTTCCGCACAATTTGTTGTATGCTATCTTCTGGAAATCCATGTTAATCTCATCAGTAACATTGCCCTCATCGACCCATTCTGTTAAGTCATCAGAAAACTTTAGCAAGATAGTTTACACAATTTCCCCTTGACATTTTTAAACCAACCCACCTTTATCCATGTGATTATCAGTTTTATCACAATAGTTGTTTCCAGAAGCTCTCCCAACACCAGTGTTAAACTGACAAGGCTGTCAATTCCAGGATTAATTTACAAATCTTCACAGAACAAGGTCATAATGTTGATAACCCTCCAGTCTCCTGACACCTCATCTCAGTCCAGAGGAGACTGTAATGTTGTGGCCAGTGCCCCCTCTCACTTCAATCAGGATCCTTGGATGGATCTCATCCTGATCTGGTGTCCTGTTAACCCCGAGTGCCAACATCATTTGGACAGGTAATTGGATAGAAAACCTTTCCTCCTCAGTGTATCCGCACATTAACAATTTACTGATTAGTATCATCGCTGTTTTCTCACCTTCACTGGAAAGATTTAAAAATAAACTCGCGCAGAGTCGGTTAAACGGCCGCGCCTCGAGACCCCGCGTGAGCCCTGAGGGCGGGCCTTTACTCACATCCAGCTCTGATTGATCAGAACATCTGTCAATCTCGTGCTTATAGCCAATAGAAGTGCGGTCCCGCGTGGGGACGTCATCTGGAAGTGAATGTGGATGAAAAGAGAAATTGCTGGAGAAACTCGGCGGGTTTGGCAGCTTCTGTGGAGTTAAAACAAAGGTAACGTTTCAGATTCAGTGACCCTTCATCAGGACTGAAAGTATCTCGGAAAAAATGTGCAGTTAGTGGCTCTCACTCCTGCAATAGGTGGCGATAGAGCCCAGAGAGAGAGAGAAGAGACGCAGATATAAAGGGGATGGATAATTGTGAGACAGGGAGAAATAAAAGCTGATACAGGGGAAAATGTAGGAGCAGATTACTGCAGATACTGGAATCTATTGAAAACAAGTCACATTCCTGATGAAGGGCTTATTTCCGAACTGTGGACGGCACAGAATTTCTGCGTTTTTGGGGTTTCGCTTGAGGGAAGGATAGGATTGATAAATCAATGGCTGAAAAGGTGGTGCAATGTGCAGGGATTCAGTTTCTTGGATCGTTGGGATCTCTTCTGAGACATAAAAGATCTGTTCATAAAGGATGGGTTTCACCTGAACTGGAAACGGACCAATATCCGACTGGGGAGACTTGCTAGTTCTAGTTTCGGATCCTGTCAACATTTTGAGTGGTGAGGTGGGAGCTTCTAAGTAACAGTACATAGACAGAAATATGAGGATGGTTCTGAATCAGAAAAGAACAAGTTAATTCAAAAAGACAGACATGAGTGGTCAGAGAATGATTTAACTCTCAGGTAAGGCTGATAAGCTCAGCGCATGTATGGGAATGTGGGTTTGGGATGTCAAAGCTACTACAGAAGCTTGGCTGAGGAATTGACAAGAGAGGCAGCTCAACATTTCAGGCTTTAGGTGTTAAAGGAGGGATAGTAAGAGAGGAGAGGGAATGGTATATTTAATTAAGGAAAACATTACTACTGCAATTAGAATAAAATTAAAAATCACACAACACCAGGTTATAGTCCAACAGGTTTAATTGGAAGCACACCAGCTTTCGGAGCGTTGCTCCTTCATCAGGTGATTGTGGAGGGCTCAATCGTAACACAGAATTTATAGCAAAAATTTACAGTGTGATGTAACTGAAATTATACATTGAAAAATTGATTGTCTGTTAAGCCTTTCATCTGTTAGAATAAAGTGATAGTTTCACTTCTTTCATGTGTAAATCACAAAACCTTTTTTTTAAAGTTGCATTCTCGGGTTAGCTGTTAACAATGTTGATAGCTAGACAATATGTTGAAAGTGTTAGCCCCCTGTGTTCTCTGTCTATGACCTGATGTTTAGATTGATTCCAATCTAAAAAGTAAGATCAGAGTTTTACATAAATTCATTCAGTTTTGAGCTCAGAGTTCTACATCAATGTATGCAGTTTTTGAGCAAATTGCAATGTAACTCTGCAAGTACAAATTCACCCCACAAAATATATGTGTGCATGTGGGTCTTTGTCTGTCTGTGTGTGTGTGTGTCTGTCTGTCTGGGGTGGGGGTTGTGAGTGTGAGAATGTGTATGTGTGTAGTGAGTGCAGATTGTCTTAAGTCTGCGAGGGGGTGCATGTGAGTGTGGGAGTGGGTGTGTCTATAAGGGTGTGTGTGGGTGTCGTGTGCGCGTCTGTGTGTACCTGTGTCCATGTGTATGTGAGAGAATGTGTGTGTGTGTGTCTGTGTGTGTGTGTAGGAATATCTGTGTGTGTGTGTAGCGCAATGGTGATCACCTGTAATGTGACATGAGCCCACGGTCCTGGTTGAGGCCCTCCCTATGGGTACCGAACTTAGCTATTAGCCTCTGCTCGGCCACTTTCCTCTGCTGCCTGTCCCGAAGTCCACCTTGGAGGATGGTCACCCGAAGGTGGCAGGTCTGGCTAATAGGGTAGTTAAGAAGGCGTAGAGGATATGTGCCTTTACTAGTCAAAACGTCGGTTATAAGAGCAGGGAAGTGCTGTTGGACTTTGTTTAGGCCATAGTTGGACTATTGTGTGTAGTTCTGGTCACTGCAGCATGGGAAGGATGTGTTTGCATTGGAGGGAGTGCAAAGGAGGTTCAGCAGAGTGTTGCTTAGGCTGTAGCAATTTAGCTGTGAAGAGGGAGGCTGTATAAGCTCGGGTTGCTTCACTAAGAACAGAGATCGGAGTATCTATGAAGACCATCGACAGGGTGAATAGAAAGCAGTTGTTCCCCTTAGTCAAAGGGTCTATAACAGGATACTATAATTTTAAGCTGAAAGGCAGGAGGTTTAGAGGGGACATGAGGAAAATTCTTCCCACCTAGTGGTTGGCGAGGGGCCTGCAATTGAAATCGGAAACCTCATGAAAGTACTTGGAAGAGCACTTGAAATGTCATAACATTCAAGGCTATGGGCCAAGTGCTATATAATTGGAACTGATGTAGATTTAGTGTCATTTTGGTGGGACAAACACAATGGTCCAAAGGGCCTCTTCTGTTCAATGTGATTCTGTCATTTGAGAATTCTGAGGATAAGGATCT